>NC_090440.1:1503730381-1504043547 GCF_031143425.1 Pleurodeles waltl
TAATGTGGTTCTCTCCAAAAAAGGAAAAAAGGCAGATATAGGATGAAAAGCATCCAAACAATGAGTGCGCACTGAAGATATTAAATATGAACTCTGTTTCTTACTTAACTTTGGGAAGTATACCATCTTCTCACTGTGAGACAGGTTTTGCTGGAACCACCAGTGAGCTTGATGAACTTTCTCTGAAAACGGAAGGTGGTTTACAATAATGCCACATGGGATTTCTTTTTGCTATTTTGTTTTTTTAATTAATTCTTATTGTACCCAGCTCGTATAGGTACGAGGAAGTGGGGCTATAAGGACCTTCTGTAAAATCAAACACAACATGTCAATTTGTGCTTTTGCATTCATGCAAGAAACTCTTCCTAATTTTCGCAGGATAGTTATTGAAACATCATAATGAGGGACACGTAAGAATGACATACTCAGGAAGTTACATATGTACGTAAAGAGGGTGTTACTTGACAGTTTTTTTCTGAGGGTTATAAATGTGTCATGAATGAAACAGTCAGAGACAATGCAGATAGAGAGTGCTCCCCTGGAACTTTATATACCACACTAACATGTGTTAAAGACCACCACCCTATAGAGTCAAAGAAGCGAGTGAGTTTTTCTTTCAGTATCAGATGAGTAATGCAAGCTGAAGTTTTCTGCTATAGGCTGCCCCATGAGCAGGAAAGTCTAATAAGCCAGCCAGCAACCTTTTCTAAAGTGCAAGTATGTGCCTTAAAGTGTGGGAGTAAAGGCACTAGCAGATCCCAGGGGTCAGTGTCCAAGGTACACAGAAAACAATCTACATGGCAGTGGAAGATTGTGACTTTTTGGGCGATGATCCAAAAAAGACAGTGAAGTGACTGGAGTGGGTTGCAAAAGGAACTGCTTCAAAGAGAGTTTGTGCAAAAAAAGTAGAAAAAAATATTGTGAGGACAAAATATTGTGACAAGAATATCGTGGACAAAACTATCATGAAGGTAAGTTTCTATGGGTAAGAAAATTTAATTATACTTAACTTCACATGTATGTACCTTGGCAATACATTATTTTCAAGGTACGTATATGTGGAGTTGAGAATGGTAAACCTACACACATCTCATTGCAGTTACCTTCTGAACATTTTGGTCCTCAATATTTGTGAAAGGATATTTTGTTGATGCAATATTTGTTTCCTCAATATTCTGCTAGATAACCGCTTCAAAGGACTGATTGTTGAACGTTTTAAGTGGACAGTGCCAGGCTGAAGTTGCATAGGGGACTCCTGTTATCATTGCTTGCAAAGAGACAATACAGGGCAGAGCAATCCTCAGCAGGGTGAGAAGGTAAACTACAGCATGACTGCCAAGTGGTGCCAGTTGACTTACTGCCCCCCACACCTCTTTTGACATCTTTCTTGGCAGAGGACTCTTGCCCATTCCTCAAAAATGCCAGTGGGCTTCCATCACATCGTCCACTAGCAGTATCCTTGGTTGCTTTTCATAGATACAGGAGCAGAGAAACGCTGGGTATTCCTATTCCAAGGAAGTTAGTTAAAAAAAAAAATATATGTAAATTAATATTTAATTATCATACATAAACCAACCCCCCCTGCAGGACCTAATGAGACTTGAGAGGGGGCCATGTACCCCCTCCCTTTTAAAATATATATGGCCCTGGTGGGTGGGGTCGACAGGGCCATAATAGCTTTGGGAAGTGGGCCACATAACCCCCTCTGCTATAACAAAAAAAGGCTCAGGCAGATGGGATCCCCAGAGCCAGGCCCTGTGGCCACCCACCACCACAAACTTGGTTTGCTAAAAAGAGCAAGATGTAATACGCACGTAGCACAATTAAATCCTCAGGGCCATCCTCTGATGATCACCCTTGCACACATGCAATGCGTCATATGAGTTTAGGTAAGGGCTCAATTGCTAGGGCAAATAGGAGAGGAGAAAGTGGGTGTCATTGCCAGGTGCCTCTACAAATAGGAACGGAGGAAGAAAGGGTCTTGTTAACCTAATCTTGAGTAGTTGGGTGAGTGTACAAAGGTCTAACCAGGGTACAGAAGTGAATCTTATTCCCAGCCTGTTCCAGCACTGGCAACAGTATTCAACAGGAACCCGTCAAGTTGAGTGTTTTTTTCTGGGGACATATTCAATACCGCCTTCCCAATTTCTCCAGCTGTGAGAGGCTGATCATGGTCCCTGGCTAGCAAAGGGGGGATCAAGGGCACCAAGTTGTCCCTCAACACCAGGTGTGCAACTTCATTGGAGGGACTCAGTCTATACTGGTATAATGTTTGGTAGTAGTCCGAAGGAATTGTGCAATATCAGGGGCACTGATATCCAAGCACCCCTCAATGTCTAAAATCTGAGGCTCCACCCTTGAGGCGAACTCACTGGTGGCCAGCCAGTAGAGGATTTTCCCTGAATTAGCCCAGTGTTCATAAACCCGATGGGTTGATGCTCTCCAGCATTGCCAGGTCTCCTCCAGCAAGATTTGTTGCACCAATGATCTCTCCAGTGTCAATTGAAAGTCAAGCTTGGTGAAGAACTGCTGATATGCCCAAAATCCAAATTAAGGACTTGGGCCTCTAAGGTAATTTGGACTAGTTTCACCTTCTCCCTGTTCCAAATATATACTTTAACTACATTCTTAATTTTGGACTTGCTGGACACCCGCAGAGTACCAGCTGACTCTGCAGTGCCCTGATTGATCTTGAAGTAGGGTTGAACCTCTGACTCTATATGATCAAAACTATCTCTGTCAGTTGAATACCAAGCATTGAGATTCCACATAGGCCATAGGGTAGGATCTCAGTAATCCAACTGTAAGAGAAGAGGAGCATGATTGGATGTCCCCTGGGGTAGAGCCTCAACCTGAAACAGCTCAAGGATGTCTGGAGCTGGGAGCCAAAGTAGACTGATACACAGCAGAGTTTTGTGGGCCACTGCTGTGTGGGTATATGCAAGATCTCAGGTATGTGACGCTCTCCTTGCATCACACACGCCTATAGAATCAGCCAAGGGTGACAGCTGTCTGGAGCATGCCTGACGCCTCGACCTTAGAGAGCCGGAGATATCCATCTCTGGGTTAAGAACAGAATTGAACACCCCCCACTACAGCGATGCCCCATGGAATTGTCAACAGGGAGTTCAGTGTTCTGAGGAGCTTTCGTTGAGGGACACAAATCAACATGAAGTTGTAGTGTCTACTTTTCATTTGGCCTTCTATCCCAAAGTATCTTTTTTGAGGGTCCACATAGGAATTGGCCACCACCAACAGAAAACCTTTATGTAGCAAGAGGGCTGCTGCTCATGACCCCCAGGTGAACCCCTTATGATAGACTCTGTCATGGCCATGATGGCAAAGGAAGGGGGCAGTTTTCGCCCAGCAAGTTTGTTTCTTGAAACAAAAGAATTGCAGGCTAAAATAGATAAATATACCAAAGGAAAATAGATCATTTAATGCAATCCAGCAAGCCATTCACTTTTCAAGGCATTAATTTATCTGCTACCATAAGGGTTAAGAATCAACAGCCCTGCTTCTGGTGGCAAAATGTGTGAGGGACCTGGTGTTGCTGTAATAACCTGTTTGTGTGGGAAGCTGCTATCTCAAGAAGAGTGTACTGGAGAGTGACCATCATGGTCAGTAACCTGCATGGTCAAACAGCCTAAACCAAATAGAATACCATATCCCCCAACTTCTCCCAACCCCATACTTCTACCCCAGAAGCATCTATTTCCCTAAAACTGGTTATAATGTGGACTACAAGAAGGCTATAGGCCAACAGCCCAAAGGGGGCCGCCTTGCTTGTAGGAGCCCTGTGTCAACAACTGCTACATTCTCGTTTGTGTAAAATATTAGCATTCCCCTTGCAGAATAAAGGGTCACCAAGATGGAACTACCAGGCCTGCATATTTCTTCATGGGGGAATGCCAGGGTCTCCTCTTTGTGACAAGGATCGATCTAGAGGTCCCAATGACATGTCATCTTGGCCGACTCCCTCAGGCTACCATGATCTCCCTGTCTCATTCAGAAGAGTCCTGGCATCTGCAGGGCATGAACAATTTTTACATAAGTATGCTTGCTTCCTCCAAGACGGCTTGGGAAGAAGGAAGGGAGAGCTCCCTATCACTTTTTGTCCAGATTCACCAGGTCCATCAGCCCAACAGAGCTCTCTCCTCTTCGCTGCCAACTCCCAAGCCTCCTCCAGGGTGTCAAGGAAATAGGTTCCAGAGTTAAAGATCACTTTCAAATTCTCAGGAAAGATGAGGAGCATGTACTGCAGGTTGAGGGCACAAAGCTTCTGTGTAGCCTCCTAGAAAGAGCAACTATGCTGCTGAACTGCCCGCGAATAGTCCAGGAAAATCATAATATTTGAGTTTTGAAAGTGGAGATACTGCCCTCTCAAAGGATAGCATCCCTGTCACAATAGTTAAGAATCTGTGGGAACATGGAGCGGGTCGGAACCGAAGGTGAGGCTGGCAGGCTAAGGACCTATGAGTTCACTCCACCACAAATCACAGTGACCACCTCGTCCGGAAAACAGGACCACAGCCAGTCCTCCAGGAAACACTCAGCATTAGAAGCTTCACTGCTCTCTCAAACCCAACAAACTGCAGGTTTTTTCCTGCATAATCTATTTTCGTCATCCTCCGCTCGTTCCTTGAGTACTGTCATTTTCCAGGGCAGCTTCAATCCCTGAAGCTTGAGTGTGGTTAATTTGTCTTCCACAGAGGATACCCAGCTGTATGTCTCAGTCGCCCAACTGGCAACATTCCTGAGGTCTTGGAGCAGCAATGAGACATCCCTTTGGACTTCACCCATCTTAGTTTCCACTGCCACTCTGGTGTCCTGAATTGCTTGGAGGTCTGTAGCCAGGTTGAAGCGTTTGGGGTGCCTCTGTGATACTGGGAGATTGTCATTGACTTTTGTGACATTCGATGCCAATGTTTAAAAATGATCGATTTTAGTTTGGACCAAGGTATGGGGTGGGGATTTATCTCTCCCCCTTTCTGTCCAGTGCAACTCAGGATCCAGAGCAAAGCGCCAATTCTTTGCGACCCATGGCCTGCTTACCCTAAGGGGCAGCATGAGCAGCTAGGGCCAAGGCTATCCTTGTAATTTTGTGGGTTCACCCAAGCCCAGCAAATGCAGATAGAGGCAGGCAAGGCAGGCCACAGGTTGCGGGGGTCCAGGCACCTCTCACTACATAGGGTCTACTATAGATAATCCAGGAACCAAGCACTGCAGTAACAGATGGTCTCCTGAGAAACATGGGGTGATGACCTAACAAGCCTTGGGGAGTGGGGCCCCGTGGCCTCCTCCCTTTTAATTTAGAAAAAAATGGCCCTAGGGGATGAGGTTCCCAGGGCCTAGGAAGGCTTGGAGAGCAGTGCTGCATACCCCCTCCCTTGCATTTAAAGTATTGGCCTTGGGGAAAGGGGTTCCCAAGGCCCAGTAAAGCTCAGAGACTAGGGTACATGGCTCCCCTCCCCTTTCATATAAAGGGCCCAGGGGTGGGGTCCCCAGGCCCTATTAAGCCTGGGGGAGGAGGGCTCCCCTTTTAATTAAAAAATTGCACTCCGGGATGGGGTCCCAAAGGCCTACTCAGACTCAAAGAGGGGTCCACATGGACCTCCTGCCCCTTATTAAAAAAAGGCCTTGGTATATGGGGTCCTAGGGGCTTTATAAGGCTCTAAGAGGGGGGACACACTGTCCCACCCCCCTTTAAAGTACGGCTTGGGGAGAGGTGCCAGCAGCTCCTCCTCTTTAAAATATATGTGGCCCAAGGGGATGGAGTTCCTCGGGCTATAATAGGTTTGTGAGTGAGGCCCTCTAAAAAATAAGGCCCTGGGGTCCCTCTCTATTTTGTCCAATCAAGGGCAAAGTGGCCACTCTTCGCGACTCGTGGCCCGCTTATCGCAGGGGACCTCATGAGCAGCCAGGGCCAATGCCATCGTCGTGCAACTTGTGGGTACACCCAAGCCCAGCAAACCAGATGGAGGCAAGCAAGGCAAGCCATAGGTGGAGAGGCCCCAGCCTGTAGGGCTCATGCTCAAGGCACCTGTCACTACAGAAGTTCCACAGCGGAGCAGTCCCGGAACCCAAGACTGCAGTCAGATATGGTATCCTGCGAAACATGGGGTGAGGGCTCAAGGCATCAGGCGTACTCTTCAGCTAATCCCTAACCTGGGGACTACAGGTTTCTCTGTCTAACCACAATGTGACCACTCAAGATCCACCGTTTTCAAGGTGACCAACGCAGAGGTCTATAAAACTCTACACATGGAGTGGGCATGCTTCTGAAAGGCGAGCATGAAGATGGCAGGGGCAGCAGAAAGAAACATTTAAAATATTGCTCCGACTCAGAGGGGGCAGCTTTAGAGCATTCATTCACTGTACATGTGAAGCTAGGACCTAAGATGTGTTCATACCTAGGGTGTGCACTCTTACACTTACCTAACCCAATCCGAAGACATTGCAGCTGTTAAGCGATAGCAGCCAGGATAGAGTCTCACTAGTCCCCAAGTACTGAGACTCACAGCAGCGATGTGTATTCAGCTTCCTTGACTGACGTCCCAACATTGCACTTTTGTTTGGGCCCCCAGGCAGTACAAAATGCCTCATTTCTCCTTCACTGCTCTTTTTCTTTTCTGTTCACAGCCTGTGGCAACCCTGGCAGGAACCAAGCCCCAGCTTCTCCCAATCTGCCCGGGCCCCAGCACTGCACTATGCCACACCTAGGAGCTAGAGGGATGGCATCACAGGGCAATCCAGGTGCAGCCTCATCCTTCCGTGGTCAACCAGGCCCCTCACTCAGCACCATTGTAGGTGCAGGTGACAGCCAGACTCTGATCACTTTCTGTCCCTCAGACCCTTTTGCATAACTCCTACAGCCTCTCTTGGCCCAGGACATCTGCCTGGCTCTGAAGGCCCAGCTCAGTCCAATCAGCTGCAGGAGCTTCCTGCATGTTGGAAAGAGCTAATCAGTGGCCCAATGTTTTCTTCAAGGCCTGCTTTGGGGCGCATGTCATTCCCCAGTCTGTCACAGGGAGGTCACACTCAGCAATCCTAGTGGAAACAAAAGCATGCAGTTGTTAGACTTTGGATGGTGGTGGATTTACAAGGGGGTTGAGAGCAGCCCTAAACTGTGGTCACAATCATGGACAACATAGCCATGCCCCCTTTCTTTTTAGTAATGGCCCTGGGGGAAGGGATCCCCAGGACCTATCAAGGCTTGGGAGGGGGGCACATGGCCCCTTCCCTTTAATTAAAAAAAGGCCCTGGTGGATAGGGGCCCAAGGACCTAAGAAGGCTCAGGGTGGGGTGCCACGTGGTTCTCCTCCCTTTTAAATAAAAAAACATCCCTGGGGGATTGGGTCTCCAGGACCTAATAAGGCTTTGGGAGTGGGGTCATGTGGCCCCCTCCCCTTTAATAAAAAAAACACCCTGGAGGATAAGGTCCCCAGAGCCTAAAATGGGCTCAAGGAGGTGGGCTGTGTGGCCCCCTCCACTTTATTTTAGGTAGCGGTCATGGGGAACAGGATCTCCAGGGCACAATAAGGCTTAGGGACCCTCTCCTTTAATTAAAAAAAAACAGCCATTGTGGATGGGGTCCCTAGGGTGTAATGAGGCTCAGAGAGAGGGCCACATGCACCCCCCTCAATAAAAATAAGGCCCCGGTGGATGGGGTCCCCGGTGGTTAATAAGGCTCTGAAAGGGGGGCCACGTGGTCCCCCTCTCTTTTAAAATAAGGATTGAGGAGAGGGCCAAGCAGTTCCTCCTCTTTAAAATATATATGACCTTGGGGATGGGGTCCCCAGGGCCATAATAGGTTTGGGATGTGAGCCAAATGCCCTGGGGTCTCTCCCCATTTTGTTCAATGCACCTCAGGATGTAGGGCAAAGCACTCAATCCATGACCCATGAGCAGCTCACCTCACTGTGCAGCATGAGCAGCCAGGGCCAAGGCCATCCTCATGTATGTTGTTCAGCAATCCCAGATGGAGGCAGAAGAGGCAGGCCACCGGTAGAGAGGTCCCAGCCCAGAGGGCCCACCCAGGACACCTCTCACTACAGAGGATCCATTTCAGAGCAGTCCAGGAACCCAAGACTGCAGTCAGAGATGTTCCCATGAGAAACATGGGATGAGGGCTCGAGTCAGCAGGAGTTTTCTCCAGTTCATCACTAGCCTGGGGACAGTAGGTTTCTCCATCCAACCACAGTTTGAGCATTCCGCATACATCCCTTCTCAAGGTGACCAGCCAGAGGTCTATAAAACCTTACACGTGCAGTGTCCATGCTGCTGAAAGGGGAGTGTAAAGTCAACAGTAGGTGTTCTAGTAGCAAAACTGCTAAAAAAATACCTCAGAGGCAGCAGCATCGGAGCATTCCTTCCACTGTCCATGGGAAGCCAGGACCTAAGATGATCTCACACCCAGACATTTCAGCAGTTAAAGGATAGCAGCCAGGTTACAGTCACACTATCCCCAGGCACTGAGACTCACTGTTATGATGTGTGCCCAGCTTCTTTGACTGATGGCCCAGCTTGCGCTTTTGACTGGGCCCCAAGGCAGTACGATATGCCTTGTTCCTCTTTCAGTGCTCTTTTAGTTCATGGCCTGCATCAACCTCAACCGGCACCAGGATCCAGCTCAGACTGTTCGCTGAGGCCCCAGCACTGCACAACATTGCCCTCAGGAGCTAAAGGGCTGGCATCACAGGAGAATCCAGGTGGAGTCTCGCACTCTTCAGTTCAGCTGGCCCCCCATTCAGAACCACTGCAAGTGTGGGTGACAGCCAACCTCTGCTCACCTGTTCATCCTGGTGACCCTCTTCCATGACTCCTACAACCTCTCTGGCCCTAGGTCAGCCTCCCCACTCTGAAGGCCTAGCTCCACCCGATCAGCCTCTGGAACAAGCTGCCATTTTGGAAGAAGCTGATCAGCAGTCCACTCTGTCAGAGGGTAGCCATGCTCAGTGACCCCAGTTTCAACAAAAATGGGCAGATGTAGTTGTTAAACTTTGGATGGTGGTGGATTCACAAGGAGGTCAGGAGTAGCCTTAAAACATAGTTACATATTGGACACTATATAGCCACACCCCCTTTATTTTTAGTAATGGTCCTGGGGGATGGGGTCCCATGGTACATCACAAATATAGAAGGGGGCACATGGCACTCTCTCCTTTAATTAGAAAACAAATCTCTATGGGATGGAGTCCCTGGGACCTAAGAAGGCTCAGTAAGAGGGACACACGGGCCAATCTTTTAATTTAAAAAAACATCCCTGGGGAATAGGGTGTCCAGGGCCTAACAAGGCTTAGGGGGGTAGGCCATGTGCCCCCCTCCCACTTTATTTTAAGTAGTGGCCCTGGGAAATGGGGTCCCCAGGGCCAAATAAGGCTCACAGAGTGGGTAACCTGGACACTTTCTCCCTTAATAAAAAAAGGCCCTGGTAGATGTCATCAACAGTGTTTAGTGGGGCTCTGGGGACGGAGGGCACATGGCCCCTCTCCTCTTTTTAAAAAAAAGGCCCTGGTGATGACCCCCTCCCCGGGCAGGCTTTGTGGCAAATCCCCTGCCAAGCATGACTGAAGGCAGTATGCAGTGTGGTGTTGGCTGCCTTTGGGGCTTTGGGGGGGTTGGCCACAGGGGCTGGCTGAAGACCATCCCTTGTATCAAACTCCCCACCGCAGATAGCCAAAGACTATGCACCGTGTAGGGTTGGCTGAATGCAGGGGTTGGCAACAGGGCATGGCCAAAGTCCAGGCACCGTGATGAACTCCTAGCCCTGCATAACTGAAGGCTCTGCCCAATGTAGGGTTGGCTGCCTCTTTGGGGGTTAGCTACAGGGCCTGGATGCAGGCAAGGCCTTGTGGCCACTCCCACCATTGTGCACAGCGGACGGGCCCTGCAGCCAATGGCCCACATGCAGACAACACCACGATTTGGCTACAGGGCCTGGCCCAGGCCATGCACAGTGGGAGGTTGGATTTATGTATGATAATTACATACTGGGTGTTGTGTTCCTGTTTCACTATGGAATGAATAAGACTACCAGTCAGAGAATTACTTCTGATTATCTAGCCTGGATCAGCACATCATGAATAGATCTGGGAAACTTGACAGGGATGTGTGATTAGAAACGGTCTCCCTCATGAATCCGACTAACATCTACTGGTACCGTTCAGAAGCTAGGCACTTTGTATTGTGTGTAGTACAGAATGCATCACACATACAGGTCTAATGTACCCCTATGATGATATGTCACTGTCTCATGTTAACTTAACACATACCTTGCGAGATATATGACATGGAGTTGCTGTCCCTGCGTGAGCTGGTAATGTCTCACTAATACATATACTCTGCTCAAATGGCACATCTAGGCCCATTGCAGGCACAAAGACAAACTACTGTGTAGGACGCAGTAAGTTAACTCCAGTGGCTGTATTCTACAAAGTGTCCTAGGTGTTCAACAGACATGTGCACCCCCAGGGCACTTATTGTCACTATTCTTCCACTTCGATTATAAAGTAACTAAAAACCATGAATTCATTCTTGTGCACACCAGTGGAAATATACATTGCAAAATGAAAATAACGAAAGTTAACTGTATTACAAACTCATTTTAACATAATCATGTTCATAAACTATTAATCATATCCTTTCCCAGTTTAACTACAGCAATCGGTTGCGTTTGCCAAGTCTTTTTGAACTTTGCAGTAATCCTCATGTCCTTCCTCAGTTTCCGTAGTAGTTTCCAAGGCCATCTTTGAGGCTATAAAAGCAGCCACTGTGTATACATATATATGATCAGAGTAGGAGCTGCCGGAAGGTTGGCGTCTTGAGGGTACTGTTCCTGAGAACCAACCAAACGAACCTCAACAGAATAAACCACCCACGAATTAAGGTTCTTCCGAGCAGTGCCACCAAGATGTCTACCTTAGATGATTTGGGTAAAATGCTAGGAAATGTGCAAAGAGCATGAATGGCAACCAGGCAAGAAACTGCAGCATGAGCTACCAAATTAACTTGTCTTTAATTGCACCTAAATGCAACGCCGTCCACTCCTACTACATCAGGAAGAACTAACCCAGAATCTACTGTCTCAGTTGTGGTTCCTCCCACGATTCCTTTAGCTACCCCAGAGCATTTTTCAGGTGATCCAGTGAAGTTCCAAACATTTCTAACTCAAGTACAATTATATTTCATGGTAAGACCCGCTTCATTTCCAGATGCACAATCTAGAATAGCATTTCTGATCTCGTATCTCAGTGGAGACGCCACAATGTGGGCAGTTCCCCATGTAAATCCTGATGATCCTTTACTATATAATTGGAGTAGATTCAAAATTGAATTTGAAAGAGTGTTTGATTGCAGAACTGTTACTAACTGTGCTGATCAAGAACTTTTGGAACTTAAACAAGAAATCAAATACTTGGTACATTACCTAACCCAATTCAATCGCTTGGTTATGGAACAAATTGGCCGGGAGATAAAAAAGGCAGCCCTATATTACTAAGGGTTGAAAGATGAAATAAAAAATCTCATAGCACCTTTTGACCCCCAACCTAGAAATTGTGAAGATTTCCTAGCACTGACTTTAAGGTTAGATCATAGTTTAGCTAAACGAAAAGGGAACAAACGTAAACAAGAGTATCAAACTTACATACAACTAAAAGAAAAGACTTCCAATAATTCCTCTGATCTTGGATAGCCCATGGATATTGGTGGCATACGCACACCACTCACTCAAGGAGAGAAAGAATCTCGTTGTAGAAATGGCTTGTATCTATATTGCGGTAAGAAAGGACATTTTGTTTGAGAATGCCCAACACGCTCCAGAGGATCCCTCTCTAAAGAAGAGACAAGGAAACAGGGAAACTAATTAGCTCTAGGAATGGACAGGAGAATTCCTCGAGTAAAACTATCAAAACTCCTGATCAGTCTGTTGCTAACACATTACAAGTATCTCTACCGTATTTGATCCTTAATAAGCACCTTAAGTTGCCAGAACTACTGGAAAAGATGATAGTGGTTATGATAGATTCCAGAGCCACGAGAAACTTTATTGATAACAAATTTTGCACCAAATGAAAGATTCCTACAAGATCTCAAGAGAAACCTGAGATGTGAGAGCTGTTGATGGGACATGACTTACTTTTGGTCTAATTACTCAATATACAGTAGATATATCCATGGAATACCACTCTTAAGGAATCATAAATAATGAGACAATCTCCTTCTCTTTAATTGACGCCCCACAGTTTGGAATTATCATGTTTATGCCTTGATTAACACAGCACAATCCCACAATTAATTGGACTGAAAGGACTGTTGCTTTTGATTCACAGTGGTGTAAACAAGAGTGTCTCTCAACTAGTACAAACACCACTTACACATGCCAACATCCCTCTGAGATGATTGCAAAAAGTCATTACGCATCCACAGCCACAGAACAAGAGGTTGAATTACCAGAGATTTATAAACCTTCAGAGATACTTTAGTGAAAACAGTGCTGATACATTTCCCCCGCATCGCACATATGATGTGAAATACATTTGGTTCCTGGAGCAAAAATACCCTGCAGCCATAACAATGCACTAACAGAGCAAGAGAATGAACATTACGTGAATACTTAGACAAATATTTGAAAAATAGTTTCATACGACCCTCTAAATCTCCAGCAGCTTCAGCGCTCTTTTTTTAACCAAAAGCAAATGAAGAGTTGCGTTCATGTATTGAGTATAGAACATTGAATGCCTTAACGATAAAAAATAGATATCCATTGCCACTAATTCCCATTCTTCTGGACCAGGTGAGAACAGCCAGTATATACTCTAAATTAGATTTAAGAGGTGCTTATCACTTGGTTCGTGTTAGAGTTGGAGACGAGTGAAGACAGTGTTTCGAATTCATTTGGTTTATTTGAATATTGTCTAATGCCATTTGCTTTATGTAATGCACCAGAGGCATTCCAATTCTTTGTAAATGATGCTCTCAAGGAATATCTAGATCGCTTTGTTATTGTTTATATCGAAGATATAATGATTTTTTTAAATTTCAGAGAGAGAACATTATGAACCCATTAAAGCCATTTTTGCCTACACTGCGAAATCATGGGCTTTTTTGTAAACTATTAAAATGTGAATTTCATGTAACTAAGTGGTATTCCTAGGCTTCATAATTTCACCTCAAGGAATACTAATGGCTGAGCGGAAAGTACAAGGTATTATTGACTGGCCTGAAACAAGATCAGTGAAATACATTCAATGATTTTTTAAGGGTCTACGAACTTTTACCAATGTTTTCTCAGCCATTTCTCAACCAAAGCAACCCCTTTAACACAATTACTAAAAAAAGGGTGAAATTTACACGGACACAAGAAGCCAATTCTGCCTTCTTAGAATTAAAGAAATCATTCATGACCGCTCCAGTTCATAGACATCCTGATGTTACTAAACCTTTCATAGTAGAGGAAGACACCTCTGACACAGCCATAGGAGCCATATTATCTCAGAAAGATCCCAAGTCTGGCCCTCCTGGCTATCCTGTGGCTTACTTATCAAAAAAGTTCTTACCTGCTGAGCAACACTATACAGTGGCTGAAAATGAGTTGATAGCCAATTGCCTATCATTCAAAGAGTGGCATCAATACTTATTAGGAGCAAAATTTCCTATCACGGCATATACCACCATAATTTACAATTTTTGCGATGTGCCCGAGCACTAACACCCAGACAAATGAGATGGACTCTTTTCTTTGCCGAACTTGACTTCATAATAACTTTTTGACCTAGTTGTGCAAATAGCAAGGCTGATTCTTTATCAAGATATGAAGAACCAACTAAAAGCAACGAGACGATGAAACAACCACCAATGAGTTCTAAAGCATGGCTAAACCACTCCAGACTTATACTTCTATACTTTGAATGCAGCATACACAAGGAGCTACACAAGACAAAGAGGTTGGATCAAAAAATTCTTTTTATATTAACTTGACAAAATTAGTTCTTATTGATCAATTTCTACACAAACTCAAAATTCACATGCCCCTACGAAAGATCAGAGTTTGGAAACAAAGAGATGTTAAACGTTCCATGTTAGCCAAACTTCCTTTTCAAGGAAACTTATTATATGTTCCGACCAAACAACTACAGAAAACAAGTGTTTGAGTGGTGTCATAACCACCCAATGGTGGGCCATGCTGTAAAGACGAAAACCTTGGAACTAGTACAAAGAAATTTCTGGTGGCCTATTTGGAAATAATATGTAGTTACATATATACAAGATTGTGAAATCACGAGCTAAGTCGGATCATTCCAAAAATAAAGGTCTCTTGTACCCCTGCCTACACCTACACACCTTTGGGAAGACATTTCCTTGGATTTTGTCACTGGCTTGCCAAAGGATAAAGGGAATAACAATATCCTTGTAATAGTAGTCCGCCTATCCAAAATGTAAAGAAATCCCGACTACAGCAATTTTAGTGACTCTCTTATTCCAAAACGTAGTGAGATTACATGGTCTACCTTGAACCATTACATCTGATAGAGATTCCCAAATAACATCAAAATTATGGAGAGCATGGTGTGATTCTTTGCATATTAAGAATAATCTTTCCACTAGTTTCTACCCAGAAATGGACGGCCAGACTGAGAGAATAAACCAGACACTGAAACAATATCTACAATGTTACCTTTCCATGACACAAGGTTCATGGGTAGATCTTTTATGGGAGGCTGAGTTCGCGTACATCAATCTACATCATGCATCAATTATTATGTCACCATTCTATGCTAATTATGGATGTCATCCATGATTTATGCCATTATTAACTCCAAAAGAACTGATCAAATCCCACACCTAAAAGAGAAACTACAACAGATGAATACTTTAGTACAGCAATTAAGACAAAATGTACTAAAGGCTAAGACAATGTACAAAAGATTTGCAGACAAAAAAGACAACCAGGATCCAATTATCAACCAGGAGATAAAGTGTGGTTGTCCACAAAACATATAAAAACTTTTAAATGTTACAAATTTTAACCACGATTCATTGGTCCGTTTACAATCATTCAACGCATTAATCCAGTGGCCTTTAAATTAAAACTTCCAGATACAATGAAATCCATCCAGTTTTTCATACTTCCCTGCTAAAACCAGCAAAAGGCAAGGTCCACTCAAAACCTTCCCCACTCATGATTGACAATCAATTAGAATATGAAGTCCAATGTATCAAAAACAGCAAATGAAAACAAGGCAAATTATGGCATCTAATTTCATGGAAAGGCTATGGACCAGAGGAAGATTCCTAGGAGCATTGTAATGATATTCATGCCCCTCAAAAGGTGGAAAAATGGCATGCGCTTCATCCTAATGCCCCACTTTAAAATAAGGTATAACTATTTTTAGTGGAGAGGACTGTCATGATTCTTCCACTTCGATTATAAATGAACTAACAATCATGATTTAATTCAAGGGCACACCAATCGGAATATACATTGCAAAACGATAATAATGAATGTTAACTGTATTGCAAACTCATTTTAACATAACCATGTTCATAAACTATTTATCAGATCTTTTCCCAACTAAACAAACCTTTACACTTATGTATTACTGAAAGGGCTGCAGACTCTTGTGCTGCCCTTTCTGTAATACAGATAGTTCTGGCATACATTTAGCATCTGCACTACCACCAGTGGGTATCCCCTCATTAGGTGGAGGTGTAGCCCTATGCAAATGAGGAAATCCCTTTGCCTCTGTTACCACACTATATTTTAGATGCTGGTGCGGAGGCAAAGAAGCTGTCAGAAGTCATAATGCCCTAGGGGCAGCACATTCAAAGTAATAGGGTGAACTTTCTCTGTTCAGGCACGGCAAACCTGTTTTAAGGTCAACCTTGGTGCAAACAGAGAAAGTGTGTCCTATGTGTAATAGGGCCTCCGGATCTCATTGTGCACTGCAGCACTCATCTGTTCCTCTATGCCCACATAATGCAAAAACTACCTATCAAGCACCCCCTCGGTTAGAATGGTCATTTCAGTATCACAGAATGTGTGCATGTCTTGTTGTCAGATGCCTCAGCCATGTTGGTTGAGGTGGGTTCAACAATGCAGAAGGATGGCAGAGAATCCTGCTTGGAGGTGAGGTGGATTCAGAATAGCCATAAAATGGATGCCTACCCCTCATGTATTTTAGGTGGTTGGGAATGCTGCTCTCTATTAATGATGGACAAAATCCAGAAATGCATGTTTGGGCCTGATTCACAATGGGTCTCCACTCTTGGAATTCTCATTGTGGAGATTTTGCCCAGAGTGCAATGACACCCCCATGACTGAGTGGCCTCCACCACGAGTGCAGAGTCCGTTTGAGAATCAGGCCCTATCTGTCTAGAGATAAACAGCACTACCTGCTCCAACTTCAGGGAAACACTTCAGTCTACTTTGATGTAAGTGCAGAATGTGGACCTTATGTACCATAATGCAAAGGGGCAAACTGTGGTGGGATGTGCTGTAGTGTGCACCTAAACACTCTTGCCTTCCTGTATTGAACTTCATGCACTTCTTTCAATTTTTTTTTTTGATTTTCTACTCATGAAACCTTGTTTTCCATCCCAAGTGCGGAGTCTCTGCCCCAAGTGTGGAGTCTACACCTTGGATTTGGAGAGTAGGCCCCGGGTGCGGATACTCCCACTCGGGGCGGGGAATTCTAAAACAGGCCAGAACCCAATGTTTTCATACAGGAAATGACAAAGAGGAAATACAAGGCAGCAAGTTCATGACAGGAAGTTGCAGGCAGCAATTTTATTGTCATTCTGAGCAATCCTCACCTCCAAATAAGATCCTCTGTCACCCTGCTGCTCTGTTCATCCAAACATCCCCCAACACATTTTAGGGACTTGATGAGAAGACATCTCCCTTCAGTGAAGGTGATCTGAGCATATTAGCTGGGGGGTGCTTGATAAGTACCCTCAGGTTTATGGAGGCCCATAGGACCAGCTGAGCAATGCAGCTCCCGCCAGTCTGTGGGTCGACATTGCAGAGCACTGAAGTGCAGTGTACCACCAGCGATCCTCAACATGCCACAAGCGCTGGGAGGACCTGAAATGTTGGTTTCACATCAAGGCTGACAAATTTTATTACTCCAGTCCTCCCAGCCCCATGTGCACAGGCCCCACCTTATGCCACTGTACAGGAGAGTCCTGAGGGCAGCCTGGCCAATCCTCCATGCCCAACAGGAGGAGTATGAGCAACAGAGACCTGGCAAGTGCATGGCCTTCATTATGTATCTGGTAGTATGATGAGAGTGGTAACAGAGCTGTACCATCATGTGTCTCATGTCACTTTTCACGTAATCTGAGCAATTGCTGCAGCACTTGCAAGGTCAATGCCTCATTGGAGCACACTGGATGTACTAGCCAGAATGCATCCTGGGACGTGTAGTGTCCTGAAGACAACAGGGGAGATGACCCTCATAGTTGCATTTGAATGAATAAATGTACTACCAACATCATGACTGGTGAACGAAGGGCCTTATAACTGCTCTGTCCAATGGGAAAGGAATGGGCCAGACAAGGTCCAGTGTAGGGACAAGAAGCTTTTGGCTTTCGGATGCTGTATCATGCATGCATATTATGTGTTTCTCATGTCTCCTTTCACGTAATATAAGTGACTGCTGCAGTAGTCATAAAGCCAATGCCTCATTGGAGCACATTGGATGCACTAACCAGAGTTCATTCTGGGACTTGTATTGTTCTGAACACAACTGGGTAAATTACCCTCACAGTTGCATTAGAATTAATAAATGTACTGACAACACCATGACTAGTGAATCAAGGGCCTTATAGCTGCTGTATGCAAGGGGAAAGGGATGGGCCAGACATTGTCCAGTGTGGGAACGCAAAGCCTTTTGGTGTTGGATGCTGTATCATGCATGCCTTTTGTATGTTTCTCATATCTCCTTTCACGCAATCTGAGTGACTGCTGCAGTGTTCATAAGGCCAATGCCTCATTGGAGGGCATATATACATTAACCAGAGTTCATCGTGAGACGCATCGTGCTCTGAACTCAACTGGGGAAATGACCCTCATAGTTGCATTTGAATTAATAAATTAACTGACGACACCATGACTGGTGAACCAAGGGCCCTATAACTGCTGTGTGCAATGGGAAAGGAATGGGCCAGACAATGTCCAGAGTGGAGACGAAAAGCTGTTATGTGTTGGATGCTGTATAGTGCATGAATTTTGTGTGTTTCTCATAGCTCCTGTAAGGTAATCTGACGAAAAGCTGTTTCGTGTTGGATGATGTATCATGTATGCCTTTTGTGTGTGTTAGCACAGTAAAATAATATATTGTGTACCTTGAAGTGAAGGCTGACTTTGGGATACTTGCCTCACTCATAATGGTACCAACATTCCCAAGGGGGACCAAATGCATCCATCTTCCCAACAGTGGCTCGTATGTCATATGTGATGCCTAGCTGGCTGTACTCACTAGGCATCTGTGTAAACTAGTGTACAGCACCAACAAGCAGTCTCGATGTGCTAAATGTGGCATTTGCCATGTAAAGTGTCTGATGTTCTCGTTCTATTCCAATACTTAGATTCACATCTTATCAAAGGCCATATCCAAGGCCTTTTTTGTATATGTACACCCAATCCAGCATTTGTGTTGTGTCAGACAATGCTATACATCAGATGACATTCATTAGTAGGTGTAAGACTGTTAAGACTGCACATTGTAGCAAGATCATAGATCCATGCGTAGGTGAGGACATATCCATCCAGACTGTTTCCCATCTCCACTTGTAAACTGACATTGGACGTTGACTATGTAGCAAGGCACTGCTTGAGGGTTGGTCAGTACAGAAGTGTATACTTCCCAAAAGTGTGACAGACTTCAATGTGTGAGTTATTTCAGGACATCACAGTGATAGTACAACCACATTTTGGCTCCATGACACATCTAGTTGGTTAGTGGGATCAAAGCAGGACAAAGTCTGCACTTGCTTTATGTACTTTCATGCTTTGCTATGACTTGTACACCAAGTACATAATTTTTTGACTTTGATTTCTGTGGACCTGGCTAGCCAGGAACACCAAGGGCAGAGCAGGCCATCCTCAGGACTTCAGCGGACATGGCCTCTTTCCTCCAGTCAAAAGGAGGGGAGAAGGAGGGACTTGGAACCTCATCAGGCAGGGGCAGTGTACCCACCTAGACAGAGAGTACAATAACTACAACAGACCGAGTGAAGGCTGAGGACACTCTAGGGGGACACTAATCTGGACACCTTTGGCTTGGGGGGAATTTGACTCTCCCCAGACACACAAGAACTGGACACAGCTGAGGTGTCCCCATAGCAGCCCTATCACCACCTGGGCCTGCCACCAAGCCCCCCTACGTCGTGAATCTCTCTTTTCATCAGGGCCTCCTGCTTTACCCCTGCCACCACTAGTCTCCCTTCAAGTGGCTACTCAGAAGACCTGAGGGAAAGCTCTGCCCTTGACAACCCACAGCCCTCATGTGTCACCAAAACCCCTCTCTCTATTGTCACTCATGTGGATGCATCCCTGGAGGTGATGATGGCATTTGAGGGGAAGCCTGATATGTCCTCTCTGACCCAAATATGGATCTATGATGAACTGAGTAGGTTATAAGAGGAACATCCTAGAGACATGGACAACTTCAATGCAAACATCACTTCCTTGGTTGCTGCCACGTTGGCTTTCGTGGTACAGGGCGCCTCCTATAGCACTCTCTATGTGTCTCCTCCATGTGTCTCCCTGTACATCTACCTACACTGTTTCCCCTCATACCCCTCATACCCCTTGTACTCTTTACGTTTCATACTTACACGGAATGTCTGGTATATCGGCCAGCCAAGAGAAGGCCACAAAGATGGAGAATCTCCTCATTGCAGAAAAGGTGACAAGGATGATCAGTGACTGTACCACGTTCAATCAGTAGGCAATTAGTTTCCCCCTTGTATATGGACTGGTTCCCCTGACATTTCCTGACATGTTTTATTTATTTTGTCCAACCCCCTCCAAGTCCCCTTGCCCATTCTGTATGAAGACCATTATTTGATTTACTTTCTCCCTTTCCAGTGGACTGATATTTAATCGAACTACTTTTTTAGAAGTTAATATAAAAAGTATTTTTTTGATACAACCTCTTTGTCTTGTGTAGTTCCTTGCATATGCTGCATTTAAAGTATAGGCATATAAGTCTGGAGTGGTTTAGCTATGCTTTAAACATGATACCTTGTTCCACAGACGAACCTACAAATCTAAATGTCTCACCCCAACACATTGATTGTCACATCAATGGCCTACAACCAGGCTAAACAATTGACCATCATCATGTATTATGCAACTCAGTATTGACTTGTGAGGAATACCTTTTATTTGACATTTATTGTGGGTAACACATTTTACAGTGATCATGGGGAAGCTGTTTTCCGACTTCCTCAATTGTGTTGGTGAGGATCGCTGTGAGTAAATGCGTCTACTGGGTTTCCGATGTGCGGGTGGGTGTTGTGAGTCTGCCTGCGAAGGTTGGAGAGGTACCTGGTCAGGGGATGAAGGTGCTTGTACAAGTGGGTGTTGTGCCTGGACAGGGGGTGATGGTGATTGTAAAGGTGGGGGAGGTGCCTAGCCAGGGTGTGATGGTAGCTGTACAGGCGGAGGATTGGGCAGGGGGGGACAGGACTGGGCAGTGGGGGCATGTGCAAGGGGTGGTGGTACATATACAGTTTGGGGGGGTGCCTATGCATGCTGTGGTACAAGTGGCTGAGTGTGATATGGTGGAGGTAAATGTGTTGGTTCCCCACCATTTGTTGACTGTGAAGGTAGACTTTAGATCAGCATCTGCATGTTCTCCATCGTCTTCATTGCCAATTCATGATGTATTGCACTATCTTCATTGTCGATGATTATTATTTCATGTATCTTCTTTGCATGCCTTGCCAAGAATTATCCATCCCGTCCGATACCTGGGTTATTTTGTAGACCATCTGTGGGAGTTGGCGATGTGCTGTAGTGAGTATGAAATGTCAGACAGAGTAGCCCTATTGCATGAATGTCCTACCTCACATCAGCCTGCTTTCAGAAAAAATCCTCCTTCCACTGTCCACCATGACCATCTGCCAGCTCCCTATGCATGGGAGATGAGACTGTCAAGTCAACCAGCGGTGGATGGGATGGTGGCAGGTTGTTTGGAGGAGAATGGTGCTACCTTCTCCTCTACCCAGATGTGAGGCCTGAGAGGGGTTGATGGTTGTGTTGGGTTGTGTAAATGCTATGGCTGGGTGGCTGACTGCTGGGAATGGGCAATCCTTGGGGTGGAGTGGGAGGCACTATGCTGGCTGGAGCAGGTGTGGCTTAGATGTTTAGCCCAATGGGCCACCAATGGTGCGCAGGGAATCAGCCTCTTCATCCTCTGTAAAACAGTGCCACATCTTCTTCATCCTCCTTTACTTCCTCATCCTCCTCTTGTGAATTTCTGACAGCTGAGAAGACTGCTTGGAAGAGGAGTGGTTTCCCCCTTGGATTGCCTGTTGCCCGCTACTGATAGATGGTCCTTTTTCCTGAAGCGACTCATGATCCTCATCACCTGAAAGACAAAACTTACAACAGGCTAAGTATTTGCCTTAGAATATCATGTGGTGCAACACAAGGGTTGAGTCAAATTATCTTGGTAACAACAGATGTTCCACATGTGACCTGGTTGGTGTACACCTACATATGACAGCTCACACAGTAGCATTGAGGTGCTCAATGCAGATGTGCAATGCAAAAGCAAACTCACCAGTTCCAACCACAGCTCTGTGGAATTGAGATCCCCCTTGATGTCAGCTGCTGAACTTGGTTCTTCGAGTGTGTAGCAGAAGATGTGGTCCTCGAACCAGCAGCTTGAAAAGGAAGTGACACCATACTTAATGTTCTGTATGAATTATATATGAACATGCACACTTGACACACACACACAAACCACTGATTATGTTGGGGGCATTTGACACACCAACTTCAGATGCAATGCAAAAGTGGCTATACCTGCCAATACCCTTCCACATGGATTTGGCTACAATGCATGAGAAGGGAATCATTAGTCTACAACACTATATGGTATGCTTACTTGACAGATGGCAGTGTGTTTGACTGCTACAGTCAGGATGTCTCCCAAACCCCTGGATGGTGTCATCTGTATCACTAAGGAAGTCCTGCCAGCAGTTGTAATTTGACATACTTGTCCATATTTAAGTGCATATTTAAGTGCAAAGGATGATGATTCTACATGCATATGTCATAGGTATAGAGCAGTGATCTGTAAGTTACAGCAGGGAGCCACATCTAGCCCTCCTGACCTTTACATGTGGCCCCCCCAGTCAACAGCAACACTGGGCATCTGTTAATTAAACACAGCCCAGACATCAACTAGGTATCAAATTCACAGGCAAATTGTATTTGAAGGTTATTGATAGTTACAGGAAGGAAGTAACTAAGATGACCTGCACCCCCACCTTTGGACACAGCTTAATTTTTAGGGGCATCATGTATGATAAGTATGATGTGGTCTCTTCAAATTTTCAAAGGGGTTTTCCACAACATGTAAACAGGTTCCACCTTTGCACATTAGAACATGTCAGTGCATTCCAAAGTAAAGTTTGATATAGATAGAATTATTAGCCAAGATTAATTCTTCTACGCCACACCTGTGACAACAATGCCTATTGTGGACTGGGAGGACAACAATGTCTGCTGTGCACTCTTTTGTTGGCCTGTGTTTCCATTATACTTGCACTACATCATGGTCTATTTTACCTGACACTGGATAAGATTTTGTACGGCACACATCCTGAAGTCTTGTATTTCTTGTATTTCAAGGTTTGCCTATAGGTGATTATAGAGGAAGAGGAGGCAAAGTGAAAATCATCATTTGGCTAGGATCACACATTTTAGTCAAGTGGATAAACTGGGATGATCCCCACCTTTACTGGTTTAAAGTTGTGCAGTTCAACCACCAGATGAATATGCTTCATTTCCTCTACACCCACCTTAACAGCCCCAATCCTACTCCCCAACAGCAACCCTGCTGTCATCAGTGCAGTCCTCATCCACATCAATTACTATACTTTTTGGGCCCTGGGATTTTGTCAGCAATTATCCATGTCATGGACTTTCAAACCAGCTGTGGCTACTCCTCTCCATCAGAGTCTTGGGGGTATATTTGTGAGCCTGTTGAGCTGCCGGAGTATCACATTTTGTGCAAATCTGGCAGCGCAAACTATAAATTCATATCTATGAGGCCACTCAAAGCCACTTTGCATAGCTTTAAATGTCCTCATAGCTGTGAAGGAAGGCAAGGCAATGCAAATTGCTGTGCTGCCTTACTCTGCATTCGGGTGGTGTTCTTTGGGTGTTCTGAGGGCTGTAACCACATAACACCCATGGATTTGGGCACTTCCCCAGATTTACAAATCCATGTAAACCTAGGGATGTGACAAAACTTTACACCTCCTGGAGTGAGAGGTAATGAATTGAAACATAAAGGGGGTGATACCAACTCTGGCGGGCGTTCGGCCGCCATGCGGGCAAATTTCTGCGGTCCCCATTCCAACATTCCCGCTGGGCGCTAACCAAGTTAGCGCCCGCCGACCCAGCGGGAATGAGGCCGCAACACAGGAGCCGGCTCCGAATGGAGCCGGCGGTGTTGCGGCGGTGCGTCGGGTGCAGTTGCACCCATCGCGCTTTTCACTGTCTGCTAGGCAGACAGTGAAAAGCTGGCCGGGGCCCTGTTAGGGGGCCCCTGCACTGCCCATGCCACTGGCATGGGCAGTGCAGGTGCCCCCAGGGGCCCCAGGACACCCCTTACCGCCAGCCTCTTCCTTGCGGTGAAAACCGCCAGAAACAGGCAGGCGGGACAGGGGTCAGAATCCCCAGGGCAGCGCTGCTTGCAGCGCTGCCCTGGCGGATTCTCCCAGCCGGGGCAAAAACGGCTGAATACCACCGGCCCCGGCAGGGCGACCGCGGCTTTTCCGCCGTGGTCAGAATGCCATTGGAAGCACCGCCAGCCTGTTGGCGGTGCTTCCGTCATTCGTGACCGCCAGGGTCAGAATGACCCCCAAAGACTTGCTGTGACTTTGTAGTTTTTTTTTTTTTTTAATGTAAAGTAATATTTAATTACCATATGTTATTCCAACCTCTCAACTCTGGCCATGCACAGTGGAGAATTGGCTGCAGGGCCTAGCCTATCGACAGGCCCTGTGGCTAACCTCCCCAAAGACACCCAAATGCACGCAGCCTTTGGCCATGTGCAGTGGGGTGTTGGCCACAAAGGCTGCCTCTGCGGACTGCAGGGCCTTTTTTTAAAAGAGGAGGGGGGCACATGGCCTACTCCCTGAAAGTAATATGGGCTCAGGAACCCCATATCTCTCAGGGCCATATATATTGTAAAGGGGAGGAGGCCACATGGCTACCCTCTCTGAACCTCCGTTGCCCTAAGGACTGCATGCCCCAGGGACACTATTAAAATGAAAGGAGGGACACATTACCCCAATCCCCAAGACTCCATAGGCCCTGGGAACACATCACTAATTAAAGCTAAGGTGAGGAGGGCATACAGCCCCCCTCTCTTGGAGAATTTCAGCCCCAGGGCCAAACCATTGCGGCCCGGTATATTATTTGGGAGGAGAGAGGCACATGGCCCCCCTCCACAGGCCTCTTTTGGCTCCAAGGACCCTATCCCCTGGGGGTCTGATTCATAATTTTGGGGAGGGGCACATGGCGGTCTGGCCCAGGCTGATATTGGTCCCGGTGATCCCATCTCCTGGGGCCTGATGATTTTTTTTAGTCTAGAGGGACACACATCCTCTATTCCATGGCTGATTTCCACCCCAGGTACCACATCCCATGGGGCACAGCCATGCAATAAAGGGGGGGCATGCAAACCCTTCCTCAGGATGATTTTGACCCCAGGGATCCCATCCCTTGGGGCCTGGCTGAATACAAAAAAGGAAAATGGGGTCCTGGGCTTGTTTTGGCCCCTGTGACCCTGTCGCTCAGGGCCCAGTGGATTTTCTTAGGGGAAGGGCATGTGGCCCCCTTCCTGGCCTTATAATGGGCCCAGGAACCACATCACCTGGCACTATATTCATGGGGGAGGGGGACATATGGCCCCCCTCCCCGAGCTGATATTGGCCCCCGGGGAACTCATCCTCTGGGCCCATTTGAAAATGAACAAGGGGAGGGTAGCCATGTGGCCCCTCTCCTCAGACTATTTTTCATCACTGGGGACACATACCCAGGGACATGGACAAATATGCAAAGAGAGAAAGGCTGCACACCACCCTCCCCAGACCAGTTTTAGCCCTTTGAATCCCATCCTCATGTACCCGGCCAAAAAAGGGTGGGTATCATTGGGGGCAATGGGAGGAGGCCCCGGGCCCCTGTGATCCCAGCTTGCTCCCTGCATCCAGGAACAGACATTGACCCCACCCAGAGAAGGTAGCCAAAATGCTGCTTCCTGTGGATGGTAGCAAACTTTTAATCTGTTTCCCTGCCTGCTTCACTGTGGGCAGGAGCATGTCTCAATCTCTTGCCCGTTGGGAGCTGTCTGCATGTTTGCTCTCCTTTGGTGGGATATTTAAATTGCTCCTGCCAAGAAAGCACAAACACGAGTCTCCCTACCTGCGCCATAGCACATGAGCCAGCCCTGAGAGATGGGGTCCCCAAGGTAATTAAGGCTAAGGGAGGGGAGACCTATGACCTCCCTAACATTTGCATATATGGCCAGGCCGCGGGGGACGGTCCGTGGGGTCCAAAACAGTTCAGGGAGATGGGTTAGATGACCCCCTCACCCTTCATTACAGGGCTGGGCCCCAGGGGATGGGTTCCCTAGGAACAAATCAGCCCAAGGAGAAGGGCCACATGACCCCCCTTCATTACACTGCATGGCCTGGAGAGATACGGTTCTCAGGATCAAAAACAGCCCAGGGAGGCGGGCCACATGCCTCCTCCTACTTTCTAGTTACAGCCAGGCCCCAGGGGGATTGGGTCACTGTGCCTAACACTGGCCCAGGGAAGGGGGCCACAACCCTCTACCCCTTTTACTAATATGGTGGGCTCTGGGGGATGTAGGCTACCTACCTTCTCCCCCTCTATATGCTGTCAGGTCCTGGAGGGTGTGGTGCCTGGTGCTGAAATTGATAGGGGGAGAGTGACCACATGCACCACCTCCCTCATGTTGTAAATATGTTCCACTGGGGCTTGCACCCCCACCCCCCGCCCCTGGGCTTAAAAAACAAGAGCAGGAGAAGGCAGTGGTTTAGCTTTGTAACTGTGCCTAAAGTTACTATGGGTACATGAATGGAAAAAGCACATTTTGGGACTGCCCTCTTTTTTTGGTCCCCACTTGATAGATCACTCCGAATGATTCCATGTGCAAACTAGGCCAAAATAAGCACTTTAATTGAAAATTTGTAGGAGATTTGTGAAATTCTGGAGGTAAGAATTATTTTCTTTACTTTTTTTCTGCAATAGATTATCTAAAGAATCTAAACATTCAATTATGTACACATCATCTCCAAGATCATCTCATACTTAAACAAATAGGAATCCCTATTTTTTGAAGTGGTGTGTTTGCACAAAGTTCACTGCCTTGCCTGTTCCTTCAGAAATAATTTCTAAAAATACTTGTTTTGACCCATAAATCCATTCTGACTTCAGGGTTGGATCATTTATAAGCATCAAATACAGATAGCATATGCTGTCTTTTGCTGAAAACCTATTGTCTCCAACATATCAAAGCAGACATGTATGGTGGACTTTGGGTCAGCCACTTCCTATTGATTGTAAAACTAATTTCCCTGCTTCTTATTATTAGACATTTCCAGTGTTCTTCAGTTGTATAATTTCTGGAGCACTTCTTCCTTATCATATTTTGATTTGGTAACTTGTGTCATTCTACTGCTTACATTCATGGAACTACTTTTTTTCTTTTGCTTTCAACACGCCATGGAGTGCATGTGCTATTTTGATCTCTTGTACTGTCCACTGTGTGCTACCTGCATCTTCACACCTGCTGCTCCCCAGTATGCTCCCTGTTGCTCTTCAAACACTGGAGTATTTTTTGCTTTTCCTGCCCCATCTGCTTTTCTTGATAAACTCCTTTTTTTACTTTTAGAGAGAGACCTTCCGACTCACTTAGATGTTGGAACGCTCTTTAGTAAAATGTGATTTTGTGTTTCTTATAATATACTGCTCCAAAGGAATCCACCATTTTGGAATGTTAAATTAAAAAAAAGACACTAAATGCTCCCCGTTTATGATGTATATGCACTCATGGTTTTTGAAGTATGAACAAATATGTCACCACACATGGTCTGTTCCCGTATCTTAGTGCTTGTGCATGCATAAGTGATGATTAATGCACAAATATTTTGCAGCACATTTTAAATAACCATTTTATTAGGCTTTGCCTGCACAGCGCTTGCTCTGTGCTTGTGTATTCTCTTATTAATATAAATCTTAAAAAGGGCTAACATCCCGCCCTTTGCTTTTCATTGCTTTTCATAGGTTCATGTGCTTGACACTTACTTTTCCTCTGTTTCTGTTGGCTGACACATATTATTTCCTGTTCTTCCTCTTGTGTGTGTCTTTTAACAGTGCCCCAAGGCCCAAGTACTGTGTTCATCTGCTTCGATGGAACTTGGGGGCACATGTATGTACCATTTTTCCTGTCGCAAACATCCAGATTTGCAGAATCGGGCTGTTTGCGACAGAAAAAAAACATTTTGGTATGTACAGAGCCTTTTTTGTGATTCAGTAATCTATTTACCAAATCGAAAAATAGGTTTGCGAGTCGCAATTAGGAAGGGGCGTTCCCTTCCTAATTGCGAGTCGCAGTGCGAAGTAGGATTGTTTTGTGGCCGTAAATGTGGTCACAAAACAATCGCAGCTAGCACCAGTTTCAAACTGGTGCTCACCCATTCCCAAACGGGGAGGGGTCCCAATGGGATCCCTTCCCCTTTGTGAATGGCAGCGTAAATATTTTTTCAGAGCAGGCAGTGGTCCCACGGACCACTGCCTGCTCTGAAAAAATGAAAAGAAAACTTTTCATTTTTGATTTTGAAATGCATCACGTTTTCCTTTAAGGAAAACGGGCTGCATTTAAAAAAAAAAAAAAACTGCTTTATTTAAAAGCAGTCACAGACATGGTGGTGATTTGCCACCCCATTGGGAATCGCAAGCAGTGTAAAGTACCCTCTTGTACACCCGTTTTTTTATTCAGAAAATAAAATAACGTAGAAAAATAATGCACGCATTTGAAAATGTGATTGCGAAGAATGGCCACCAATGCTAACGAAAGGTACTAATCAATGATTCAATGCTTATGAAATGTTGAATATCTGTTAGACTAATGCAGTAACATGTCATAATAAGGGTTATGAGTTAAGCTTTAGCTTTATTACTTGTAGGCCTTAACTTAGCGAGTGTCTTAGCCTACTTGCCAGGCCTCATGTAAAAGCTGTATTTCTTAGCGTTTAATAAAATACCTGACCAAGAAAGTTAAACTGTACATTTTTATTGTATTGTTTAAATGTGCTCATAACAGAAGCTTCTTGTGTGAACCTACTGCTAGGAGATGATGTTCCTGCTAATGCAACATTTTATGTGTGATGTGTGTGAGACTGACTTTCCCAGGACAAGAACAATTGAGATCTTGGCTAGAGTAGAAGCTGCAACAATATTGTTACCTGACAAGCCGGATGATGAGGACATTGCAAGACAAACCAATCAACGACATGCGAACAGAGTAATATTAGAATTCATAGATTTGGGATTTTAGTTTTATTGGACAAAGTGTGAACATGCGATTAACTGACCAATAGGGACTCAGTGGGTAGTTTTAGCAGTTTTGATTTAACAGGTTTAAACTGGGAAGAGGGCATGCATTTTTCGCCAAACATTCAGAGACATTCTGCCCTTACCTTGTCCATATTGCATCTTGACAAGAGACGTGCTTAACTTTAATGCTTAAAGACTATGCTTTCCCTGAATTTTGATGCCGAATCCTGATGCCTGGCTGATCGACTGATGTCCTGAGGACAAAAACTGATTCTGCTTTGCTGATCCATACTGAGGATAGGTACTATAATCCAAACTGAATATTATGCATATATGCTTTTTCTTTCTAGGTACCAACTGACCTGTTTTGGTTGAGCCATAGTTAGATGTTTTTTTCAAATTTGTGTTACTAAATAGTTTTGCATGAAGCCCAACATGGTGATGCTAATCTGATATTAGTTAAGGATTCCCACTAATAAATTATGATAACAGGGACTAATGCTTGGTGAATTTCTCTGCTAAACTTCATGTACATCATTACATTGACTCAATTGACTTTGCTATTGATTTGCACCATAACTTTAGAATGTGTTGTAGTTCAAGCTCTGATTAGATTACGTGTCTTACGCCACTTTGGACAACCAGTGTTGTTTCTGTGTGTGTTTAATTTGATTTTGAGATTAATCTACATGACCTTAGCATTGTTAATATAGGGAAATAAATATCCTAAACTTTTACTAAAAGGTGCGTTTTTTTTATGACTGAAAGGTCATTGTGTGTTATAATTACTGACTCCATTGATTATGATGTCATTGATTAGTAATGAGATTTGATTATTGTGTATTGATTATTGATTATGTACTGGAGCTATGGTAAGAACATCTTAATTGCGAGTCAAAAGGTTCATCGACCTATTCGCGTCCCCTTGTAAGTTTACTTATTAAGGTCAGGCGCGCTAATAGACATGGCAGCAGACTGATGGTTTGTCTCCTTAAGAGCTTACCACAGATGCCCAGTCTAGAATAATAGATGAACAGATGTGGTTTCCTTTAAGTCCAGAAATGACTTTTCCATATCCTGGATCCTGCTAAGGGTTGTTTGAGGTTGTTCCTGGTGTTCTAGTGACAGTGTGAGAGAAATAGGTTGCGATTGCACAGCTTATGAAAATCGCAGGTGAATTGTGAAGTATGTGCAGGTTTTAGGGAGTTTGGTACTCCAAATGAAGTTGTAGAAGGAGTGTGCGTACTCTGCAGTGTGAGAGTAGGGAACTCGTCGAACTTCATATGTGTGTGGCGCTTTGTGCAAAAAAATTGTCCACGTGGTTGTTGATGTACGGACCCTGCGTGGTCTAAGACTCCGGAGTATATTGAAAAGTGTATGAGACTCTTGGTTTTATGTTTAATCTGTCTGGTTTAGTAGGTTGATCAGGTGTGGTCAACAAGTCAGAGTGTGAGTTCAAGTGAGCGAAAGAAAATTTCAACTGATATTTGGTGAGTCTTATGTGCACCAGGACAGATCCATTAATCAATTGAGAGTAAAATTTCCGGGTCGAATTTTGCTTGCGAATCCGGGAGACCAAGGAAGAAGGAGTAGATGTAAGTGTGGGAAGAGCCATCAGTGAAAAATCCGTAAGGTTTCTGAAGCAATTGTGTTACCTTTCCTGTAGTAAACCAGCAGATATGTTTTTTGTTTTTGGTTTATGATTAGTGCTCGCAATATTTGCATTAGTTTTGTGTGAATTGGAGTGAAGGAAGGCAAGCCGCAAGACTTTTTCAGCTGCATTATGTGTGAGTGTGATGTAATTGGAGCCATGCTGGGATCAGTCGGTTAGTGAGAAGGGTCACGCACAGATTGGCAGCTGTCCGTGAGAGGCAATTGGTTGAGAAAATAGGTGAGAGGAATATTGGGATTAAAAGTCACTTCCTGATTTGATTTTGAATAACAAAAAGGTAGAAAAGATGAAATTATTCAAAGCATTAAAAAGTGCCCTAATGGGAGATATGTATATTACAATGAGTGTAGGTGAGGCTATGCTGCCAGGAGGTACACCAGCTTACATTGTAATGAAGAGAAGGGTGTCGCGCCATGTCTTTGGCTAAGGCAATGGTGCGAATTGACAGAGAAAGATGAGAACTTTTTGAGGGTTTTGGAGCATTTACGGATGGCGCTATATGAATCAAAGCCCCTTCGAGACCAGCACAGTTCATGGCCTTAGCAATTTGGGAGCTAGTAGCCAGACAGCAACAACAACTGAAATTTGAGAGGAGGATGAGAAAGGCAGAGAAGACTCTAGCGGAGGCTAGATGGACTGTGTTCAGAAAGCTTGGAGAATGGAGGCTTTGCAAGGGATTAAGTTGTTTCCGGCAATTACGCAATAGAATGAGACGGAAGGAAAGAAACCTGCTAGGAAAAGTATTAAAGTCCGTCCGAGGGTGAGGAGGCTAGAAAGTCTTCAAATGAAGAGGAGGGCTTGGACCATGAGGAGTTTATTACGCAACTATTGAGAGATCGACAACCACCATATACAGTACATGAGAGTGGTCCAAGTACCAGTGTTGATCCAACAGCCCTGATATAGATTCATGGAACAAAGAGTCTGATGCAGGTTACTGTGAGCTTGACACAGAATGCGGTGCGAAGTAGTCTTAATGTGCCTACCACTCCTGTAGTGCAGACCCAGATGCAATCACTCCAGGTTCAGAGAATTTATCCTGATGTGCCCATTGTGGAAATGACCTTGAACTTAGTGGTGCCAACGGAACAGGTCTTCCCGAGACCGATATTGGTTCAGACTGAGCCAACTCCGATTTTATTGCCCCAAGTACAGCCGCAGGTAATGCCAAGATTTACTCCAGTGCCAGGGACACAGTCAGATATGACTCCGATGATGAATCAGAACATGGGAGTTACTCTCCCACAGAGCATAGGTGCCAGAACAGCCCCTGATGCAATATCACCACCTATTACTGTTGGTCCAGCAGTACCATTATTTGCACAGAAGAAGATGACTGTAGGTTAACAGGGAACAACATCCCAGAACCTAATGAGGGGAGGGCATAATGAAAATGCTAGAGTAGTCTCTCCTTTGGGACAGACTTTTGACGGATCCAGATCATTGTTAGACCTTAGTCCATTTGTATCACTTCCAGATACTGTGACAAGACCAAACGTTAGTCAGAGTTTGAAGTTATTGACACCGCAGACTCTGAATGCAGTTGCACAGCAGGTGCCACCGGTCCAAGCAAGTAACATTTCGTTACAAGGTTTAACAGCTCAGGAATTAACTGAATGGCTAGACAAGCTGAATACCCCACAGAGTGCCCCTAAAGGAGAGGAGCATTTGAATTATACTAGGCTAAGCATGGACGCAGGTGAACTCATTGAGGTAACTATGGGGGTGAATAGGTTAGAATCCTACACAGAGTCAGAATTGAGATACTTGTGTCCAAAAATTACGAGAGAAGTGAGCAATGTACATCAGAGATTAGCAGACTTGGCAGAGAAGTATGGCATAGAAACAGACAAAATGAAGCATTTCAAAAGGAGTTACTGATTAGATTTTGAGATGAAAGATTTTGGACTCATTTGATCTACCGGAATGAAGGCACATCATAAAGAATTGCTCCAATGTGCTCAGACCTGGGGAGCATTGGACAAATGGGAAGGCAGATGGGTAAAGGAAAGAGATAAGAGAAAAAGGGATTATTTGGAGCTGACTGTAAATGTGCATCAGAATGAAGATCCAGTAAAAATGTTGCCAATGAGAGACATTCCAAGGGGAAATTTTGTTCATGTTCTGTGGAGCAGAAGTGACATTCTGGCATTTACAAATGATGATCTAAAATTGAGAGAAAAGCAAGTAGGGTGGTATCAGCACACAGACAGGTTCATGAAACTTGTGAAGTGTTTGTGGGAAAACCAGAACACATTACTAGAGATAGTGGTTCCAGCTGACTTGTGGATCAAGTGTCAGAGGAGTGTAGACTGGCCAACAAGTGAACCAAAGAGAGACAGGAATTCAGGTGCACCGTCTCCTGAGATAATGAAATATTACTATAAGGTGATTGAGTGTCTGAAATCAATACTTTCACCCATGAATATTGATTGGCAGAGGATTGACAATTGACAGGACAGCTCAGGTAGCAAAGTAGTCGACACATGCATATTATCAGAGATTGTTGCAGGCATTCAAGCATTCCAGTGGATAGAAACAAAAAAGGCGAAAGATATGCTTCATTTTGTGTTCAGATTTGTGGAAGGATTGAGACCTGAAATTAGCCAGATAATTGAGAGTCATTTGATTTGCTGGCAGGCAAAGCCAATTGATGAGGTGTTGCAGTATGCAAAATACTGTAATGATGAGATTGAGTTGAAGCAGAAAAAGTTGAAAGAGAAGACGATGGTGATGCAGAATAAAGCCGCTCAAACAGTAGTGCAAGGGAATTTTTTGCAACAGTTGCCACCGCAGCGGCAGGGAAACATGATGTTTCAGCTGCAAATGAGAGGTAGAGGTCAAGGAGGAAATATGAATCGTGGTCCAGAATTAGGTACTGTAGTGGTTTGGACCGATGTACAGGGAATGAAAAAGTTATTGCCATATTACATTTGCGGAGCCATTGGACATTAAAAACGGAAGTGTCCGATAATGGTGCACGAAGGTATCATTCAGCAGAGCGAATTACATCAATTCATTCCAGTATGTAAGAGGACCGAGAGAGAGAGGTCCTAATCCAAATTTTAAGAATAATGTAAATCAAGTGCAGAATTGTCAGCCCATGCAGCAGGTGCAAATGTCCTGTGCACAAATGCCACAGTTTCAGCCGATGCAACAGCAGATTCCCATTGTACCTAGACAGCAAATTTGAATACCTCAAGCCCTGATGGAGCAGCAACAGATGATGTTTTCTCAGCAGGTCACATGTCAGAGACATACCAGAAACAGTAACACAGTGCACCAATCCTCGTTACACAGTGAGAATGGAATAAATGATGAATGGGCAAGTGACAGTTCAGATTAGGAGCTGTGTGTGCTTGGGAATTCCTTAGAAGTAGATCAAAGAGGACCCTATGTGAAGGGAAAGGCTATGGGTCACAAGGTTTCATTCTTGGTTGACACAGGAACTACACGCTCTACAATGAGACGGGCAGCAGTTCCAAATTTGCCCCTTTTAGGTAGAACAGTGGAGGTCGTGGGAGTTGCAAACCAGTATTTGACAAACCCGATTACAGATCCAGTTCAAGTTGAGATTGGCAACTTTCAGGGATTGCATGAATTTGTAGTTTGCTAATCAAGTCCGGTATCCCTACTGGGAAGAGACTAGTTATGTAAGACAAGGTGTTTAATTACTTGTTCAGAAGATGGAATTGAGATTCAGACGAATAGTGTTGATGGAGAGGAACAAGCCCCATAAACAGAATATGAAACTACAAATGAGGAGTACCCTCTGATTGAATTTTTCCCAATGTTCACAGTGAAAGAGCTTCATTCTGATTTGCAGGGAACGGTTACAGAGAAGGTGTGGGATTTGACAGGAAAAGAAACAGGTTTGATAAAGGGAGTGGAGCAAGTCAAAGTTACTGTGAAGCCGAATGCAGTTTTTCCCCAACTTCTTCAGTATCTTATGCCGCAAGATGTCCTGATGAAAGTTACCCAGATAATTGCAGATTTTGTAAAGCAAGGGGATCTGAAAGAAGAATTGAGCAGTCCATGTAACTCACCAATAATGGGATTGAAAAAGCCCTCTAGGATGGTTTGAATTGTTCAGGATTAGGGAAAAATAAATCAGATTGTGGTCAAATGTTGTCCCGTGGTGCCAAATCCAGCTGTGATAATGTTCCAGATTCCATGTGATGCCGAGTGGTTCACTGTCATGGATCTGTCACAAGCATTCTTTTCTGTGCCTCTTCATGAGGCAAGTCAATTTCTCTTTTGTTTCAAATTCCTGGATCAAGTTTATTGCTGCTGTAGAATTCCTCAAGGGTTTTCCGAGTCACCTTCCATATTCAATCAGATTTTGAAAAATTATTTGGAGTCGTTGGAATTGCCTTTCCAATCAACCTTGGTGCAGTACATTGATTGCTTGCTGATTGCGTCCAAAACAAGGGACAAGTGCAAGTATGATACAATTGCCTTGTTGAACCACTTGGGAAAGGATGGTCATAAAATGTCTCAGCTGAAATTGCAGTACTGCCGGAAAGTAGTGAAATATTTGGGTCACCAGATTGAGAAGGGATCAAGAAAGATATCCAGAGAAAGGATTACAACGATATTGCAGATAAATCTCCAGACTATACAGAGAGATGTCAGGATGTTTATGGGGATGGTAGGTTATTGTCGCCAATGGATTCCAAATTTCTCAGTCATTTCAAGAACATTGCAGTAGCTGACTCATAAGAAAGTCACTGATCCCATACTGTTAGACCAGGATGAAATGAAAGCCTTAACTGAATTGAGAGAGAGTTTGTGCAGGGCTCCAGCATTGGGTATGCCTGATTACATGAAACCTTTCACATTGTTTTGTCATGAGCATGATGCATGTTCTTTATCTGTCTTGACACAGGTCGATGGATGTGTAAACTGCCCCCTAGCATATTTTTCAGCTACTTTGAACCTAGTCACAGCAGCCCTTCCGGGTTGTTTGCGCTCAGTTGCAGCAGTTGTTCAGAGCCTTACACAGTGTGAAGGCATTGTGATGGGACATCCCCTGAGTGTAATGGTCCCTCACACTATTGAGATTCTACTTACAAGGATGAAAACCCAATATTTGACGGATGCAAGGTTGACTAGATATGAAACGAGTATGCTACGGTCACCAAATGTGTCATTGAAAAGATGTACAGTGCTGAACCCGGCAAACTTACTTCAAAGTGAAAATGCCGAAATTGAGATAGTGGAAGATGTTGAGCATGATTGTCTTGAAGTAACTGATTTGTGCACAAAACCGAGACCTGACATTAGAGATACCCGATTGGAAGAAAATGACCAAATTATTTTTGATGATGGTTTTTGTCTGAGGGTCAATACATTGACACTGAGAGCAGGATATGCTGCGTGCACAATTACATGTACCTTGGAAGCTTCTTGGCTTCAAGGAGTGTATTCTGCTCAAGTAGCGGAACTGGTAGCCGTTAGTAGAGTGTGCCATGTCTCTGCTCAGCTGAAAGTTACAATCTATACGGATAGCGAGTATGGATTCGGAATAGTCCATGATTTTGGTCAGTTGTGGTCACAGAGAGGTTTCCTGACCTCTTCTGGTTCACCAGTAAGAAATGGTGAGAGAATTGAAGAATTGTTAGATGCTATTCAAATGCCTGAGAAGATTGCCGTGGTGAAATGTAGTACACATTGGAAGTCGCAGGACTATGTGTCATTGGGAAATGGATATGTGGATCAAGTCGCAAGGTTTTGCGCAATTAACTGTATATCGTTCAAAGACAAGTGGGAACTGTTACCTGAAGAAGACGAAACTTGTTCAAGCTATGCAATGAAAACAATTGACACTCTGGGAGAATTAAAAATGTTGCAGAATAATGTTGAAAGGGAGGAAAAATGTTCATGGGGCAAAATGAAATGTGGGCAAAGACAAGATAAATTGTGAGTCTCAGAAGAAGGACAATTGGTTTTGCCAAATAGCCTGTTGTCTCAAATGGCGAGGTACTATCATGGTCAAGCACATACTGGGAGGGATGCAATGGTTTGCTTGTTCAAACATGATTGCTTTAACCTGAAGTTTAGGCAAGTTGCTGAAGCAGTTTGGCATCGATGTGTCATTTGCCAACAACTAAATTCAGGGAAAGGGACAGTAGATAATTTGAGCCACATTGGAAGAGTGGGAGGCCCATTCAGCAGAATGCAATTTTTTTTTAGATGCCTGTGTCTGGATGTTTGAGATATGTGTTGGTGATTGTCTGCATCTTTATTCACTGGATTAAAGCTTACCCTACATGAAGGAATGATAGTCTCACAGTAGCGAAGCTATTGCTTAGGGAACTGATACCGTGTTTTGGATTTCCAATCTCTTTAGAATCAGATAGGGGAAGTCAACAATCAAGTAATTAAATTACTGTGTTCAGCATTGAACATTGAGCAGAAGTTGCATTGTAGTTACCGCCATGAAGCATCAGGACAAGTGGAACAGATGCATGGTAGATTGAAGTCAAGAGTTGCAAAGATGTGTGCGTTCACAAATTTGAAATGGCCTGATGCATTGCCTTTAGTGTCGATGTCAATGAGAAACACACCTGACAGGAAGACAGGATTGTCACCCAATGAGATCCTCATGGGCATAGCAATGAGGTTACCAGCGGTGCCTGCAAATGCACTTGTCAACATTACAGATTATATGGTGTTGGATTACTGCAAAGGTCTGGCTGGTGTAGTTCGCTCTTTTTCTGGAGGCCACCACACTGCCACCGATCTATGACACAGGACACAACCTGAGAGCTGGGGAGTGGGTTGTGATCCAAAAACACGTGAGAAAGACATGTTTGGAGCCTTGTTGAAAGGGAACTTATCAGGTAGTTTTGACAACTACCAATGGTGTGAAGTATGCTGGAATTCCGAACTGGATTCATGTAGGCCATACAAAGAAAGTGGCATGTCCACTGGATCATGAAGAAGCGTTGTTGAGAGTACCAACAACAGTGAGACAAGTCTCAGGGCCGGAAGGAGAACAAAAGGGAACTGAGTCCGGATCTGAGCTCATTGAGGACAGTTCAGTCACTCCTGTGAGAGACGAGGGAGGGGACATCCAGGAGGGTGACGGAGAGCCTATCTTAACTGAGGCAGCAGAAATTCCAGGGGAAAATTTTGTTCATGTTCCGTGGAGCAGAAGTGACATTCTGTCATTTACAAATGATTATCCAATCAGAGGAGGGCTTTCCCAGAAGCAGATGATCTTGAGAGAAAAACAGAGCAATTGCCAGATCCACAATGGGAAGGAATTGAGGTGGATCAAAGTCATTGTGATCTGACTCCTCCTGAACCGATTGCAGGTCCGTCAAGAGAAAACAACACAGAGCAAGGAGAAAGTTCAAGTTTGACTCTGAAAAGAACACTGACAAAGGGTCTACTGAAAGAAGATAAGTGGCCGGAGTCACATTTGGAAAAAGGGAAAGAGGTGGTTGTTGAACCAACAATCGAAGAAGAAGTAGATACCACAAGAAGAGAAGATCAGGAGAGCTTAATGGTGATTGAAAATTGAAAAGACAGAGAATAGCAAGTCGAAGATACGCAGGTCCTGAATGGGAGTATGCAACTATGAAAGAATCGCAGCAAGAGTTTTTGTCTTTTTGTTTTGATAAAGAAGTTCCAGGTCAGTATTTTGGCACGTGAAGGAAGCTAATGAACTGAACTGTTGAAACAATCTGAGAGAAAATTTTGAGAAAAGAAACTGTTGAAAGTAACCAGAAAAGACATTGATAACCTGATTTGACTTTTGAAACCTGATTTTGACAAAGCTGCTAACCGATTTTGACAAAGGGATGCTGGAAGTCAAACTGGCCTGCTGAAAGAAGAGTTGTCTATTTTTGATTTTTGATACAACTTTTTCTAAATTTCTTCTGCTTTCTGATTCTTTACAGATCATGAGTTACATTAGTCAACAAGGTAGAGATGCTAGGTGCTGTAAATACATGAGCATTGGTTTGGCGATTATGTGTGGGATATTGTTTGTGGTGCTGATTGTGGGTATGTCTGTTCTTTGATAAGAGAGAAGCCAACTATACTTCTGCTTTTGAGACAACTACTGCATTAACAACATTAGAGAAGTTTAGGTTCAATAAGAAATATTTGCATGAGGATACTAATGCACAGTGAGAACTTTCTTCTAATGTTTTCTGTGGCCTATTGAGTGAGTATATTGAGACGATGGATGCGAAAAACTGCTTTGTGTGTACACAGATTCCTTCATAAGTCAAGGAAGGAGTGACCTATCTTAGTCTACTTTTAACTTATGGGATGAGTTGTAGTCTGTTACAAACAAGATTTTATAAACAGGAGTGCATCCAGTACTTTTATTCTAATTATGATGTAGTGTTTTCGTTTGTTCCTATAATTAGATATTGGAGTAGATTAGCTAAGGATAATGACATAGTAATAGTTAGAGGTTTCTTTGAACCTACATTGATGTTTGGCACAGCTTATTCACACCGCAATAATTTGACATGCTTGCTTACACCTTTAGAGAAAAGCTTCTTAGATCACACAGATGATAGGAGAAAAGCATTAAAAGAGAAATTAGAAAAAGGCTTAGAGAAAAGGACTTACAAGAATTACTATGCTTATAGTACAATTAAAATGCAAGGGAAAATTGCTTTGGATGCACAACACTTAGGGAAATTATGTATATATAGGCCTAAATTGCGCACTGACACTTTATTTGTGGGAACGAGTGAATGTAGGCATGTGTTTTTGTTTCAGAGTAAGTGGACATTTGTGGTGAATGGAAAGGACCCTGCAATTCCAGGGATTTACTACATCTGTGTTCTTAATGCTTATTACCATCTTCCAAGTGGACGGTATTGGAAATGTTATTTGGGGATAGTTTCCCAAAGATTTATCAAATGGAGGATCTGAAAAAGTTTTCAAAAGTGACTGAATTACATCATAAGAGACAGAGGAGGGAGCCCTCTTCTACTGTAGTGGGAGATATATTTGGAGCAGTGATTCCTTCAGTGGGAGTCATTCTGAATTCATTAAAGATTCAAAAGTTGTCTACTATTGTAGATAACATGCTGAAAATGTTTTCAGGAGCCATACTCCTGATAGATACCAAATTAGCTGCTGATAGAACTATGACTCTTCAAAAGCGTCTCGCTTTAGACATTCTTTTAGCGAAGGATGATGGATTCTGTAGAATGATTAATTCTAGGCATTGTTGTTTGTATATACCAGATAACAGTAAAGAGATAAGAGACTAAGGGCCAGATGTAGCAAGGGTTTTGCGAGTCGCAAACGGCGAAAAACGCCGTTTGCGACTCGCAAAAGCCACTTTGCTATGTTGAAATGCATTTTGCGAGTCGGATCCGACTCGCAAAATGCATTTCCGAATCGCAAATAGGAAGGGGTGTTCCCTTCCTATTTGCGATTCGCAATGGTATGCAATTCCATTTGTGACCGCGTATGCGGTCGCAAATGGAGTCGCAGTTACCATCCACTTGAAGTGGATGGTAACCCATTCGCAAACGGGAAGGGGTCCCCATGGGACCCCTTCCCCTTTGTGAATGGACCCCAAAACATTTTTTCAGGGCAGGGAGTGGTCCAAGGGACCACTCCCTGCCCTGAAAAAACCGAAACAAAAGGTTTCGGATTTTTTGAAATGCAGCTCGTTTTCCCTTAGGGAAAACGGGCTACATTTAAAAAAAAAAAAAAATGCTTTATTTAAAAGCAGGTCGCTAACATGGAGGCCTGCTTACTACAGCAGGCCTCCATGTTAGTGAGTGCCCATAGTCGGTATGGGGCCGCAATTTGCGACCCACCTCATTAATATTAATGAGGTGGGTCTTTGCGACCCCATACCGACTCGCAGAAGGTGTCTGAGACACCTTTCTGCATGACATTTTGCGACTTGCAAATTGCGAGTCGCTAGTACTCGCAATTTGCAATTCGCAAAATGTCATTTTGCTACATCTGGCCCTTACTTACTAATCTAACTAATTCAAGTGCTTATTTGAAAGAATTGAAAGAACCAGGTGTTTGGGAAAAGGTTGGCAAGGGGTTTACTTCAGTGGGAAATAGGCTCAGCAACATTCTGTTGAAAATATTACAGGGAATATTAATTGGAATGGTTTGTTTATTGGGGATATGGGGATTGTGCACATTATGCAAAATAATTAATTTGAAAAGTTCAAAGAATAATCAGAGGAGGGAAGAAAAGACAATGGAAAAATTGTACAGAGAAAATTCAAAGGGGAATCAAAATTATGAAGGGACTGAATTGGCAGAATTTTAGCTGATGCAGACATTTTTGGGTAATAGTGTGATGACATATTTAGTCATCAGAAGAGGGATTGCTAGCGCAGGTGTGTTAATAAAAATTATTAATGAGTGTTTATGTATCTTGAATAATACGTTTATGTAGAAAATATAATAACATAGAAAAATAATGCACGCATTTGAAAATGTGATTACGAAGAATGGCCATCAATGTTAACAAAAGGTACTAATCAATGATTTAATACTTATGAAATGTTGAAAATATGTTAGACTAATGCAGTAATATGCCATATTAAGGGTTATGAATTAAGCTTTAGCTTTATTAATAGTAGGCCTTAAGTTAGCGAGTGTCTTGGCCTACTTGCCAGGCCTCATGTAAAAGCTGCATTTCTTAGCATTTAATAAAATAGCTGACCAAGAAAGTTAAACTGTGAATTTTTATTATATTGTTTAAATGTGCTCATAACGGAAGCTTCTTGTGTGAACTGACTGCTAGGAGATGATGTTCCTGCTAAAGCAACATTTTATGTGTAATATGTGTGAGACTGACTTTCACAGGACAAGAACAATGAAGATACTGACTAGTGTCGAAACTGCAACAATATTGTTACCTGACAAGCCGGATGATGAGGACATTGCAAGACAAACCATTCAAGGACATGTAAACAGAGTAATAATAGAATTCATAGATTTGGGATTTTAGTTTTATTGAAAAAGTGTAAACATGCGATTAACTAACCAATAGGGACTTGGGGGTGTAGTTTTAGCAGTTTTGACTTAACGGGTTTACACTGGGCAGAGGGCATGCATTTTTCGCCAGACATTCTGAGACATTCTGTCCTTACTTTGTCCATATTGCATATTGAGAAGAGACATGCTTAACTTTAATGCTTAGACTTTGCTTTTCCTGAACTTTGATGCCAAATCCTGATGCCTTGCTGATGACTGACTCTGCTTTGCTGATCCATACTGAGGATAGGTACTATAATCCAAACTGTGAATATTATGCATATTTGCTTTTTCTTTCTAGTTATCAACTGCGCTGTTTTGATAGAGCTATAGTTAGATGTTTGTTAGAAATTGTGTCACTAAATTGTTTTGCATGAAGCCCAACATGCTGATACTAATCTGATGTTAGCTATGGATTCCCACTAATGAACTATGATAACAGGGACTAATGCTTGGTGAATTTCTCTGCTAAACGTCATGTACATCATTACATTCACTCAGTTAACCTTGCCTTTTATTTGCACCATAACCCTAGAATGTGTTGTAGTTCAAGCTCTGATTCGATTACGTTTATTCCGCCGCTTTGGACAACCAGTGTTGTTTCTGTATGTGTTTCATTTGATTTTGAGATTAATCTACATGACCTCAGCATTGTTAATATAGGGAAATAAATATCCTAAACTTTTACTAAAATGTGTGGTTATTCATGAATGAAAGGTCATGGGATAATTACTGACTCCATTGATTATGATGTTATTCATTACTGAGATTTGATTATTGTGTATTGATTATTGATTATGTACTGGAGCTACGGTAAGAACATCTTATTTGCAAGTCAAAAGGTTATTCTACCTATTCGCGTCCCCTTGTAAGTTTACTTATCAAGGTCAGGCGCGTTAACAGCCACAGCCATTCTGACCCTGTAACAGCTTACTCTGATATATGTTTTTCACACAGTGTGAAGCCAATCTCTTTAAACATGGGAAACAGTGTACACATGCCTTTTTGCATTCTAGGAAGCAGATCTGCATCATTGTTTGACATAACAAGTGGTACCAGGGCCCAGGTGCATGAGCAGCTCACAGTACTCCAATGGTGGGTCTTTCATACTACTGTTCCTTGAGACAGTGGGGCAATTTTCACTGCTTACTTTAGGGCCAGTGTCATCTCTTGCTACACCACTGCCCGCTGTTTATTCTTTCATGTTCTACTCGCCTGTTAAGACTTGGACCCAGACTTGCTTTGGAGGTTGGTGGTAAAAATATTGCAAGGAGAAAACTATGCTCACTTCCAATATGGTGTCTCCCTATCAGATCCAGCGTTGCTGATCTGAGAACCAGAGTTCTTCCTTTCAAGAATACGCTATCCCTCACAGGTCTCAGGAAAAGGGCAATAGGCACAACCACCAGCGTAGTTGCAAAGAAATAATAAATCAGTGCAACTGCCGACATGCTCAATGGCTCACTGTTTTCCAGTGTAATGTCCATGAGGATGAGATACGCACTCCACAAATGGTGCAACAGTAAAAGAAGACAGGGTTCGCTAGTTTGGTGTCAAATACAAATGGTGGGACTAACATTACTTTAAAACAAAACCCAGGCCCTTGCTTTCTTCATATTGTTCTTCTTCTGGTGCAGGTTTAGGAGGTACTGGGGAAGTGTATGGTGAGCCAATCAACCATCTATCACCTTGCAATCATGCTTTATATTACCACCACTTATTGCACAATATATTGACTTTTTCAATAAGTAAGTCATAACACTTTTATGAAGGTTCAGTAACTTGTATAGCACAACTGCTCACCAAGCTAACATTTACAGCAAAACAACTTATTACTAAATACATAGGCTAAATATAATGCATTTACCAATGCTTGTTTATGTTGGGGTATTGCAAAAGCCATAGGCAAAGTCAGTGAGTCTGCATTGGCACAGCCAGAAGATGAAGCCAATTGACAACTCTAATGCTTGCAAATCTGTGCAATTCTTTCATATTTTGTTATTTATCTATATCTATAATATGTCATTACTTCTCCTGCATCATATCTCTTCTACACAAAGTGGATGCTGTAACACTATCATATTCTGCCAACCCCAGAACCCCTTACAATGTAGGCATAGTCTAGCCTTGTGTCTGCTTTTCCAGGCAAGCCCAAATTATCATAATCAAATGACTTCTTCAATTTTATGTATGTTGGGTGAATAAGATGATTTTCAAAGGGTGTTATCAAGAGAAGTTGTTTGTGATTACATGGTGGAGGTGAGTTTGACATTATTCTCGATATCTCCGTTTATTGATTTGCTTTTCTTTTATCTGCTGTATTTAACGCTATACTGAGGAAGTAGTTAGTACTTGTTTACTCAAAGAAATGTTCTTTCATTTAGGAGAATATTTAAGAGCTCCTAGCACCATCGGAGCATCACTTTATGTGACGCTCCAGTGTGCGCTAAGCACTGCTCCAAGGAGGTGATAATGACCCTTTTTATGGGGTTACGCCTCCGTGAAAATATGGCCCCCTCCAACGCAGTTTTCTGCGGTATAGAGGTGTGCCATCGGTGTTGCTGTGGGAGTTCTACCGCAACACCCATTGCTTTTGATACTGCCTCAGATTTACAAGTTGCCATAATCCTGAGGCAGCGCCAAAAACTAACACCATTCCAAGGGTGGCGTTAGCATGGCAAACCGAGGAGGACTGCTTTTGTTCTTCCTCGTTTTTTGCTTTTTCTCATAGTGCCATTAACGATTGTTTATGTGCAGGAAGGAACATCTTCCTGCACACAAACAATGCATACCCTCAACGCAGACATCCTTGCACTGTGGTGCAAGGATGCCTGCATTGAGGTAGGCAGCTTAATTCAGCTCCAGTGCAGGGGGAAACGCAAGGGGTGCTGTATTCCTCTAAACACGGTGAACCGCTGGGTTTCAAAAGTGATGCAGCACGGCGCTGCTATTTTTGGCGCAGCACCACACTGCACAGCATAAATCTGGGCCTTAATATTCAAAGTTCACTCATAGTTCTATTTAGAACAAAGTCACTGGTTGTATCCTCCAGTACACAGTTTGATTTTGCTTTATAAATCTATACTTTCCCTTTGCTAAACTATTAGATTGGTGTTTAAATTAAATACTGATTTTGTTTTAGGTAGATCAGAGAACCTAGCAAGAAAATGTAATATTTGCAAAATATCATTGAACTCAGCAGCGGTTTTTCCTTGAGGGTGGAGCAGCATCACCCCCGTACCTGCTGGGAGCCACGCTAAACATGAACAATAAATTGCCAATTAAATGATTTCATAGGCATTTTATTTTTCACAAGTGTACCACAGTAGTGCAGCCTGCCCCACAGCCAAGAGAAATAAGGGCCGTGTCTTTTTTTGATCGGAGGACTAGAGCAGTGCTGGCAGACACTGGAAGGTACACATCTCAGTTTGGCCAGCAGACTTGCACTGGCCAAACTTACATGTGCACTTTGAAGCTCTCCACTGAGCTGCCTAGGACAGCTGTGTGCAGACCAAGCACAAACCTAAAGGGCCTGAAAGAACATCTGGCCAGCCGGTTCCACGTAATCATGGTGCTGCTCTCATTTTGGTTACCAGCATGATAGCAGCTCCACTCGTGTCAGTTGAGGATTGCAAAGGACACAGAGTACGACACAGCCTGGGTAAGTACATGTATTTTATTTTTAATTTTAATGTAATGCATGCAAGTGTTTTTATTATGCATGCTTTTATGTTTGTGTACTGTTATCACTTTTTTCATGTGGTAGAGCACTTCGCTCTCCCCACCACTTTCATATGTTGCTTGCTGATGCTGATTGAACTTATGAAATTGTGGAGACTTGTGTTTCATATTGATATAGCATTGGTAATGGGGCATTCCATAGGACTATTTTCCTGTTCCCCAAATGCTAAAATGATTTGCAGATAATTGACCTTCATGTGCAGCCTGAGCTCAAACTGCACATTTTGTAATAGAGAGCACAAGTTAAACTGTAAGTGCTGACAGTCACAAAATCATCTTTCCTTTAATTAAAGCAAAATTCCAATCATGTGAGATGATATGTTTTTCCATGTAACTGTGACAGATTTGGGGGTTCAATCAATTGGATTATATTATTCTATCACATCATAAAATGTATTACTATCCCATGACAGAAAGAACAACAAAACACACTGTGGCCCAAAAATGCATATGCAATCACTAATGATAAGTAAAATGTTAGGAAACATTATTATATTAAGGAAAGGCATGGATTTAACTCCTCCCAATATTAAATACTTGTGGGGTGTTTTCAGTAAAGTAAAGCAGTTTTAATTGAGGAATTTTTGGCTTTGCAGAAAAAGACAGGCATTTCCCAGAGTCTGTGTTAAGTATTTAATGAGAGAGTCCCATAACCCTTTCAGAATGGACAAAGTGTACAGTATGGAAAGTGTATATCTTCACTGGAGACAAATCCACATTTTTTGTTATTAAAATGCTAGACTTTAAGTCCAAGACTTTTCAAGGGATTGTCTTACCCTTGAGTCACACAAGGCAAGGCAAGCCTTTAAGTCACACTTACTGTCCCACGCAGAGCCACCTGGTGTGGCTCCGTGTGTTATTGTAAATTTAGAGTAATGCAAGGCAGAGGAAGTGGCGGTCTTGCGTTACTCTGCAATGGGAAGACATACCATAGGTGGAGAATCTACCCATGATTTGTGGATCATTCCCTCCTCCTTCTGCAGCACAAGTAGAAAGAAGAAAATTCCTCTGGGGATTGTTTTTTGTGCAGGGTGGTGTTTTTTCTTCACAGAATCAATCCTGGTTGTAGCGCAGGCACCCTTAAAATAAGTGCGCTAGTGCACAGAGAGAGCAGAAATGCACCATATGTTAGTAATTATGGCACATTCCTGATATCTCCGTTTCACCCGGCACAGCAAGTTATCTTGCTGCGTTACGCCTAATGGTGATAAATCTAGCACCATGTTCATTAATGTTAAAAACTTTGCACCACTTTGCATTACTTCATTTTGAGGTGCAAGTCTCTATTTTGTGTTTGAACTCATTAACAATAGCTAATATTTCTACTTTAAGTTCATTTATGTAAGCAGCATACACATCACTTCATTTTGAGTTACTCCTGGTCACTCCTAAAACTTCCAAAGTGCAAGGGATTCCTTCTAGAGTACTAGAGCACAGACAGATCTGAGAAACAAACACAATCTCTCTCTTCCTCTCTCTTTTGCCAGGGCCATATTAGGAACATTTCCACACCCCAGTTCTTTCATCTTTTGCAGCACATACTGTACCGTACTGCAGACCAAAATGTAGAAATACATTTTTTGCTTAGTTTCATTAATAATAAGAATTAATGCCCCTATTTTGAGCTCTGTCCATGTTGGGCACGACGCGTGTGCAGCACTCTGACTGTCTGGTCCCTTTAAGAAGGTGGAGCTTGTAGCCTTTTTTGGCTGTGTGCTGCACCCTGAACGACTCCTCATCATTCTGGAATTTTTGACCAGCTTGGGACTACCTGCATTTCACGTCCTGCACCTTCTGTTCTCCGCAGGCTCCTTACCAATGGTTTGCATCCTGCGTCTTCTTCCTGGCACATTTCAGTCTTTGCTGTCTTTAAATCGGGCAGTGGGTCTGCCGATTCCTTGTTCGCATCTGTCACGTCTTACAAGAAAGAAAAGACAAATAAGATTGGAAAAGCCAGCGTATTCTTCAAGGTGGTAACATGCTTATCGCACTAACAATTCTACTGATACTTATCTGATATAATCCTGTTGACAAAACATTTGTGAAGTGAAGCCTTAGCTCCTGGACCTTCCTAAAAAGCAAAAATAAAAGAGTAGAACAGTCATACTGTTGGGAATTGTAGTCATGAACAAGGTAATCATGCCTAAATATTACCTGGACTTTCATCTCTTCTTCATGGAGCCTCTGTATTAAGGTTCTTATTAAAAATGTTTTCTATTTAACTTGTTATGATGTCACTGCATGAGCAGTAATAAGACGTATTGTTTATTGTTAATACATGAAAGCAGTATTGCTCTCCTCTTTCCTCAACATATTTGTGTTTGTTTTAGAATCATGTTCACCTATACATGCATGTTCCTTAAAGACATTTACATTGTGATTCTTGATGCAGTTATCAGGAGCTGGGTTGTTTCACAGAAACCTGTCAAAAGGGAGAAAGGCACATTAGGTAAATCCGCTAATACTTTGCATTAGAGTAGTTGTTCACATTATTGTTTATTAGCCACTAAATTATGTCACTTGCCTTATAGATGCTGAGGGAAGATGAGACATCTCAAAAGTGATCAAGTGGCAGCCTGGTGACTATCAGCTATTGTACCTTCGCCCTGGTATTTCAGGCCTCAATATCATTACTTGGTCTGCTTGGCCTGCAGGGAAGCAGGGAATTTACTGCATGTCCGTTTCACTCCTGCAAAAGGTGAGAGCCTGACAGTCAGCCTTCCTTGGGGTTAGAGTATATAAATGTAATGTTCCTCTTCCTCACCAGCATGAAACCCACTTTTATACAATTCATACTGGCTCTCGGTCCACCCCCAGTGCGTGGCCACTCAGCATTATAACTGTAAATTTGAGGATAGCAGGTGGGATGTTCTTTATATAGCCAAACAAGACTACAATGGGTGACCTAGGTATCAAGGTGTCAGTTATATCGTCTGTTTGAAGAAATTATAATAGTTGACTATCTTCAAACATTGCCAGGCTAGGTGTAGGAAATCAACATCTTGCATTTCACACATCGGGAGTCACTAAAATGCCCATTCTGAATAGTCGTAGGGATGTGTGATACAGTCCATGTAGAAATTTGTTATGTTTGAGACAATGTTTGCATTTTGGGGAAAGCGCATCCGTTAGGGTGTGACAATAGCTCCATTGACCGTCATCTTGTCACTCTGCTCATGCTCTGAGTATAGCTACTGGGGCTTTAGCTTGCAAAGTGGAGTAGATCCTTGTGAATAATGTTTTAGAAGAAGGCATAGTTAAGATACAGATGAGTGCATGAAGCCTCACAGGTGTCTGGGGAATGTGGAGTGAACCTTTCTGCAAATGTTCCGAAATTGATAATGGAGGATGATATCTATTGGATAGTGGACAGCCTTTTTGCATGCCCCTGATAATATGAAAAGCTGGTGAGATTTCATTGTTGACTTGAAGGTTGGGCATAAAGTAGTCCAATGCACTGGATGTCCATTAAAGTGAACCAAAGGCTTTAACTGAATCAAGGAAAGCTATGACAGCCAAGAGTTCGGGGGTCAGAGAGTGGAGTACTGCAAAAAGGTCTCACAGGTTATATGACTTGGACCTATCCAGCACAAACTCTGACTGGTCAGGCTGGACAATATTGAAGAGAATCAGGATTCAGTCTGTCAGTAATAAGGTTGGTCAGAATTTTATTATCATTATTTATCATAGATATTGGTCCATAGGAATCACAGTAGTTGTCGGGCTTGAGTATTTTGACTATGATCACTTCTTTTACCATTGGGTGGATGATGTCTGTTTCCTTGGTCTACTTGTAAATGAATTGCAAGTGGGGAGGTAAGAGAGTGACACATTCCTTATAAAACTTAAATGTGGGGTCAGCAATAATTGTCTGTATGATATCGTCCACATCAAATAGCACATCAAGATATTGCCTATGGTTGTCGCGCAGCCATAGCAGCTATAGGGAATCAAAATAACCTTGAACTTCACTTGAGACAATCATGAGGCTGGGTGCATATAGCAGGGAGTAGTATTGTACCATTACTTGCATAATGTCACTGATATTGCGACAACAGTGGTCTTCATCATTTAGGATTTCAGTGACATAGAAGACAGTGTTGGTATGGTTAAGTGGGGATGCCAAAGTTTTGACAGCTGTCTCGCCCCCACAGTATTGTTATGCAACAGCCTCTTAATGCTAGTAGGAAGCTTACCTCTCTGCCTCTTCTTGAAATTCAGATTGTATATTGCGGAACAGGGCCCATATTTGCATGTCAATTGTGGCAAAGTAGCTACTGTGTATAGGCCTGATTTAGATCTTGGTGGGACTCCTGTCATCCCTCTGTGGCAGAGCTTACAAGTACTCTGTGAAGCAGTATTTGGATGTGTGGCAGCAGAGCCTTCGTCAGCATTCATAGAGTGTTTTCCGTTGTGTAAGCGGTACGCTACCGGTGCTGTGGCAAACTCCTCTGCTGGCTAGCATTACTCTATCGCCATTAGGGTGGAAGGATTGCGCCAAGCATATTTACATTTCACAGATGTGCTCTTATTGTTCTAGTGGCTGATTCCTCAGGGCAGCATTCAGTCGCAGGTAACATTAACAAATGCCTGTGGCTACTGGGTGGATGCTAGCATCACACATCTGATGTCATTTGGCTAATTGTTTCTACTTACATACCACACTATAAAACAAACTCAATTTCAGACCATGATCCTTTGCCGTTCCACCACAGCAAAAAAATGATGCTGAATTGACAGCACATAATACAGATTTTTGTTCAGCTCCCTATGTTTTTGTTTTTTTAAAAACTTTTTTAATTCAACTTGTGGGCTCCCTCATTCATTCAATTTCCTTACAATGGCAGGGAGTATAAATCCCCATTCCACAGAAGGAGAATTGTCAGTCATGGTGGATGAAATCATTAGGGAAGAGCCACAATTGTTTGGAGCACAAGCACAAAACACAACTATGTAACAGAAAAATCAAATGTGGACCAGAATAGTTGACAGAATGAATTAGGACTAAATTTGGAAGCGGTGAAATGACCTGTGGGGGATAGTGCATTGGCCTCCAGGCTTCACCTCACCTAACTTTTTTTTTATTTTTAGCACAGGCTATAAAGTCCCTTTTAGTTCCTGCATGAAGTGTAGAGATTGAAGTGAAGTTTCTGTTCTTAAATTACAATTAAAATATATGTTGTGTATTTCTAAACACATTTTAATTAGACAACCCCACAACATTAGTATTTTGTTTTATAAATATAGTATTTAGTTATATATATAATCTCATGTGAAATCTAAAAAAATGCAGTAAGTTAATTTAGAAAATGTATCATATATTTTATACAAATAAACATAAACACATATAAATATATATATTTATGTGCCAAATAAAAAGTTATTTGCTATTTGTATTATACCAGAAGTAGCTCAGCCTAGATGATGTCACTGGCCTTGATTAGTAAAAGAAAGGACATGACAAGGGATCAAGGTACTCATGAGGTCACTGCAATTTTTTTTTATTTCATAAAAATTAAAAAATATTCTGTTGTAACTTTTTTAATATACTTGTGATTGATTTCTCGAAATTGTGTTAGATCAATACAAACAAAAAGTTCCAAAACATTTTTTTTATTATGTATACATACAGCTCAAAACTATCAAAAGAAGGGCATTTGGAAGGCCATCGCAAGGAAGGTGTGGACTCTGGCGGTCTACAGCTGGCACAGCATACACTGCCCAAACTGATGGGAGGACCTACAATGCTGGACCAAGGTGTCAGCAGAAGTCCAGCTCGGCCAGTCCTTCCAACATGCAACATGCAAAGCATATGCACCGTACCCTGACCCCCCTTATAGACCACATACTTGCGGTAACCTATCCCTACCTTGGTGGGCGGTTGAAGGGGGTAGGTTTACTATTTAAATTTCATTCAATTAACAAACTTTTGTTACAGCAGCTCCTAGGAATAATAGGAAATAGACGAGGTATATGATCAGAATTGAAGTAGGATCAATATTGGAAATAACAAAACTGTGACCAAATGGTTTGTGAACATGCAGAAGATAAAGATGGATATAAACCTGTTCTTCAAAGGCTTAACACAGAAGAAACTGAAAAATGTTGAAATGTTTGGCAACACAGGTCATGATCAGTTATATTTACACAGATTCAATAAAACTATTGTATGTCTTTTCAGCATCTTCATGAGCAAGAGAAGAGGACATTGCCCAAGAAGCCAAGGAAGCAGCTGGGCACAGTGCTTCTGGTGGTGAAACCTCTGACACTGATGGACACAGTGGCATGGAGGGTGAGGGACCTGGAATGGAGGCCACTGGCTCATCATCATCTTCGGAGGCCTACACAAGCGACCATTCCCTAGTGTTGGTGAACTCTACAGGAACTGTACCAACAGGAACTGTACCAACATCATCCTTGTCTATCATCCAGAGACCCATCTCTACCATCCCTCTTGCTCCAACCAGCTGGCCAAACCTAACCCCCCTAAAAGGGATGGGGTCTCCTTTACCATAGGCACCTCACCCTCTGACCCTGTCCCCCCTGCTGCACTGAGTGAGGAGGCCATTGACCTCTTATGCAGCATCTTTGTAAGCCAGACAGCATTTGTGAATGGCATCCCAAGCCTTAGTTGCAAAATGGAACAAATGGTTGAATTTCTGGGTGACATTCACTATTCAATGTCTGGCACACTGACACCCCTTTAAAAAATAGCCTCCTCACTGGCCGCAGCTTCCCAACCAGCTCAACCTTATTCCCCAACTCTGGTCCCTTCCTCACGCCAACTCACAACTTCTACCAGAATATCAAGCACACTCACTTCAGTGCAGGCATACACTCCAACAGACACAAGCAGCACACTCTCTCTCTCTCACACACACACACACACACACATAGGCACTAACACACAAAGAAACACACAACCAACATTGACACTACACCCACAGCCACCACAACACTCACAACCACAACCATAGCCCAAAACCACCGCCACACCCACAACTACCACCACCACCATACAAATAACCACCACAACAACTACCACAAACACAGCTACTACCACACCCACAGCCAGAAGCACACCCACAACCACCACTACAACCACTATCACACCCATATGCACCATAACTACACCGACCATCTTAACAGCACACTCACCCAAACCAACACACTGATAGCAAAGACACACATACATGCAAAACAACAACACCCAAAACCAAATGCTCACACTTACCCGAATACCAAAAACCTAGAAAAAACACACATTCAAACATACACGCCATATACCAGACATACATGCAACACCCAAACTAACAGATCTCCAAATCTCACCCACTCTAGCTTCCTCTACTTCAAAAACCCAAACCTCTCCCACCCCTCCTACTGGTTCTCTCCTCCCAATTTCACATCCTACCTCTCCTTAAACCCTGCCAAACTCAAAACCACCCCTCTCGAGAAAGATCCTTGAGGTGCCTGCTCTGTGCCCACTAGATGCCCTTTCCTGAGGAGACTACCTTTTGCAAGTGTGTAGAGGAGACAAGTTTGTGGCAACACAATCACAGCCTTTGATAATGTGTGAAGCGTTTTATATCCTTGTATTCTTTTAACTTTATTAAACAAAATTGAGAGCCGTATCTCATTTATTCATAAAAATATTTCAATTTGACATAGTTTATCCAAACATTATTTTTCTTTTACCATTCATTGAATTATAAAATGTTTCATGATGAAAATTTGATTTCCATATTTTAATTACAATTATGACAGGAAATACAACAGTTTGTTTTAAATGTCTTATTTGTAATGTCCATACACTCGTAAAAAAAAAGGAATCTGATGGACATAGTACTTTTGGCACAAGCATTCATCATGATGATGGACACTTACATACAAAAAATGTATATTTTTTAAAAGTTTTAATACAGGTGTTTTTATTTATACTAAATAAATGAATAAATAAACACGTATCCATTACACCTTACAAAAAATAAGTTAATTTAACTTTAATAAAATACAGAAAATGCACTAGACAAGGAGGAATATTACATAAACAATTTTTTTTTTAATGATTTCAGTGTAGGACTAACATTGATTTTGCTCATTCTTTTAAACAAAAACATCTCACCTTGTCTAGTGCAATTACTAAATCATATTATATTTAAATTATTCTAAAAATGTGTGAGATATATAGTTATAATTTGATAGTTTAAGAAAGATGAGGGAACACACCTGTATGAACACATTGTTTAATTTTTACTGTGTCATCTTTTGTGTAAGTGTCAATTATTATGAAGGAAGCTTTCACCAAAGTTGACAATAATGGAATAATTTTAATACAGGTGTTATAGTTATTAAGTGATAACATTACACATTTATGCATTACACATTTGCCATAAATTGCATGTAAGTAAAATTTACAAATTGCAGGAGTCCAGAGCTAATGTGAACAGACAATTCAAAAGGAAACGTGAAAAGAGACTTACTGTTGATTTTGGTGGCGACAAGGTTGATTTGATTCGTGGTCAAGTAGCAGCAGCAAAGAAAGGACTTGGATAATCTGGTTCATTTCGCAAAAGGAAGTGGAAAAAAGAAAAAAAGATAAAGATACGTTTTGACCTTATATCCCTTCGATACTGCCAAGTCAGGTGTGGAGGTTTCCCTCACAGTTACGTATGTGGGAATGCACATTGTGGACAAACTGGCTGTACTCCCTCTGACAACTGCTTTTGTCTATGACACAGTTGACGCAGGTGTAAAATTCTGGCGGGGATGGTGAGACATGGATGGATTACCATTCATAAACCTACCAGCATCTAAATACAGTGGGTGCACCTCCTAGTAGGCAGAAGGATTTACCAACACAAAAGCAATGGCAGGACCGACTCCGCCAACATATAAATTGGGCCCTAAATCTTTCAGCTCCTGCTCTAGATGGGCAATGAAAGCCCTCAAATCCTGCAGTTCACCAAGCTGCTTTGACATACAGGCCTCACGAATATAAGCCTTAAAGGCTACCCAGAGTAAACCCAGGGAGTCTACTGAGCCAGCAGTGCTATTGAAAAATTCATTTATGACTGCTTTTATTTCTCAGACTGGAAAAGAGGACCTCAAAGGGCATTACATTGAAGATGCCAAGAAAAGGCACGCTGACTTCTGTCAGATCAAGGGCTAAGATTATCAGTGCACAATCTTATAACATGAAAGGTAAAAGATCGACTTCCTTAACCCAGGCAGTGGCATCCTTTGAGAGAAGCCAGGAGTTGATGCAAGACCATGTATTGTGTGAGATTGTGATGCATGAGCCCCCAGTTTTCTCAGCGTCTCCCACACCAGAGGTCAAGCAGTTCCTGTTCTGTCATAATAGTGGCTGTTGTGTACTTGCGCATGGTTGTGGCCTGTGTCCTGACTGAGATTTACCTAATTCAGGTCAATAACTAAGTGAAAGTCTGTCCTTCAGATAATTGTGGAGCAGCCCAGGGCTAGGGTTTTGTGCAATTCTGAGAAAAAAGAAGTAAGGGCAATCAGTGTTAGATTTGTAGATGCATAAAACTGTGACTTTCCTAACAGTCCTCAATCTCCTGGAGGGTACACTATCTCAATCTTTTTCTGATAACAATTGCCTCTGGCATAGGAGGGCCATGTACCCACATTGCCTCATCTATTCAGCCATCTCTTGGAGATGAAGCTTCTGTAGGAAGCCAATGTAGACATTGTGGTGTCTTAAAAAGGCATAAATCTGCCTGATCTTGTGCAGGTCACATATGCTCCGGACATTATATGATAATAAAAAACCTCAGTCATCCTCATGTTTATAGTTCCAATGGTCAGATATTGTGTCCAGGGGAGATTGATACTAACCATGCTGAAGCCTCGCATAGAAAAACATTTCACACTTTCACATATGGGGTGTTCTTTTAGCAATTTATTTACAAGCATTACCAGAATTCATAAAGGTGCTTCCAGTACTGGGGTCTGTTCACCTTCTAAAGGTACCTTGTTTCCTTTTCCCTGGAATCCAGACTGCTGACCCCCTAGAGAAAAAGAAACATAATGCAGGTAAGTGTTTTGTTCTTAAAAGTGTCTGTTTCTGTCTATGATTTAGACTTTGGGCCTGATTATGACCTTGGCGGATGGAATACTCTGTCACAAATGTTACGGATATCCCACCTTTTTTTTTTTAAAGTTCCATAGTATCTAATATAACTTGCAAAACGGCGGATGGGATATCCGTCACATTTGCGATGGAGTATCCTTTCCCCCAAGGTCATAATCAGGCCCTTTCTGTATTCCCTTTCTGTACCCTCTATTCTGCTTTGGGGGGATTATTGTTCATTCCTGTCTTCTGGAATATCTTTTTCTTCTCCCCTTATTGCATTTGAAAAAAATTAAAAGTCGAGTAATCCTCTCCCATAAATTAAAGCAACTCACAAAGCAAAAAGATTACATAGTTGGTTTTGTTGAAGAAAAGAAAAATGAAGAAGATTTTTTTTTTTCCCTTTATCTGTGTCAGGCTTTTATTTACTTCTGACTTCTTTTTCTTTTCGTACTAATGAGCAGCTGTTTATAAGCAACGCCACCCAAAATACCCATAGTGCTCTTTCATTTCCATTGCCAATACTGTAATGAGGAGTGTGCATTAGCCACACTCCTTCCCAGTCAGCGGTAAGACTGTCCTTCTCTTCTCTCCTATACAGCAGCGCGGTTCAGGTATCAGACTCTTCTCTGCTCCATTGGGCATTCCATTTTATGGCTCAGTGTTGGAAGGTGGATTATTGGTTAGGGCAGGTAAGTACCTACACTTAGCAATAGGCCACTAACCCCCACTAGGTTCAATTAGGTCTCAATAAATTAACACCAGCTCAACCCTTGGCAGTTTGGCAAGGAGCAACACGGCTTAACTTAGGAAACAAAGGGCATCATTATGACTTCACTCTCTGCTGAAGTTCTGACAGGGAGGTTGCCGCCATAGTGGCTACCTCCACGCTGGGCCCATTTGGAGTTTCCCGATAGGTCAGCGGGCAGAAACCTGAGTTTCCACTCACTTGCCTAGTGGGAAACACTATACAGCATTGTCTCCAGCTCATAGTCAAGCCAGTGTCAATGCTGTAGGATGTAGCAGACAGTGAACATTGTGATGGTGCTGGCCACATGGACCCCTGCACTGACTATGCCAAGTGCATGGCAGTGCAGGGGCCCCCCTTGGGCTCCCTGCACCCATTCTCTGTCAGTATTTTCATGGAGGTGTTACTTTCATGAAATCGCTGGTGGAGAACGAGGTCATAATCCCCAGGGCAGTGTTGGTTGCAGCTCTGTCTTGGCAGCTTAGGACCGCCTCAATTGCCAGACTGCCAGGATCTCTGATCGTGGCGGTGATGGCAGTCCGCCCACAGCACAACTGCCATGGTCATAATGTGGTGGTTGGACCGCCCCGAGGAGTTTGGTGGTCAAGTGACCGTCAGACTCGTAATGACCCCCAAATTGTGCAAATCATTCAAGTATAACAAAACAATAATAAAATAAACAACAGAAAACAGTTTAAAACTCTGAAACCAATTTATACAAATAGTAAATAGTTTTATCTTTAATTTGACACCAAAATGAATAAAATCAGATAAGGGCATATATGAATTTTTAAAGAATTAACATCAGTCAGGAAATCTGGTTGTACTTCAACCGGGGCAAAGTCACAGTTTAAGGCCAACCACAGTGGAGCCCTGCTCGACTACAGGAAGCAGAAGGGCTTGGTTAAAAGTTAACCTTTGGACTTAGGACCTCACTATGACTCTGACGGTCTTAAGATCACTAGGGCCGCGGTGGAGATCATACCGTAAAATCCAAATATCCTTCCCTCCTTTGAAGACCAGTTTGGTTGCTCTCCCCCTTCCTGTTTCACCATCAGCTGAGTCATATTTCCTTCCCTATGCACTTTCTTTGTGTTCAGCCCAGGCCACTTCGCACCTCATCAAGGCAGCCTGGCCAGGCTGCCAGTGACTGGCCAATCAGAGAAGGGCACTACAGAGCTGAAGTTGGCAACTTTCAGATAGAGTTCCAAAACTCTTTCCCTGAGCTAGTTATACTAAATACAACAATAGCAAATTGTGGGATTTATTATAACAATCAGTTTGATATCAAACTCGAAATATCAGTCTCCTATTGGGACTCAATTAATTGAAATAAAGTCTCCCCATTTTAGCTTATAGAACCCATTTACTATAGTGAGGGACAAATGAATGTGGCTATTTTACTTCACCATGGCTTATAAAAAAAATTCTATAAGGTCCTTGTTTATAGCTACATAGCATCCAACCCTAGGGGCACTTAGGGCACACCTTAGGGGTGACATATATATATAAAAATAAGGTAGTTTAAGACTTTGGAAGTAATTCAATTCCAAAGTCGAAGTTGCATTTAACTTTAGTTTAAAAGCAGCCAGCAAGGCAACCATGCCTTTAAAATGACACTGGACACGTGAGTAGTACACCTATGGGTGCACTACCTATGCTGGGGTCCCTAAACCTACATGCCCTACCATATACCAGGGACTTATACGTAAGTTGATACTGCCAATTATAATCAGCCTAATTTCCAAATCCACTTTACACACAGCACTGGCCGTGGGACTGGTTAGCAGTACCTAGGGTACAGCCAAGAGTCAGTAACCATCAGTATCTGTCCAAAAAGTTTGGGGGTGACCCGGGCAAAAAGGAGGACTTTCCTACACTCAGCTTTCCAACTCTCCTTCCGTGTTCTCTCTCCCAATGTTGTGCCTCCTCCTCATGGTAGACTTAGTAGACTCCTCCTCATGTCTCGCCCTTAGCTGTAGTCCATCCTCAAGTTGTATTCTGTCATCGTCGAATGCCTGACCTTGTCCTTTGTTTGTTTTCACTTACATTGGATGCACTTTCTGAAAACATCAAACATCTTCTTTTTTCATTTTCAGATACACTATGTGTTGGGGACAAATGCTGGAATCCTGGTAAGTCATCATACTGTTCCATCTCACATCTCTTAAACTGACACATCTCTCTCCCCAGCTTTTCCCGATTGGGAAAAAGATGAAACTGGGAAAGAAAACCAGCATTACCATGGTTCTTTACTTTTCTGTGTCTTCTCGCAAACTGAAAGGATTGAGGGAAAGGAACCATTGTAGTACTTGGGGATTGTTACCTTTGTTTCTACTCGTGCAGGTTAGTGGCGCATGGTTGGTGTACAGAATAAAGAGGTGACTATCTAGATAATATCTCAATGACAGGTTAGACTTGGTGTCTGGGAAATCTTCGACTGGTAAACTATCCTGGATACTCATCCCCTTTTCCATCATGCCGGGATAAAACTGTGCCTATTCCTACTTCAGACACATCGGTTTGCAGTATAAAGGATTTTGAGAAATTGGGGATCTTAGTATCAGGCTTAGTATCAGCCTTGTGGTTATGGCTTGTTTTAACTGGTTGAATGCGTCTCGGACTCTGGGGGAGGGGTGTTTAGGCTCCTGATCATTAAAGTTCTTTTTAAGGAGGCCTGTTATGGGACAGCCTATTTTGGAATACTGGGGTATGAACCTCCATTTATACCTTGAGAGTCTGAGGAAGGCCCTTACTTCCTTTTTGTTTTTAGGAAAGGATGTTTCAGTAATGGCCTGGACCGTCTCTGTTTGTGGTTCTTTACCGCCATTTCCCAGGTAACAGCCCAGATATCTAACTTTGTTATATGCAGCCCGGATTTCTTAGCATTAATGTATAGGCCAGTCTGTTTTAGTTCTCCCAACACATCTTGGATGTGTATAAGATGTTCTTCCCAGGTTTGCTAAAGAGGACTATGTCATCTAGTTAGGCAGAAGAGTAGTCTTAGTGGCCTTTTACGAGGATGTTAATAATTTGTTTGAAAAGTTGCAGGTGCCCTATCTAAGCCAAAGACTGGAATAGTCCATAGGGGGTTGAGAAGGATGTTTTTTCACAATCTTCAGGAGGGCATGGTACCTGCCTTATCCATTGTCTGCTGAGAAGTAGAGGCAACAGAGTGCTGCGGTGAGCATTGTGGTTACTGCTTTACAGTCTTACCGCTCCCCACCCTGTCCCCATACCGCTCCATACCACATTACTATTATTAGCAAGCAGAGGAACAAGGTGCAAGGAGCATCTTGTCTACCACTCTCCACTTTGCTCACTGCTGTGCCCATTGTGCTGCACCATACCATACCACTCCACATCAAAAGATTGTGAGGATGCTGACAGAGAGATCAAGATGCGGTTGTGTGATAATTCTCCCCGCAGCAGCTCGTGTTGCTATGAGGAGGGAACGGAACCAGAACGATGAAGGAGAAGGAGAACAGAGGAGAGGAGCCGAGTTCAGGTTTAGCAGTGGAATGTTAAGCTGTAACCCTCATCTTGTCTGTTGGTGCTCTGCTTTGTCTCTCCTGCTAGCTCATCTGATTTCACTGTAGCCATTACAGGGCTGCTGTTAGTCTTTTCATTTGGCTGGCTTTGTTGGCATCCTTTGCTGTTTGGTTGCCTGGAGTTTGGAGTGTTTGGAGTGTTTGGAACCGTACAGAGTCGCTGCAGCTGCACTTTTGGACAACTGTGTGGCACACTTTAGGCCACAGGTTCCCTGTGAGGTGCGGAGGCAGCAGGCAGTAGGTTGTTGCGGCTTGCGCCCCGCGGTGAATTTTTGCATGCCCTCATGAACAATTCATTGACTCACTATAGTCTGGTATTTAGATAGTAGTATGTACGCTGTGGAAGTGGCTGTTTTCATTACTGGTGTGCGAGTGGCGAAATTTTTTCATCATTTTGTTCAGTTGTCACCAGTTGCCACCAGTTGTTGTTGCCACTCTTGTTGTTTTGATCTTCGGCCAGCATTAGGATGAATGCAGAAAAATTGTGATAGGGAAGATTAATCACTACACAATACTATCAAAAAACTAAATCAAATCCTTTAAGAAAAAAGGGGCCACTTTTGGGCATTTTAAAGGAGAAATCAATGTTTCAATCCTATTTTGTGTGACCTAGAGAGGCCCAGAGTAAAACAAAAGTTGATTTATCATCTTTGAGAAATGGACTGGTAAAAGAGGGAGCAGAACAGATGGAAATACTTCATAACTCTTTGGGAGATGGGACTTCATTTAATATTGTGTCTCTCACTTTGAGTAATAACTTGTGTGCAGTGGCCAAAAAGAAGTTCAGTGTTGGTTCTTCAGGCCAGGATGTTTCAGGGCTACTGTGCGAAAGAAACCAGATGTCTCTAAAAGAGTCTTGCTTTGGAGAGGCCTTGCTGAACTTTGGATATTCTCTCCCAGTAATATCACCTTGTAAAGCTGCTTCCCCTTCAGCTACTTTGTCTGTTATAAATGCTATGCCACTCTCACAAAGGAAGATAAAGTAATTGGAATTTTATAGTAGCAGACCTTGTATTAACCTTTCTTCCAGGTTGACTCTTCTTATAGGTTCCCGTCTAGAGCTGTTGCCTAATCCAGCAGTAAATCTGTCTAGTGATTATGTTTGATTTTCTAGGACTCTCCATTGTCTTGAGAGAATTCTGTCTTCCATTTTGCAACTGCTGAAAAAAATGACTGACAGCTCTAATCATATGTTGTACATTTGAACAATAATTTTGAAAGAGCTTTTGATGAAACATGAGGGGTTGAATTTTCTGTTGGAGTACAGGCCAGTTTTGATAAAATGATTAGTAAATCTGATGTAGTAATGCAATTTGGTTGTCCAACAATGAATTTGTCAGCATCAGTGGATGAGCTCAAATCTGGAAATAGTGAATTGGGTCAATCGTCAGTAGAGCTGTTTTTATGGAGACAGATTGTTCCCCAGTTCCTAATTAGAGGTTTTAGAGAATCCAAAGCCCTCATTTACTTATTCCATTGGTACAGAATTGTTCCAAGTTTTTAAATTAAGGGGAACTGTGAAATAAACAATCCATAAACAATCAGAGCTAGCTGCACTTCCAGGGAAAACAAAAAAAGTTGTGAAAAGGCTAAAAGGTAACTAAGACACTTTAGGATAAATAGGAGGAGATAGGAAATTGAAATTCTCAGATGAGCCTTTGCAGTTAGCGGACCCTGGGGAAAGAGTGTAGACGAGCCCAGAGCAGGGGAGAGTACAATTAGTTACTCGTTCTCGTGGGTGTACTAGCAAAGGTTGGGGAGCTTGCGATGGAAAAGGAAGTTATATTAGCCAAAGACTGACCCTTTGAAAAGATCTTAATAGGGAGATAAGGTCTCCTCAGGTGGCTATGGAGTGCATCCCTTTAGCTTTGGTGCCCCGGAATATATCTGATAAAACAAGCGATAACAAATTTTACAAAGTCTCTCAAAATACAATTCTCTATAATATAGAAGAAATTACATATTTAGACTTTATAGTTTCATTAGATTATGATTCCTTTTATTTGAATTGCTTGTTTGTGTTTAATCTTTTAACCTAGGTACATCAACTTAGAATGGGTAGGGGTAGTTTTAGAGTTTAGTTGAATTGTTAGATTCTGGTAAAGAGAAGAAAACAAGGGCTAATTTTAAATGTTTAAGAGGAGTGTGCAGCGTCTCAAGAAAAAATTACAGTTAATGCTAAATTGATTGCGATTTCTTGCAAAGATGGTATGCCAGTGGTGGAATGCACTGATCGGGTTTGTTATCCAGTAATGAAGATGTAACTAAATGTGCTTGGCTTGCTAGCTGTTTAAATATGAGGAAATCACATGGTCCCAAATTATTGAAGAGGGACGTTTAGTAGTATGTTGTAAAATATTGGAATTCTCTCATGGAATATTACTAGCTGCTAGACTAACTTAGGGAAAATCCGTAACTCAGATGTATTGGATGCTGCAATAATTTGCCTACAAGAAACTTGGGCTCCTGCCCCTTTTGATGCTGAAAATTTTTATGTTATTAACAGCCCAGCAAAAACAAAATCAAAAAGTGGCCATGCTAATGGTGGTATAGCCACACTTTTGTCTACAATTTTCTTGAGTGTATCAAGTTTTTAGTCATCATTCAAATCTGCTACAATACATTGTATTCTTAGAGCACAATTGGGATGAATGTTCCCTTGCCCCTTTGGCTGGCCAATTTGTATATTTTACCAGGTCAAGAAAATACTTATTTGTTGAATGATTTTTTGATAATATTATCATGGTAATGTCTAATGTGTAGACCTCTATGGTTTTAATTATGGGAGATTTCAATGCCACTATCTCTAGTTACTCTCTTTCTCTTTTTGCATATAAGGGAAGGGAACAGGAGTTTAATATACTGGCTTCTGTGTTCACTTATTTATCCGGGACAAATAGGGAGCTTGTAGGGAACATGATTTTGTGCTTGCGTGTTGTACTCACACCTGCGTAAAATCAGCAATTATTACTTATTACGTTATTAGTTCTTATATGGGTTTTCCTTGGGTGTGTTATTTAGAGGTAATAAAGAATGTCTGGAGTGACCATAACATTATGCTCTCTACTGTCCTAGGGAAACAGGAGTTTAGTCACCCCTGGCAGATTTATGATAATGAAGAGGTGTTGTTTAGTGTTGCGAGTGGGAAGACTTTATGGACTATGAAAGACAAACAATGGCTCACTGTCGAATTAGGGAAAATCAAGTTCATCATCAATCCATGTATTCGAGAAGGATATGGGGACATTTGTGTGTAGAGTATTAATCCCGAAAGGTGCTATCAGCAATAAATATTTCAAGCAGTCTAATCATTTTAATAAAAGGTTTGCATTTAATAGGCTCATTATCTACAAAGAAGGCAATTTGTCCATTATTCTAAAGAGAAAAATAAATGGATTGCATGTCTACAAAGATGAAGGACTAGATGGTTAAAAATCCAAAAAAGGGGCAGCTGTGATGATATCTGGATTAAGTTAACAGAGACAGTAAAGTGCAACAATTCAAAAGCTTTTAGAAAATCGTAGGGGAAAATACAGGTTCTCTGGTTGAGCCAAAAATAAATACTATAATTAGCATGGATTAGCAGGACTACATAATTTCTGTATACGTCATGAATTCTCAGTTCTCTGATGGTTATATTGAAAAGCTCCAGGATGAGGCAGTAGCTGAGAGAATTTTCTCCTTTTTGCCCCCTTCGCAACAGGAAGTATTGCTCCACCATAAGGCTGCTAGAAATACAGGGGCCAGAGGACCAGATGAATTGCCTATTTCTATTATAAAATTAGATATGGATTGTTGGACCACTTATTTATCTGTGCTTTTTTGTTACTGTTATTCCATTGGGAGGGTTCCAAGCTCATGGAGGGGGAGTATTATACTGCGGCTCAATAAGAAGGGCTCTATAAACTCTCTGTGTAATGATAGGCAGGTTACCTTATTAGATGCTATAGGACACATTTTTACCAGATTCATCTTAAATAACCTGTTAAAATGAGTAGAAGATAAAAATCTCATCCCACTGGATCAGCCTGCGTTTAAAGCTGATCATTCGACCCTTGCTAACATAGCTGTGATCGATTTGCTGTTGATAAAATATGTGAAATGGAGTAAAATGCCTGTCTACATGACTTTAGATTTTTTAACAGCTTTCGATCACATTGACAGGCAGATTCTTTGGACGAAGCTAGATGTCATGGGTATTCCTGGGGGCTTTTTAACATATTATTGCCCTTCATACAGACACCTGGTGCCATGTCATGTTAGGGGAAAGGCAGGGCATGACATCGAACATCTCAACTAGAAATGGGCTTATACTGGGCTGCCTATTGGCCCCTTTGCTTTTTTCAAAATTAGGTGGTTATTCTTTGGGGACTTTGCTTTATGTGGATGATATTGTTTTATTGATTTTGACTCCTAAAGGCCTTCAGAAGTGTTTTGATGTTTTTTCAGTTTACTCTGAAGCTCAGTTTCTCAAGGTTAAAATAAATATTTTTTACATATTGCCCATATTCCAAATAAGGCTTATGTCCATCGAGATGCACTAAAATCACTTTGTGGGGCAACAGGCTATAGGCATTTTAAACATCTTTTAACAGTGTACGAAATGAAGGCTACTTCACTCTTCTTTATGCTGGTAAAACAATTAAGGTTAACTGTTGGCAATTTATGCATAAGGTGAAAGGTATGATTCTCCATACTATTTGCATGTTAAATTCCATGACCTATGTGGAAGCATTAAGATTAGAATTAGGATTGGTGAGTACGTATATAAGAGGATTACCAGCTATTTTAAGATAGTACCATTGTATTTTACATGATAATGCTAATATCTTAAGGAGTTTTATAGCTGCGAAAATTTTCCTTGATTATGTATAATATGGGCCGTTTTTATCTAATTTCCAATTTGCATTGGAGCACTTTACATAGTCAAAATTTGACATTCATTATTTGAGTTATGTTCATCTTAAATCATTTTTAAAGTGTTATATAAAGAATTATTTTATGTTTTATGATATGAAGGTGTGCAATACTAGGCCTTGTTTTGTTAATGTGATTCATTCATGTCAACCGGCTAACTCACAGACATATTTAAATTGGAATTTGGAGTATAACGTATCAACTCCTCTATGGGGGGTAAGGGATACCCATCCAGTTTAGAGATGTTATTCACTGCCCTGAAACTATATAGAAGTGGATAATCCCCTCTGGTTTGGGAACTAGCACAATACGTGAACACCAGTTGCTATTAGACGGCTCAATTACTCCAATAATTAGCATTTATTCTAGCTTGTATGGCCTGTCTTCGGGTAGCTGGGTTGCAATAAGTTTTAGTTTCACTACTACCCCTTCCTTAGTGGGGATAGAATGCATTGCCAAGTTGGCTTTCACTAGTATATCTTAAATATAGGAGACAACTGCTCTAAATTTTCCAGGTATTTGGTATTCTGTGAGGAAGAAAGGGCTTAATTTTTGGATAGTTCTTCTAAAGTACTGGTGTGGGTCTGAGGTTTGGGAGGAGTGGGATGAACGCCTTTTGGAACTGGTTCTAATCTATTTCTTTAATAGATTAATGTGATACATCAGTTATTTGCACTGAGACATCTTTAGTTTATTTTTGACTTGTTCAGGTCCTTGCTACTCAGCTTTCATTTTCTTTCCAGGCTTGGGAAACAGAACTAATACCCAATCACCAACTTGAAACTCTCTCCATTTTTTCCTTTATCATAGGTGCACTTCTGATATCTCTGGCTCTTGTCTAGATTGTCCTAGTTGAGTTCTCTTAATTTGTCCTACCTTTGTCCTTTTTTGATTAGTGTAGTCCAATAAACATCCTGCCTATTCTATGTTATCCTTTTCCCAAACTTCCTTTGTTATCTCTAATAGTGTATGCAGTTTACACCCAAAAAACTGTTCAAATGATGAGCATCCTAGACTGCTTTGCACTTGTCCTCTTAAGACAAACAGGGCTAGAGGTAATATCTGATCCCACTTCATACCATTACCCAACAACATCTTTTTAAGTGTGAGTTTAAGGGAGCCATTATAACATTCACTAAGTCATCAGTCTGGGGATGATAAACCAAGTTCTTAACCTCTTGTGTGCATCGGATGGCTGGGAGCCCCCCAACCCTGTGGAGCTTTTGTGGGTCGGACAGCTCCCAGCTGTCCTAGCACAATAGCCAGGAAGCACCTCATGTGCAGGCACCAGAGGGATTCCTTGCTGCAAAAATCAGCGTTGGTAGGTGGGGAACAACTTCTCTACCTCCCAATGTTGTTTTTTGGTTTTCATGGACATGCCAATCAGCGCGTGCGCGCACTGACATCATTTCTCTGAAAACGAAAGCAAAATGAACCAATTGGCTCATTTCACTTTATCTGCATCGGTACTTGTGGAGCTATCTCAGCCCCTGAGCATTGATCCAGAAAGGAGAGGTATCAATGGAAAGGGGAGAACCTCTCCTTTCCAAAGGTACCCACCCCATTGAGTGTGATCTCACGCAGAGATCCACTCCAGTAGACACCAGAGAGAGGGAGCAGCCTATTGGGCAAGGGCTTTTGCTCTCCCCATATTTTTTGGGCACAATTCAGCATTTCTGCCCCCCGGGGGGGGGTGCAGATGGGGGCAATAGCCCCCGATTTGTCCCCCCAGGGGGGCAGAAAGGTCACTAGGCACTAGGGATTATATTTTTGTTTAGGAAAGGGTGCAGGCTGTCAAGAGTGAGTACAGCAATGACCTCACTGCCCCCAAAATATTAGGCACAATCTTTCTGCCAGCCGGAGGCAGATGGGATTATTACACCTGACTACACACCAGGGATTTTAGATTTTTTGGCACAATTCAGTTTTTCTGCCTCCCCTGAGGGGCAGATGGGGCAATAGCCCCCAATCTGTCCCCCCAAGGGGCAGAAAGCCCACTACGCACTGGGATGTTTTTTGTTTTAAGAAAGTGTGCAGCTGCCCAGAATGGGCACAGCTATAACCCCACCACCTCAAGATAATATGCACAGTCTTTCTTCCCCGAGGGGGGCACTGTCTTTCTTTCCTCCTATGAGGGAGATGGGGTAATTACCCTTGATACGCCCCTAGGGGGACAGGTAGCTCAGTAAACACAAGGGAATACAAAAAAGTTCAGTCCAGAGTGGTGTGCTTCACATGCACCCCACACCATTTTACCATTTCCTTACCCACAATGCCCTGTAAACTGCCTGAAATCACGCAATTTCCCTAAATTTCTGTTAAACTTCTGGAATCCGCAAAAATCCACAAAATTCCTACCACCCAGCATTGCCCCATCTGTACAGATAAAAATGTTGCCCCACTTGTGTGGTTGCCCAAAGCAATGTCATCCTAAAAACGTATGAGCAAAAACTGTTTATTGCCTTCCCTTTTCACAGGCATTTGGCCCACCTACACAAGTGAGGTATTATTTTAATTGGGAGAACGACTGAAACACTGTGGGGTAGAACATTTGTGCTGATGCAGTGATCACACACAGAAATGTAAGAAAAATGTGTCTTTTTTAGATAAACTTGAGGTTTGCAGACAATGTTTGGGGACCCATGCAAGCCACATCACACTGGACTTCTTCCTGTGTCTAGTTTTCAGAAATGTCTGGGTTTGTAGGTTTCTGGGACCAAAAATGCAGGTGCACCCTTGCAAAAACAGATCATTTTTTGTGATAGATAATTTTGATGTCTCCATAATATGTTTTGGGCCCTTTCCCGTCGTGGGAACTAAGGCCATCCACACAAGTGAGGTAGCATTTTTATTGGGAGACCTGTGGGAACGCTGGGTGGTATGGAGCTTGTGGATCCCCTCAGATTACAGAACTTCCAACCACAGAAATGTGAGGAAAATTTGTTTTTAGAAAGATTTTAGGTTTGCAAGGGATTCTGGGTAGCAGTGTCTGGCAAGAGCCACACAAGTCACCCCATCCTGGATTTCCCTTATTGTCTAGTTTTAAAAAATGGCCAGGTTTCCAATGTTTCACTAGGTGCAGGTTCAGCTAAGGCCCAAATCCACAGGTAGGCACACTGCAAAAAGTTTTGTTTTGAAAGAAAAAATGTGTGGCTCCATGTTGCATTTTGGGCCGTTTCGTGTCACGGACACTAGGCCTAAACACACAAGTGAGATACCGTTTTTGTTGAGAGAGCTGGGGGAACACTGGGTGGTAGAGAATTCATGGCTCCCATCAGATTCCAGCACTTTCCACCACAGAAATATGAGAACATTTGTTTTTAGGCAGATATTGAGGTTTGCAAGGGATCCTAATTAATGGAACCTGGTAAGAGCCACACGTCACCCTATCCTGGATTCCCCTGGGTGTCTAGTTTGCAAAAATGTACAGGTCTTCTAGGTTTCCCTCGGTGCTGGCCAAACTAGTGCCCAAAATCTACATCTAGACACATTGAAGGAAAAGGTTAGGTTTGGATGGAAAAATGTAATGGCTCCACATTGAGTTTTGGGTCGTTCGTGTCATGGGCACTTGGCCTACCCACACAAGTGAGGTACCATTTTTAATAGGAAACTTGGGTAAATGCAACATCGAAGGAAGTTTGTGCTCCCCCTCAGGTTTCATATCTTTCTACAACAGAAATGTGTGAACAATGTGCTTTGTTAGGCAAATATTGACGTTTGCAAGGGAACCTGGATAACAGAACCTGGTAAGAGGCACACAAGTCTCCCCAATCTGGACACCCCTAGCTATCTAGTTTTAAAAAATGTCCAGGTTTGCTAGGTTGCCGTAGGTGCTGGTTGAGCTAGAGCCCCAAATCCACAGCTAGGCACATTGCAAAAAAATGGTTAGTTTAGAGTGGAAAGATGTGCTGTGTCCATGTTACAATTTGGGCTATTTTGTGTAGCAGGGAGTCTTGGGCAAACACAGAAGAGTAAAACAAGTGCCATTACCAATTGTCTTTCTCTGCATTTGCACCTTCCAAATGTAGGACAGTGTGTAAGAAAGATGTCATTTTGAGAAATGCACTCTAATTCGCATACTAGTATGGGTACCCCCAAATTCAGAGAAATGAAAATTACCACTGCTTGTAAATTCTATATCTTATTTCTGTTTCGGAAATACATAGGTTTCCTTGATACCTATTTTTCACGGTTGATATTTTACCAAATGAATTGCTATATACCCGGTACACAATGAAAAAACATTGCAAGGTGCAGCTCAGTTATTAGCTCAGGGTAGTTTGGACTCCTAGAAAACCTACAAGCCCTATATATCCCTGCAACCAAAAGGTCCAGTGGATCTAATGGTGTTTTAGTTTTGAAGATCTGCTATACTTAGAAAAAGTTGCAGAGGAAAAATTAGACAAAAATTGCTGTTTTCTGCAGGTTAATTTCAATATTTCTTTTCTTCAAACATTACTTTCTAAAAGAAAAACCTTGAAGGACATACACATAAGACCCCTTGATGAATTTAAAATTATGTCTACTTTTCCAAAATGTATAGCTTTCAGGAATCCACCATTGGTTTTATACCCATTTCTGTCACTAAGGAGAAGGAGGTTGAAAGCACAAAAATAGGAGAAATGGGGTATGTCCCACTAAAATGGCAAGACTATGTTAAAAAAAATGTTTTTCTGATTTTAGTCAGCCTGTTCCTGAAAGCTGGAAAGCTGCTTGTTTTACCTACACAAACACTTCGTGGATGACATTTTCAGGGTAAAGGGAAAATAACAGAAGATTTCCTCTGCAGCACTTTTTTCTATTTTGTCCCAAAAAAAACAAATTTAGCTGTATTGGGGCTAAATTCTCAGTCCCCTCCAGGGATATCCACAATCTCTGGGAATCTTTAGAAAAAGAGTACACAATTTTGGCGTGTATAACTTATGTGGACAGAATATTATGGGGACCTAAGCGCAAACTTCTCCAAATAGCGAAAAAGGCTTAGCATGGGGTGGGGCTTAGCAGCGAAGGGGTTATGGTGTTTGATATCTAACTATTTTCAGATTTGTTTAATTAATTGAGATATAAAAGGAGCTCCCTGGTCTTTTAGGCTCTCTATCGGAAACCCCACACAAAAAAAGTATTGATCAAATGTGCAATAATTCTAGTAGTAGTAGTACTTAAAGTTAGAGCTCGGGGTATTGAGTGGCTTAGTCAACCATTACAAGAACGTACTGGTATCCTTTTGAGGATTTAGGTGAAGTCCCAATGATGTCTATTTCCAATGTCCACATCTAATACCCACACATTTCCCAGGGTTTATTTGAGAAGGAAGTACTAACTCTCCTTTCACTACAGATTGTCTACAACCTGAATATAACAAGGATGGCACCCATATCTGACTTATCCGGAGACTCAAATAGTAGCAGGGTCCCATCTTGTGAATAAATAATATGGATCTGGGAATATAGTTAACTTCCATTGATTCTTCTGTTTTCCTATATTTGCAGTACTTAGTGATGTGGCCCCACTCTCTGCAGTCAAAACATTGAGGCCTGCCACTGTGTGGTATCATGACCTTCATCAGGAGATGCTTTTGTACTTACTTCCAATTCTTTTGAGCTTTTTTCCTCATTTTTATTATGTGTACCCGTTGGAGTATATTTATGATATTTTTAATTATCAGGCTAATAAAATCGAGTTTGTGCCCAAGAAAAAGCAATGGTCATTTCTATTGCCTGTTCTACTGCCACACTTTTTAATTTAAAGAATAAGGTCTTGGGAGTATCCCCAGGTGTTCCTCTTTCTTTCCTGAACTGAATCGGGTATTTTCTTCATCCGCACCACACCTATGATTTAATGATTTTCTTAATACCAGCACACATGGGGGCATATTTATACTCCGTTTGCGCGGTAGACGCGTCTAGCGCCAAAGTCCATGGAGTTAGCGTCATTTTTTAGCGTGGACACCTACTTTGCGTTAATTATATGCAAGGTAGGCGTTCCCGTCTAAAAAATCGACTCCGAGGCATGTGCGTCGGATTTATACTCCCGGGCAAAAATCACGCCCGGGAGTGGGCGGGTCAAAAAAAATGACGTACGGCCGCTTTTGCGCCGTTTTTTAGCGCCTGCAAAAGGCAGGCGTTAAGGGACCTGTGGGCTCTGAAGGAGCCCAGAGGTGCCCCCCATACCCCCAGGGACACCCCCTGTCACCCATGCCCACCCCAGGAGGACACCCAAGGCTGGAGGGACCCATCCCAGGGACATTAAGGTAAGTTCAGGTAAGTGTTTTTTCTTTTTTTTTTTTTGTGGCATAGGGGGGGCCTGATTTGTGCCCCCCTACATGCCACTATGCCCAATGACCATGCCCAGGGGACAGAAGTCCCCTGGGCATGGCCATTGGGCAAGGGGGCATGACTCCTGTCTTTGCTAAGACAGGAGTCATTTCTATGGGGGTTGGGAGTGAAAAAAAATGGCGCAAATCGGGTTGAGGCGAAAAAATTGCCTCAACCTGACTTGCCCCATTTCTTGACGCCCAAGCTCCATATCCCCCTACGCCGGTGCTGCCTGGTGTACGTCGTTTTTTTTAACGCACACCAGACGGCGCCGGCGGCTAACGCCGGCTAACGTCATTCAATAAATACGGCGCCCGCATGGCGCTTCAGAATGGCGTTAGCCGGCGCTAATTTTTTTGACGCAAAACTGCGTTGGCGCAGTTTTGCGTCAAAAAGTATGAATATGGGCCATGGTATCTTCCCTACCATTAGCAGTCTGTGCCTCGCCGGTTAATAAGAGAGCTAAATAGAAGGGTCATCTTACAATGGGCCAGACACTCACATGAGCTGCTCTCTCATCGTTGGATAAGAAAGAGTCTGGATCTTCCCGAGCAGGAGTTTCTGTCAAGTTTGATAGTTCCCAGTGGGGTAGATCCTCTACGTTGGGCAATTCCAGTTGTCACCTAAACGTGATCCTCTGAACCGTTGTTCAAATGTTCCACTTCGGACTTTTAAGGCACTGCGAAAAACCTTGCTTTCTGCTTTTGCTGAGGACCTGTGACATTCTAAATCCCACTCTAAGTTTTGCTGTCCTTGAACAAGTTATTGAAAAAGATTTTCCATCTTGTATCAGATATTAAGTGTGCCTGCATTCTCCACCACGTGTCAATTGGCATAGAAAAATGCTTCACACTTTCCCATATGGGGTGTTCTTTTAGCAGTTTCGATTTTGATTTGGAAGCATTAGCAGAATGTTTAAAGATGCTTCCAGTATAGGCATTTTCTGACCTTGTAACAGTCTCTCATTTCCTTTTCACATGTCAACCCGAAATCAAGACCACCGGCACCCTTGAGGAAAAGAAATATAACAAAGGTGTGTGTTGTGTTCTTAATAGGGTCTGGTTCTGTCTTTGGTTTAGACTATGGCGGTCATTACAACCCTGGCGGTCCAAGACTGCCAGGGCTGTTGTGACGGAAGCGCTGCCAACAGGCTGGCGGTGCTTCCAAGGTCATTACGACCGTGGCGGTTGCGCCGCGGTCGCATCACCGGGGCCGGCGGTTTCCTGCCACATTTGCCCCGGCGGTGATCATCCGCCTGGGGATTACGAGTCCCCGACCGCCAGCCTTTTCCTGGCGGTTTTCCTGGCGGTTTGAACGGGGAGTCGCGGGCCCCCTGACATGGCCCCATGCAGCTTTTCACTGTCAGGGCTATGCACACAGTGAAAAGCGCGAAGGGTACAACTGCACCCGTCGCACGGCCGCAACACCGCTGGCTCCATTTGGAGCCGGCTCCTATGTTGCGGCCGAGAACCCCGCTGGGCCGGCTGGCGGAAACCAGGTTTCCGCCGGCCGGCCCAGCGGGGATCTCAAAATGACCGCAGCGGGAGTGCGGCCGCAATGGCGGCCGGCTTCAGCCACCCGCCAAGGTCATAATGAGGGCCTTTGTGTATTCCCTTTCTGTACCTTCTATTCTGTGCTGGAGAGGACAATTATTATTTATTCCCTTCTCCAGGGGTATCTTTCTATGTCCCGTTATTGCATTTGAAAGAGTTATAGGTGGCAAATCACACAAGTTTAGTAGTCCTCTTCTGTAGGAGGCTGGCCTGGTTTGTAGTGGGTACCTAAGGTAATTACACCTTTTACCGGGTCTAGTTATCCCTTATTAGTGAAATGTAGGCAGTGTTCTAGCAGCTTAGGGTGTCTAGAGGTAGCTGTAGCAGAGCAGCTTAGGCTGAACTAGGAGACATGCAAAGCTCCTCCACTACCACTATAGTTACACAGTACTTATACACAATAAAAGACAATACTCAGTGTTACCAAAAATAAAGGTACTTTATTTCAGTGACACAAGGCCAAAAATATCTTAGAGGCAATACTCCTTCTGGAGGTAAGTATTATACACAATATATACACTAGTCACCAGAATCAGGTAAGTAAACAGTCATAGAATAGTGCAAACAGTAGAAAATACAATAGATTCCAATGGGCCTAGGGGCAACACAAACCATATAGTAAAACAGTGGAATGCGAATAACAAATCCCCCCCTAGGCAAGTGCAGTGTGTAGAGGGGTGCTGGGAGTGTAGGAAAACACCAGAGGTAAGTAAAGCACCCCACCCCAGAGCCCAGGAAAGCAGGAGTAAAGTAAAGCAAGTTTCCTCAGGACACACTACAAGTCGTGATAAGAGATTTTGCAAGAACCAACCAAGACTGAAAGCAACAACTGATAGATTCCTGGACCTGAAGACTTGTGGAGAGAGGAGAGCAAGTCCAGAAGTCGAAGAAGAGTCCAAGAAGGCCAGGAGCCCCTGCCGACCTAGAAGAAGGTGTAAAAGTGGATTCTCGAGTCAGAAGAAAAGTACAGAAGAGCACCAAAGAAGATGGCTGCGGGTTCCTGCTTGGTGCAGGTGATGTCCCATGTCGAGTTGTTGGATGCAGGCTGTTTGCATCACTGGATTCTGCCAACAAGCCTTGTTTAAAGCAAGTATGCAGTTTGCGTCAAAGAGGAGCTGCCTTGACCCAGGAAGGATCTGAGGGTCTCAACTTGGACTGAGGAGACAGAGGGGGCTCACGGCACTTCTGAGAGCCCTCAGATGACCAGGCAGTACCCACAGGAGTCCCAGAACACAAGGACAAAGAAGAGGCAGGTGTGGTCATCGCAGCACTACAATGGAAGGTTGCACGCTGCCGGAGAACCACTCAGGGAGCGGTGCGTCATAGGATGGAGTGCTGGGGACCTGGGCTACACTGTGCATGAAGGATTCTTGGAAGAAGTGAACAGAAGCCCAGGGAGCTGGAGAAGACTCAGTGCACAGGAGTACTGTCGCAGCACGGGAGGCAAGCTCTTACCTCTACCAGTTTTGGACAGCTGGACCTATGGACGGTCTGGGTCACTTCGCTCCACCACCTGTGTTCCAGGGAGCACGCTCGTCATAAGGAGAGGAGTCCCAGAGTACCAGTCATCATCCCAGAAGGGTGCCTGCAGTAGCAGGGAAGTGACTCAGTCGCTCCACAGGAGTTTCCCTCGGTTCTTCTGGTGCAGGGTGAAGACAGGCAGTCCTCAGAGTGTGCACACCTTGGAAACTGCTGCAAATGCTGGCTAGAGGTGAAGTTGCAGGTCACAGGATTCATCCTGGATACTTTGTTGCAGTTACAGTGGTTCCTGGAGCAGTCTGCGGTTGATCCCACGGTCAGACGTTGAAGCAGAGGATGCAGAGGATTCCTGGAGGAGTCTTGCAAGCTGAATCTGAGGAAACACCCAGTGGAGAGACCCTAAATAGCCCTGAGAGGAGGATTGGCCTCCTACCAAGGAATGCACCTATCAGGAGGGGTCCCAGATGTCACCTGCAGGCACTGACTACTTAGAGGTCCCCAGAGGGTCCCCACACCTTGGAATCCAAGATGGCGAACACCAGGGACACTCTGGAGGAGCTCTGGGCACCACCCCTGGGGTGTTGATGGACAGGGGAGTGGTCACTCCCCTTTCCTTTGTTCAGTTTCGTGCCAGAACAGGGACTGGGGGTCCCTGAACTGGTGTAGACTTGCTTATGCAAGGAGGGCACCATTTGTGCCCTTCAAAGCATTTCCAGGAGCTCTGGGAGGCTACACCTCGCAATGAAATGCATTGTTCTGCCTTCCTGGATTGAGCTGCTCAGACACCAGGAAGGCAGAAACCTGTCTGTGAGGTGGCAGCAGCTGGGGCTGCAGTGGAAATCTCAGAGGACTGGTTTGGCAGTACTGGGGGTCCATGATGGAGCCCCCAGGGTGCATGGGATTGCACCCCCAATACCAGATTTGGAATGGGGGGACAATTCCATGATCTTAGACACCTCACATGGCCATATTTGGAGTTACCATTGAGAAGCTAAATATATGTATTGACATTTGTGTAGTGCACGTGTGTAATGGTATCCCCCGACTTACAAAGTCCGGGCAATTGCTAGTGCAAGGGTGCCCTCACACACACTAACCTTGCTTCTAGCCTTCAGTAAATGAAGGTTAGACATGAAGGTGACTTATAAATGACTTACGTGCAGTGAAAATGGCTGTGAAATAGTGTGTGCACTATTCCACTCAGGCTGCAGTGGCAGTCGTGAAGAAAGGTTTGTCTAAGCTCCTTTTGGGTGGCAAAAGAAATGCTGCAGCCCATAAGGATCTCCTGGAACCCCAAAGCCCGGGGTACCTAGGCACCGTATACTACGGACTTATAAGGGGGGTCCAGTGTGCCAATTAGAATTGGAATATGGAGTCACTAAACTATAGTGACAAATTTGGTTAGTAGAGAGAGCATAAGCACTGGAGTTCTGGTTAGCAGAACTTCAGTGACCCAGTTAAGCATAGTGACAACACACACATAGGCCACAAACTATGAGCACTGGGGTCCTGGCTAGCAGGATCCCAGTGAGACAGGCAAAACACACTGACAAATAGAGTTTTAACTATGGGCACTGGGGTCCTGGCTAGCAGCATCCCACTGAGACAGCAAAAACACACTGACAAACACTCACAAACAGGCCAAAAAAGGGGGTAGCCATCTTCCAAAAAATAAAACTCACAAAGCAAAAAGATAACCTCTTTGGTTTTGTTAAAGAAAAGAGAAAAGATGAAGGAAAAAAAAAAACTTTTTTCCTGAATTGAGGCCTTCAGTTATCTGTGTCAGGCTTCTATTTACTTCATACTCCTGGTACTGGTGAGCGGTTGTTAGGTTTGTGAGTGACTCAACCGAAATTACCCATAGTGCTCTTTCCCCTGCCAGTACCATAATAAGGCACAAACTTGCATTAGCCATGCTTCTCCAGGTGAGCTGTGGGTTGAAGCAGCCTGCTGGTGGTTTCCACAGTCCTAAAGTAATACTCTCCTTCTAGATAGGGTATCAGACCCACCTCAGGACCTTTGGCCATCCTGTGTTTCAGCTCCGCTTTCCAACTCTGCTTCTGCGTTCTCTCTCCCGATGTTGTGCCTCCTCCTCTCGGTCGGCTCCTTCTCATTTCTCTTTCTTAACTGGAGTCCATCCTCACTTTTTATTCTTTTCTCCTTGACTGTCTGACCTCATCTTTTGTTTGTTTTCACTTCTGGTATATCCACTTCCTGAAAAAACGAATTGTCTTCCTTTCTTTCATTTTCAGATACACTGTGTGTCGGGGACAAATGCTAGAATCCTGGTAAGTCATCATACTGTTCCTCCTCACAACCCTCAACCTGAGCCATGCATTCTCCATCTAATATCTAAAGTTGTGCTGATATCCTACAGCACAACAAAGAAATGTCATCTAGATAGAGAGATGAACAGTTTGTGATATGTTTGCATGCTGTTTGCAAATGTTATCTTTGGCTTATCTTCTTTCCTCTCAAGCACTATTTTTCTTTGTTGATTGTTGCTGTGCATTAAACTTACTACTCTTAGGTTTAACACCTTACATGTTCGTATGTGATTACCAAGGTTAGTGAGTGCATCAGGCAACAATGCAAGATCCCCCGCCCAATGAATCAACTTATATTACCTTTTATATAATCACTGAAGTTATCTACTACACAGATCTCTTGTGTGTATGTCTTTTAGGAAGATGTTTTCCAGACATGATCGGTGAAACCAATTGTGTGAACATCATACTGAGCTCCTGAGTGCTTTATGCAACACGCCTTTTAATGTTAATGTTGTTATCTGTATGTCTTGAATACCTTGGGGGAGAACCCAGAATATCACGTCTCTTGATCATAACATCATGGTCAAATTATTGTGATTACCAAAATACCATGAGTAAAAATGTCAACAGATAGTATATTCTTTTGTTTACATATCATAATAATAACAGTTTGAAATATAGGGCCTCATTAAGAGTGTGGCTGTCTTCAGACTGCCACACTCGCTGCTGCACTACAGGCGGTCCCACCTCCACATTGCAACCCTGGAGGGCAGGACAACCTAAAGACCACCGTCACTGCAAGGAACGTTGCTGACTGCAGGAAGGGGCTGACTGCAGTCTGATTTTTGCTCAGCAACGATGGCGCTGAACTCAGTGTTGCCGTGCTGATCACAACTCAGCTTTCTGCCAGTCTCTATATAGCGGTCACTCCGCCAATGAAAGGCTGCTGACAGCCAGTGCCTTGGGCCATGGGAGGATCCCTGTACTGCCCATGCCATGGCGTTCTCCCCTGTCATTGGCGGTTCTGTGGTGGGACAGCCAATGTCATAATCAGGCTTACAGTTTCCAGTAATATGTCTTTTTATGTTGTTTTAATGTATTTTACTGCATCTTATTTAACTGTTTATGTGTAGATTGATTGTAATTACTTTAAATGCATTCAGGTTATCTATTGTTGGGTTTTGATTTATTAGCCTGATAAATTTGATTTTGTGTAAATTTTTTATTTGTTTACATGTTTATCATTTTTAACCCGTAGGGCACGCGGGAAGAAGAGGTGGTTATGTCCTCAGCCATGCCACTCAGGCTCCAGGGGCATAAGCACCTTGTCCTGCACCGGGCTTATGGGGGATTGCTAACGCTCCCCCCATGAGCCTCCCACTGACCCCCCAGGACAGGGATGAAAGGCAAATTGCTTCTCCTTCCATGCCCCCTGTGACGCAATCGGGCTACAGAAATGCCCACTAGACACCAGGGATTTTAAAAAATATATATTTACATTTAAGGGGAGTGACCCCTTGAGCACAGGTCGCTCCCCAGAGGGGCAAATCTTTTAGGCCTTTTCTGCCCCCCCGGGGCAGATTGGCCTATTGTAATTAGGCTGATCTGCTGCCATGGGGAGCAGAAACCTCTAGACACCAGGGGTCATTTTTTATTGTTTTTTATTGTTTACACATGGGGAGCCCCCCCAAATTACTTTTAGTCCATTTCTGCCCCCTTGGGGGCAGATTGGCATATTTTTATTAGGCCAATCTGCCCCCAAGTAGGGACAGAAACCACTAGACACTAGGGATTTTTTTTATGTCAGTTACAAACAAGGGGAGCAACTCCTTAGGAAAGGGTCACTCCCCTGGGGTGCAGAAACCACTAGGAACCAGGGATTTCTTTTTTTTTTTTTACATATGGGGAGCGACCACTTAGGCAAGTGTCGTTCCCCTGGGAGGTAAGTGTCTTCTAGGCCATTTCTGCCTCCTTGGGGGCAGATCGGCCTATTTCCATTCGGCCGATCTGCCCCCCGGGGGAGAAACCAATTAGGCACCAGGGATTGGTGTGTGTGTGTGTTTTGTTTGGGGGGGCAAGGATCGCTTCCTCTTAGACACATTACTGTTAGTCATTTCTGCCCCCTTTGGGGGCACATCAACCTATTTTTTTAAGGCCTATCTTCCCCCAGTGGGGGGCAGAAAGCCCAGCAGGAACCACAGAATAATTATTTCTGCCCACCGGTGGGCAGATGGGGCAATTGCCCCCGATCCACTCCCCGCAGGGCAGAAAGCCTACTAGATGCCAGGAAAGTTTTTAAAAAAGAATGTGGCGATGTGGCTAACAACTAAAGGGGGTAACAGTCTTTCAGCTCTCCCCCATGCACACTAAAGCATCTTATCCCATGGCAAGTAAGTGGACAATTGGTTACTTTGGGTTTTTGTTTTACGTTTGGGCAATGAGAGGTTGTCTAATTATCAAAATCGTCCCACTTGGAATGGTGACTGCTGCACTTTTTGGACTTTGGGATGCTGCCATGTAGAAAAATCTATGAGACCTAGACACATCTGAAAACTAAACATCTGGGTGAGTCCAGGGTGGTGTGCTTCACATGCGGCTCGCACAACTTTGCAGCACCAAAATGTAAGGAAAAAGTGTTTTTTTTTGCCAAATTTTGAAGTTCGCTAAGGATTCTGGGTAACAGAACCTGGGGAGAGCGTCACAAGTTACTCCATCCTGGGTTTCCCTAGGTGTCTAGTTCTCAGAAATGTCCAGGTTTGCTAGGTTTTCCTAGGTGCCAGATGAGCTAGAGGCCAAATTACACAGCTAGATACTTTGCAAAAAACAGGTCAGTTTTCTTTGGGAAAATGTGATAGGTCAATGTTGTGTTTTGGGGCATTTCCTGTCGCGGGCACCAGGTCTACCCACCCAAATGAGGAATCATTTTTATCGGGAGACTTCGAGGAATGCTGGGTGGAGGAAATTTGTGGCTCCTCTCAGATTCCAGAACTTTCTATCACCGAAATGTGAGGAAAAAGTGTTTTTTTGCAAAATTTTGAGGTTTATAAGGGATTCTGGGTAACAGAATCTGGTGAGATCCCCACAAGTCACCCCATCTTTGATTCCCCTAGGCGTCTAGTTTAAAAAAAATGCTTAAGTTTGGTAGATTTCCTGAGGTGCCGGCTGAACTAGAGGCCATAATCCACAACTAAGCACTTTGCAAAAAACAGGTCAGTTTTGTTTGAGAAAATGTGATGTGTCCATGTTGTGTTTTGGGGCATTTTCTGTTGCGGGCACTAGGCCTACCCACACAAGCACAAGTGAGGTACCATATTTATCGTGAGACTTCAGGGAATGCTGGGTGGAAGGAAATTTGTGGCTCCTCTCAGATTCCAGAACTTTCTGTCACCGAAATATGAGGAGAAAGTATTTTTTTGCCAAATTTTGAGGTTTGCAAATTATTGTGGGTAACAGAACCTGGTGAGAGCCCCACAAGTCACCCTATTCTGAATTCCCCTAGGTGTCTAGTTTTCAAAATGCACAGGTTTGGTAGGTTTCTCTAGGTGCTGGCTGAGCTAGAGGCCGAAATCCACAGCTAGGCACTTTAAAAAAAACGCGTCAGATTGCAATGTAAAAATGTGATGTGCACATGTTGCGTTTCTTGTCGTGGGCATTAGGCCTACCCACACAAGTGAGGTACCATTTTTTCGGGAGACATGGGGGAACATAGAATAGCAGAACAAGTGTTATTACCCCTTGTCTTTCTCTACATTTTTTCCTTCCAAATGAAAGACAGTGTGTAAAAAAGACGCCTATTTGAGAAATGTCCTGTAATTTGCATGCTAGTATGGGGACCCCGGAATTCAGAGATGTGCAACCACTGCTTCTCAACACCTTATCTTGTGCCCATTTTGGAAATACAAAGGTTTCCTTGATACCTATTTTTCACTCTTTATATTTCACGAAATGAAGTGCTGAATACCCGATATACCATGAAAACCCATTGCAAAGTGCAGCTCCTTTTTTAGCTCTGGGTACCTAGTGTTCTTGATGAGCATACAATCCATATATATCACCACAACTAGAAGAGTCCAGCAGACATAACAATATATTGCTTTTGAAAATCTGACATCGCAGGAAAAAGTTACAGAGTAAAATGTGGAGAGAAATGGTTTTTATTTACCTCAATTTCAATATTTTTTTATATCAGCTGTTGTTTTCTGTAAGAAAATCTTGTAGGATTTACATAAATGAACCCTCTCTGAATTCAGAATTTTGTCTACGTTTCAGAAGTGTTTAACTGTCCGGGATCCAGCATATGTTTTACACCCTTTTCTGTCACTAACTGGAAGGAGGCTAAAAGTACAAAAAATTGTAAAAATGGGGTATGTTTCTAGTAAAATGCCAAAGTTGTGTTGAAAAATTTGGTTTTCTGATTCAATTGTGCCTGTTCCTGAAAGCTGGGAAGATGGTGATGTTAGCACCGCAAACTTTTGTTGATGCTATTTTCAGGGGAAAAAAACACAAGCTTTATTCTGCAGTTCTTTTTTCCATTTGTTTGAAAAAAAACAAAGTTTTTCTGTGTTTTTGACTAATTTCTTGGTCTCCTCCAGGGGAACCCACAAACTCTAGATACTGCTAGAATCCCTAGGATGTTGGAAAAAAAGGATGCAAATTTGGCGTCAACACACGGTGTCACCACACACTTCGCACATGCTTCCACGACACTGGAATCCGCCACAAGGCCTTGGACTGGGTCACATCCTTCCTCTCCGGCAGAACTCAGAGAGTCCGCCTCCCTCCGTTCCTGTCAAAAGCCACCAAGACCATCTGTGGAGTTCCACAGGGATCCTCTCAGCCCCACCCTTTTCAATGTCTATATAGCGCCTCTCGCTAACATCGTCCGATCCTACAGCCTTAACATCGTCTCCTATGCTGCAGACACACAACTGATCCTCACACTCACGAAGGACCCCGCCACCGCCAAGACCAACCTCCACACCGGACTCCACGCCATCGCCAACTGGATGAAGGCAAGCTGCCTCAAACTGAACTCAAATAAGACTGAGATCATCATCTTTGGCGCCAACAAATCATCATGGGACGACTCCTGGTGGCCTGCCACTCTAGGAGCCGCTCCAACTCCCACCACCCATGCACGCAACCTCGGCTTCATACTGGACTCATCGCTCACTATGACCCAGCAAGTCAACGCCATATCATCCTCATGTTTTAACACCCTTGCATGCTTTGCAAGACCTTCAGATGGATCCCTATTGAAACCAGAAGAACAGCCACCCACGCCCTCATTAGCAGTAGACTGGACTATGGCAATGCACTCTATGCGGGAACAACGGCCAAGCTCCAGAGTAACCTCCATCGCATTCAGAACGCCTCAGCATGACTCATCCTTAACCTCCCTCGCCACGAACACATCTCAGAAACCTCCACTGGCTCCCCGTCAACAAAAGGATCTTCTTCAAACTCCTGATCCACGCTCACAAAGCTCTCCGCGACGCCGGACCTGCCTACCTCAACAAGCATCTCAACTTCCACGTCCCGACACGCCAGCTCCGCTCCACCAACCTCGCCCTTGCCACCCTCCCCGTGTCCATTGTACCACTGTCGGTGGCAGATCCTTCTCCCACCTCACCACCAAGACCTGGAACTCCCTCCCGGTCAACCCACGTCTGACCAAGGACCTTCTGACCTTCAGGAAGTGTCTCAAGACCTGGCTTTTCGAGCACTAAACCCCCTCCCCCACCCAGCGCCTTGAGACCGTACTGGGTGAGTAGCACGCTTAACAAATAAGTGATTGATTGATTGATTGATTGGCGTGGGTAGCTTATGTGGACAAAAAGTTATAAGGGCCTGAGCGTGAACTGCCCTAAATAGCCAAAAGAAGGGCTGGCAGCAAAGGGGTTAAATTGTTTACTAAATTTTTATTTTGGGTATTGGGTTATATTGTGTGATTGCTAGGTAGTGTTGATGGGTAAATAATTTATTGATGAACGTTACTTAATTACCTTTAAAATTGTTATGTATTTGCACATTTTTTAAAGATATTTGAAATGGTTTAATACAGTTTAAGTTCTGGATGTGGGGTTTATTGGATAGACAGCGATTTGATAAAATATTTATTGATTAATTTGTTAAATATGACTGTTTATTTGTAATTTTTCTATATGTTGCATTATTTTTAAATATTATTTTATGCATTTTGTAAGGATATTGTTGTGTATCAGAGTTTGAGTCGTTAATGTTATTTTTAAGGTGTATATTAAATATTATTACTTGTTGCTATTGTAAGCTTTTTCATAATTTTAATTTTGTTAGCTTTGGCCATATTCTAGGTAGTGAGATGGTAGTATTTTTATTTTAAAAAATGAAAGTTATTTTTTTCATGAAAATTAAAATATATTTATTCATGTGTTTTGATGGAGGGGATTAAGGATTTGTATTTATTTGAAATATTCATTTCTTTAAAAAATAATTTTAGACAAATCTGATTGATGTGTCAATTTTTAAGCTTTTTTTAAAAAATTTTACATTTCTAGTATATTCATGATTTGTAGGCTTAAAAAATAAAATAATAGATACTGTTTATGTATTTTATCTGTATCTGTTGCATCATTAATCCTCAATGGTTGCACTTTCCCTAGTGTTTGTTGCAAAGGTGTTAGAATTATAATTCTACCCCTCTGTGTGTACCTTCTTCGGTATTTGATAGAATTGAACCTTCCCCTTCAAGTTATGATTTTACCCCAGCCGTTGTTAGATTGAATTTAGGATAGTAATTTTGACCCCGCCTCACAGTACACACTATTTGCCAAATATTTGCAGGATCTCTGTTAACATAGTGCATTTGAATTGTTTGTATTTGTTAATTTTGTTATAAATTTTGGGGGGGATTTAGGTTATTACACATTACATTATTCTTTTTTGGGTTTTTTCAACTTTTCTTAGTATTTGTGATTTAAAATATATCCATTAACTACTATTTTTTTAATTGAATTATAAATTAATTATTATATTTTTCATCAGTATTATTCTCAAACTATTCATTTTGCTATACATTTGTAAATATTGTTATGATTTTAATATATGCAAAATATATTTGTTTTTGTAAATTATGAATATGTATAGGTTTATGTTGCCTATTATTTAAAATGAATTACTTTTTTGCATTTCACAAGAAAATATATCATGAGTATAATCCATGTATTGTAAATATTAATATGTATATAACATAATTATACTTTGATGTACAGCATTTTAAGAATAGAACATTGTTAATTTTGTAGTCAGTGTTATCATGCATCACTTTTGTACCACAATATTTTTGAGGTTGATATTTTGTCATGCTACTATGCTCAGGACAATTAGCTGCAGAACCATACTCTTTCCTCATTCCACTCATACTTGAGATGAAAGAAGTAGGTGGTAAGGAGAAAGTGTTATAGATTCACATATAAGGGAGCTGCCAATAAAGTATTCTACTCCTATACTCCTACTTTAATCGTTCTACTAAGGCACTTAGTGAGAAAATATAGGGACACCCAACTATCTGTACAAGGTAAAAGAAGTGGGCAATTACAGTTGAAGAGATTTTCTGCTCTTAAGAGGCCCGGACTGCTTTTTACAGCATCATGTTTTTAAGAATCTTCCCAAAAAGTGAAAATGTTTGACAGGTGAATCTGTCAGGATATCCATAAAAAATACAAATATAAAAGTACTACCATTGTGCTGAGACTGCCCTGCACCAAGAAGGTAAGAGAGTCACCTAGCTTTCTACATTTTCTTCCTGAGTCAATCTAATCTAAAATATTAATGAAGACAGTTTATCCTGAAATTTAAAAAAATGTGTCCGGTTATCTGTAGGCAACTGCGAGATCTTAATCACTAGTTCATTATTTAAAATACTGACAGGTTTTAGTTGTATTTGACATTGATTAAATTGATTTTTTACACCTCATTTTGAAGCTTTTCCTCGTGCCTATCAACAATAGTTTGTACAGACTCAGATCTCCTTAGCTGGAATATAAATGATCTTTTTATTAAAAGTGCAGTGAAAATTTATTTTACTTAATTTATTTTCAGGTCATTTACCTCTTTAGTATAACTAAAGAAGATTGTTTTTGGGTTTTGGGGCCTCATTACGAGTTTGGCAGTCAACCAATCCTGCCAACCTTGCGGGGAGGAGGCAGCCGTCATAATGGGTGCCTCCACCCCAGGTGTATTACAATGTTCCCGCCGGGTTGACTGGCTGGAACATCTTATTATGATATTCCTGCCGGTCAGAACAGTGGTAACAGTGCTACGGTATTGGTCCCGGATCGCTTAAGGGAGCAGAGGCCAATAACATAGCACAGCAGCATCCTCGGAATGCACACATTTGCAGTGCAGACAGTGTGCATTCAGAGGGTGCTGGCAGGGGGGCCCTACACTTCCCATGCCATGGGCAGTGCAGTGGGCCCCACATTGGCCTCCAGCACAGCCTTTCCACCAGCTTTTCCATGGTGGTTCAACCATCATGGAAAGGCTGTCAGAAAGGGGTCTTGTACTTAGGATGGCGGTGCTGAACTCCGCAATGCTGTAGCTCAGCACAAGTCAGACTGCCGTCAGCCCGCTAGGAACCATGTCTCTGGCAGGGACGATGGTCACCTGGCGTCTGACTGCCAGGGTCATAATGTGATGATCGGACTGCCTGGAGTGAGACGGTCTGACCTCTTCAAAGGCACTGGCAGTCCTAGAACTGCCAATATCATAATAACGCCCATTGAATAGTTAGCTTCCAATTTAATTACTTTGAAATCTAAAAATATCTTCCCAATATTCATTTTTATATAAGGGCAAGGCTATGCACAGGGTGGATCCCCATGTGCTCCTATTTTGTGAAGAAAAAACAGCTCAACTATTTTGTCCATTTTGAAGAAAAATTCGTTCTTCTAAACTGTGCTATACATTTTGAAAAAGTCAGTTCATTGGTATACTTACAGTACACTTCATTGACTATGGTGCCAGTTTCATTGTTTGCATTATTAACAGAGGATTTTCAGGAGCCTACACTTTATACAAAAAGTATACCATGTGCCTATACATTTTTGGTTTCAGGCCTGCCTATGAGACTATGAACTAATTTAGAAGTCTGCTTAATTTAGCCAGGTCTATTTTAGAAAAAGTGGCAGGTTATTGAATTATAAGGCAATGAAAACGATTCTCTTAATTCAGCAGCCACGTAGTCAAAAGGTACCCATAGTTTTCAGTGGCTGAGCTTTAGAAAATCACTAATAAAGACAACGTGAATATTGTTCCATCATGCCACAACTAATTCATTAATAAGTCCAAGGAATTGTACACGAGAGGTGGACTTAGTTACGGAATTGGTCTGTAGGATATGAAATTGCTCTAAATATTTCCTTTCTTCTAAGGAATGCCAGCATGGTCTTAAGTTTGGTTTTCTTTAGGATTATGGACATTGTAAGAATACAAGGAATTTCAAAGAGTGACGTTAAAATATCACTCATCATGTAATATATCAAGAAATTGTTGCAACAATGAAGAATGTTGTGCATAATGAATCCAGCACAATATGAAGAAAGCACAACATAATATTAAACTTTGATATTTGGAGTTTTCTTTTTTCATCTATAATTAATTTTCTGAATGCAACAGAGGTTTCTTATGGGCCCAAATAGAATTGGAAAATAGTTGCTCAAAGCACTGGAATATATTAGTATGAACAGCACTGGCTGCCATTGTAATTAAGCAAATAGGCAGAGGAAATAAGGACATAGCCCATAATAGTTTTAGGAAGAGAGTTCCCTTTCAACAAAGTGGTGTTACCATTCTTAATCACTGGGATGTATTTATGTTGATTGATGTAAATACCGTTTAGGTTTACTCAAATGGGTGCTATACCAGTAGTATCATAACGTAAAATCTTAGGGCCTAATTACGAGTTTGATGGTCGGACCGGCAGACCGCCAAGGCGGTGGTCCAAAAAAGACCAGCAAGTTGACAATCTCCTGCCCACCGCATTACAATGTTACCGCTGGCCCAGCGGCAATATACCTGACGTCCATAGACCGGTGGGGACACTGTCAGCAATACAAGGTATATTTTTACATTTATGTTGATACAGGTGTGTGCAGGTGTGTACATTTTTACCAAAAATACACATATGCATGACACATGTGTAAAAATACTTTGTGCATGCACCATTCTATTGCTGGAGACTGGGCCATATATGCCCAGTCCAGTCAATGGCAAAAAAATGCAAATTTAACTTACCTGTATTTTTGGTTTTGTTCAGGGGTGAAGTTGCTGCTGTAGAGGGGGGACCTGAACAAAGGGGGCACACATTGGAGATTAAAGGGAACAGACCCCAGTTCCTTCAATTCTGCCATCTCAAAGTAGGCAGTCTCCCTGTCACATTCGGCTCGGCAGAAAAGCACATCACAATGTGGATGGTGGCATCCTTGTATATACCGCCATGTGACAGCTGCTTTTCCCCAGCCGCCGTCAAGGCAGTCAGTGGATGGCTGGGGTTCTGTCAGTGGGACTCCAGTGATCTTTAGTTCAGTAAACTGCCAACATCGTAATTCAGCTGGCAGACCCCCAGTCTGCGGTAGGGGTTTCCATCGCCACCGTGATGGCTATGACAGGGCCAGCAAACACGTAATCAGGCCCTCAGTTTTTTAATTATCTATTTTGCTGCTTTTCAAAACCGAAAACCTCTGAGAATGTTGTTAGGTTGGTTGGATTTTTATATTATCAGATTTGGAAAATAATACAATGTTATCTGAGTATAGTTCAAATATGCCCTACTGATTCAGTGGTAGATGAATTGATGGTGCACTTCAAACTGCAGAGCAATAATATAGGCAAACAAAACAGGCACCAGGGGATCATTTTGTTGTTCCCATTTTATCCTACCTGCCTCACCAAGTTCAACATTACATTACCTTGAGGTGGAGCATACACATTAGCCACTAACCTGATGAGTTAGAATGGAAAAGTAATTGCTCCTAAGATACAAAACATTCACTATAGCGCACAAGATCAAGGGTTTTCTATGAGTCAGTCATCAATACTTCCATCAAGAGTGAATTTTGACTGTCCACAACTATTGCTTGAAACAAGTGATTTGTGTTCGCTTAAATTTGCCACCCTGGCATGAAGAATAAAAAAATGTGATAGATGGAATAGTTGAATTAATCTAAATCATTGCTAATTACTCTGGCTTTATTCCGGTCCATCATTATTTTGCACACCATGCCACCTCATTTTGGAACTAGCATTATGTAAACACGTCTTGGTCCTGCTCCAATGGAAACAGTCCAGCCTGAACTGTCAGGATAGGTTCTCCCTTAACTGGAACAAAAGCAACCCAGGACTGGTTTCACTTAGTTAGGGCTCATCTGTAAGGTATAGCTTGGCTCCAGTGAGACAGTGTGCACTGGGCCCACATTTTAGCATCCCTGTACCACTTAGGACCACTACCTAAAGTGTCCAAAAGAGTGATATATAGAATGTTTGAATTATTCTCACTCACCTGTAATCACTCAAGGCTGCATCCCATTCTGGGGACCCTCCTGCCCAAAAACAGTTCTCTGAAGCTTTTTTTCTCTTTCTGTGTGTCCTGCAGAATGCAGAACATGTGGAAAGAGGAACCATGATTAGGAGAAATAGGCATATTTCTCCTCATTACTTTTCCCTGGGAAGGTATAGCATTCCCAGGTCTACCACTAATGAATAATTTGGGAATGCACCATAATTTGTAGGTGGATGCGAGGGAACACCCACGGTCCACCCATGAAATGCCTCACTGGGGAAGAGTAACGCAAGGTAGCGCAAGTCGACGCATTTGTCAAGCCACACAGGGCAACGCAAGGTGGCCTTGTGTAGCTTGGTAAAGGTCATTGTAGGTTTTGTGGTACCTTTGCACCCTCTTGCCTGGTGTAAGGGCAACACAAAACCATAATAAATATGAGCCACAGTACATGAAAGTAAAAAATCACTGCATGGAAGAAACTGTCTACCTGTGATGAAAAGTGTTGTAAATTGGAGAAAAAAATCTGCTTATAGTAACCCACCAGAGTTTGTTATAAAGGCACAAGATCTAACCACATCTGTTATGGGGATATAAATCTGACCATTCATTGTTCTTTGTGGTTCCAATCTGAAGTAGGTTTGTGCTGAATTGGGATTTTAAGAATGATGACCTTAAGTTGTGATGAAAAATGAAACCCCAAAATGTGTGACAAAAAATGGTGATAAATAAATGGAATTCCTGTTACAGAAACCTACTACATGAAATCCTATGACAAAAAAGCACGATTTGCCCTCATTATACAAAAACATGTACCTGAGGTGGCAACATATATTACAAGTTAAGGATTGTAATGATCATCAGTGAAGTCTGTAAATTTACTACAGAATATATTGAAGACGATGAAGTATATCCCATATTAAATATAAATACTACTATGTAGTATATGTCTGTAGTGTTTATTGTCATACATCATTGTCTATAGTGGACAATAGATGAGCTGTATTGCATAACCCCTACCAAATAGATGTCCTCCATGACAGTGGCAAGTCATATACTATCTGAATGTTTCTCAAAACTTTATTAATGGATAGATATATAAAATTGTCAAACTTAGCATGTTTTTGGGAAAGAGATCTTGTAAATTTACAATCAATTGGGAAAAACTGCAACAAAAATATATATCAGTCTATTTATCATTGGGTTTTATGATGAAGAGTTATTCACTAAGGCTGAATGAGGCATGTTTCATAGCAAGCAGAACACTTTTTTGGTACCCCATTATCCCAGCTTGGAATATCATATTTAAGCTTCAGCAAATAAATTACCTTTTAACTCATAGTTTTGACAAAGCCTAAGCAACTGGCAAAATGGAAGCCTGTCTCTTAATACACATGGATGATGACTGCACACTATAAATTTACACTGTGTTTTTTGGGATAAAGTAATTCAAAATAACCTCTCTACTGTTTTATTTTCAAATCAAGGTAGTGTCAACTGCCATATTTATAAGAGAATAGGGAGATCATGTTTCTCCGTTCAATCATGTGACATAATATCTGATTCAAATCTAATTTCCTTTGGGTAATGTTGTGATATTGGCAATGTTTTTTTTGGCGACATTGGTATCATGAGTTAGCAATAAATTGGATTCAAATCACAGGGAAAGTTATCAATCACATTAAGAATATTGGAATTGTCACATAGGAAAGTCCCAGTGCTTGGCACGAATTACATTAAATTAAAAGTAGTAAGGCCCATATTTATACTTTTTGACGCAAAACTGCGCTAACGCAGTTTTGCGTCAAAAAAATTAGCGCCGGCTAACGCCATTCTGAAGCGCCATGCGGGCGCCGTATTTATTGAATGACGTTAGCCGGCGTTAGCCGCCGGCGCCGTCTGGTGTGCGTTAAAAAAAACGACGTACACCAGGCAGCGCCGGCGTAGGGGGATATGGGGCTTGGGTGTCAAGAAATGGGGCAAGTCAGGTTGAGGCAATTTTTTCGCCTCAACCCGATTTGCGCCATTTTTTTTCACTCCCAACCCCGATAGAAATGACTCCTGTCTTAGCAAAGACAGGAGTCATGCCCCCTTGCCCAATGGCCATGCCCAGGGGACTTGTGTCCCCTGGGCATGGTCATTGGGCATAGTGGCATGTAGGGGGGCACAAATCAGGCCCCCCTATGCCACAAAAATAAATTTAAAAAAACACTTACCTGAACTTACCTTAATGTCCCTGGGATGGGTCCCTCCAGCCTTGGGTGTCCTCCTGGGGTGGGCAAGGGTGACAGGGGGTGTCCCTGGGGGCATGGGAGGGCACCTCTGGGCTCCTTCAGAGCCCACAGGTCCCTTAACGCCTGCCTTTTGCAGGCGCTAAAAAACGGCGCAAAAGCGGCCGTACGTCATTTTTTTTTACCCGCCCACTCCCGGGCGTGAATTTTGCCCGGGAGTATAAATCCGACGCACATGCCTCGGAGTCGATTTTTTAGACGGGAACGCCTACCTTGCATATAATTAACGCAAAGTAGGTGTCCACGCTAAAAAATTACGCTAACTCCATGGACTTTGGCGCTAGACGCGTTTAACGCCAAAGTATAAATATGGAGTTAGTTTTGCGTCGAAATTGCGTCAAAAAAAACGATGCAATTCCGGCGCAAACGGAGTATAAATATGCCCCTTAATGTATTTCTTCAGTGATTCTAAGTAGGACCCAGATGATAGGTCAGCCAGGGGAATTTTGTTATTCTTTGACAACGCACATAGAACTATTGTCCTGGGTTTATTATTGTCACAAAATGAGAATCAATTCTTAATCAAAACAATCAATGTCCTTGACATGGTTGATAAGTTCCTAAACCTTTTGTTTTAATTTGGGGAGAAGGGATTTTAAGATTTGTTTATAATTTTAAAAATTGCCTGGTATTTCCTAGGCTGTCATTGTGATAATAGTCGACTATCTCAGTGAGAGTTGCCCCATTACATGAATATCCTTCCACATAGTGGCCTGTGGTTGAAAAAAGTGACCATCCCATAATAAAGGGCTACAACGTGTCATCCTCCTCTATTTATGACCATCTGACATGACCTTCAGGTTGCCCATCATGTATTGCATATGGGATGTTTTGATGGAGATTATGGAAGGTGGGAGAGCTGTTCCTCATCATAAGTGTCTTCTTGCTCAGATGAATGAGATAAGACTCAAGATGTCTCTGCATGGGAGGAGTGTGTGCAGGACTCTACAAAAGGGCCTGCAATATTAGGGCTGTGCAGGTTACCTTTGCATAGGCAGAGTAGGTGTTGGTGGCTGTTTAGGTAGAGGCTGGGGACTGTCAAACCCCAGAAGTGATCTTTGAAGAAGGCTTCTAAAAAGGAGTGATGAGGTTTTTCTTTTTTTCTGTGTCAGCACTACAATGTCTATCTGCACATCCCCCTACTTCTTTTCTTTAACCAACACCTGCTCCTCCTCTTCTTTTTGGATAGTGTTGGGCACTGAGATAGATACTTGAAGGAGGACTGTTTTTTCTCTTTGGATAAAACTCCATCCTCTGTTTGCATATTTTGAGCATTATCTTCAGGAACATTCCACCAAGAAGAAGACAACAGACGTTAAAGTTTATCAAGTATATTTTAGAGACAGCGGGCCTCATTTAGATATTGGCGGATAAGCTACTCTGTCACAACAATGATGGTTATCCGATCTGCCTAAATCTAAATCCCATTATATCGCCTGGGGTTTAGATGTTGGTGGATAGCATATCTGTCACCATTGTGTCAGAGTAACCCATCCACCAATACCTAAATGAGGGGTAATATGTCTACAATATTTAATAAAGATTTTTAATAAAGGTGTATTAATATATTAATGTGATGTGAACTTGAATAAACATATGAAAGAAAGGGTTGCTCCATACATACATGCATAGAATGTTTAGATCTCCACAATGTCAAGTCACCAGCCACAGGCATGGTTATTCCCTTTCTAGAGGAACCCCTTGATGTCAGATGTTTAGCCAGTGTCCTGATAGTCAGTGGTGAAACAGTATCTCCTAATCTAGCAACTACATAAAACATGATACTTAAATAATAATGTCAAAGTAAAAATGGGATCTTTAACACAAAAATGTACATATCTGAAACAAACATGAACAAAAAGAAATAAAAAACATTAAAAATACTTATTTTTTCTAAAGCAAATATCACATTAATATACAGAAAATGGTATGAAAGAACAAATGATGAGATATAGAACTAAAGACCACATCTTCCCAGATGTACCTGACTGACAGGAGGCAGAGGGCCTAATTGCTGATTCTAAGGTGCACCCTGAAGTCATTGGTGTTTTTGTTTGGGAAGTGGATCCCAGGGGCTTTATTGTATGACATAAGCCACCAAGCCTGAAAGTCATATATAGAAATAGGTAAGCCATATATAGAATTATTTAATCCAAAAATGACTTAAATATTGACCATAGTTGACATAAAGATGTTTGACCCAATACATACTATTACTCTTTCATGTACAAATGAACGGATTTGACTTACAGCCCAAAGAGCTAACTTTATACTTACCAGTCTGTACCATCTACCAGGCTTTGTTGTACCAGTCTTGGTTTTGTTGTAGCACTACAAGCAGAAGTACATGTTCTGGCAGGTTTTGAAAGGGACACCAACAAAGGGTCTTGTAAGGAAGGAATTATATGAATTTCTTTTGTTTAATGTATTAAAAATTAAAATCATATTTGAGTACAGTTAATCAATTAAAACGCCATTCAAAAAGTAGCATTAGAATCTAGGAAACAGAGTAGCACATCTGCCCTATAGTGTGGTAGTTAGATTGGTCGCATAAAGACACTGATGTGTGCAGTTATATTGCACTGAGAGACATGATCTTCTTGTTGACCTGCTACACGTGTAATTGCACCTTCCCTGTCAGAAGCAACCAATTTACTCAGAAGAGCGACCCTATAAATGGATAAAAATTAAAGATACATTAATATAACAATCAACTTTTTATTACGGTACATGTTAGAGGCTGTCTTTGATGGGTACAATGTGATGTGTACTTAACAATGTAGTTAAGGGGCAAGGACACAGTTGGGTCAGTGTTTTAATGGTAGTTTGTAGTGATAGAGAGGAAGTTAAAATCTTACCTGGCATCTCAATAGTGTTGTCTGCAATAGGGAGCTCATATAGCAGTTGAGGGTGCATTGTGAAAAGGGCAGCTACCTCGAGGGGGTAAAAGGGAGACTGGATCGACATGCCCCTCCATAAATAGCTTTAGCCAGCTGAAAACGTCTTCTTCTCCCACGTCCTCTCATCTTGCCATTTTTGCTTTATGTGCCCTGTGGTGCGGACCTCCTTCCTCAATTCATAAAGTCCTAATCCTTGCGGCAGGATATTTTTTCTTGGTGACTGTAGAATCACATATAGGAACGGAAGAAATTTATAATATATGGGGTTGACAGTAATATGTGTTTGGAAGTGAATATGTGTCAGGTGTATGTTATTTGGGTCAGGTGTATGCAAATTTCGTATTCCCTTTCCTGCAGAGTTCTCCCTTTCGCATGTGTGATGGAAGTGTCTGTCCCAGTTGTGAAGTGTAGAGAATGTAAATTTAAAAAGTAAAGTTACTAGTAATAACTTTACAGTCATAAATGATATCGTTTAAGAATCCTTCCCCTGAACTGAACAGTTGGGTATTTGACACTGCCTTTGTCACATGCAGGGCAACAATTTGTCTTTCAGCACCTTAGCAAAACATTCCCCTGCTGGCTGGTGCACCCCTCCTACATGTTTCAGCCCCTTCAAGGCTTGGTGGTCAGGGTGGAGTGTTTGCACCTGGGGAGGTGGGCCCACCCCCTCAGTGAAGCACTTCCGGGGCTAGATCCACCTTTATATGCCCCTCTGCCCCAGGGGTCCCATTCTTTCAACAAGCTGGCTAAGCACAAGTATGAGGAGCAAAGGCAGCATTGTATATTTTCCTTGATTAGGAGGTGAGCTGGCCGACCGGGGCAGAATGGCTTTTCTCTATGTTCACATCCTTCTTCAATTGTTGCATTGGTTGTGCTAAACCCCCGGGTTACCTCTGTGTACACCCAGCCATGGGACTTTTAGGAGGGAAAGGAGTCTTCTTGAGCTTGTCCACATATGTTAAGGTTAAGTCTTTGGATTTCTGTTTATGCTCCTCTCCTGCTGTGTAAGCTACATGGCCGGTGTGATGAATTTTGCCCTTCAGTTTTCTGTGATTATAAAAACCTGGCTATATTGTGACTTTCATCACCCCCCCCTCCTCTTACCTCAGCTGTATAGCATTTTTACAGTTGCCCCCAATTTGTCTGGGGAGAGTCCTGCTGGGTCGGTTCTGCATGGCTTTTAATTGGGTCCACCATGGCGTAAGTGGTGCAGTCGACCCAGTTGGAATGGGTTAAATACCATCCCTCCATTGTTGTTTTCTCTAATCAACGAGGTGTAGATCCCTTAATAACCTGCTCTTATAGAGAGTGCAGCAGCTGTGGGTGGCCATGTTGGCATGGTGTCCCCATCTTAATAAAGTTGCCAGCAGTGCAAGGTCGGCAACCATCTTTGAATGATTGGAGTGGCAATGTATTTGGAGAGTACAGCGTAGGTGCAGCCTTCTTGTGCATTGGAAGCTGAAATCGCTGACTGCTATATGGGAAAAGCAAAAATATTACAAGTGTTTTAAGGGCACATTATCCTCCAAGAAGCCTTTTGTTTGGTATGGTCATAATGTATCATTTTAGCTTGGCATGTACGCCTTCTTTGTTCTGCGCTTTTCACTTAGGTCATTCCTCTTCCTCACTGTCTTTGACTTTTCTTCTCATTGCAATGACAACGACTGCATATGCATCCCTCCGAGCTGGATATATTTAACTTTTAGGCATAAGCTGTAACTCCCTCTTCACATTGCAATAACTAATAACTAATGCTCAGGTGCTTGCTTTCTTGTCCGACGGACACACGAGTAATGTTTAACTTTTATTTCTTTGTTTAGAGGTGTTGCTACTGGGCAATAAGGTCCTTGCCTTTACCACCCCATTGTCATGCAATGTTTTTGCTGTTTGGAAGTGATAGTTGTGAGAGGATGTGGCATGAGAGCCAGAGCTACAGACAAAGGAACTGGGAAACCATGTACCAGTGTTGGTGTCAGCCAGGGCTCAAGTCAAGTCGACGGTGTCCATCCACTATTTTCACAGGGTGGACGCCATCCACCCAGCCAAGAAGACGTTGAGCCCTACTGTAAAATGTTGAATGTATCCCAATGTGATTTTCAGACACTGGGACACAATCAGCAGCCCCTTTAAGTTGTCTGCTTTCGATCCAAGCAGCAACGTCCAAGGGGTTAGGGGACTTTGATAATTCAAACACCAGCTGGGCCCATAGTAAAAGCCATATTTAAGGGGCCATCGGGCCTCTTTTTGTTTAAACATTCTGGCATGGACCTTTTTGAAGCCTGACATTTAGAAGTAAATGCCCTGTAGAAAAAACAAAGGCTCACAGATTGTTAGCACTTCACAAGTGCTTAAGAGAGTCACACTTGACTTTGCTAAGTCCCTGTATCTGAGAGATATACATGCACTGTGAGAATTACAATTACAATTTAAATACTGCTAAGTTTTTTCTCTTATAGTGCTGCTCATCAAAATGCAGGGTTTCAGAGCACTTTAAATCACACATACTCATTAAATTGATAATAAATCATACAACGTTGTACACCAATGTTCAGGATATGTTACATAAGACAGTGAGAGTAACAAGGTGTAGGAATCACATATTGTCCTTCATAGCTCACTGGGCCATATTAGCAGAATTACAATTTATGAACTGCAAGTTACAAACATATGTCTCTTTTAAAAGCAATAACCCACTTGCCTATCTACATAAAATACAAATCTGCCCTCTGTATGTTACATGATGTGTTTTGCAGGAGACACATTAACCCTCTAAGCTACTTTGAGTCAAAAGTGGCTCTTGACAAAACACAGATCTTTACACGAAAATGTGCTAACCCCAAAAGCTATCTTACCATTATTAATATTCTTTCGAATTTATTGTGAACCCAAAGATCTCTTCAGCAGGTGCCCTAACCCCATAACAAAAAATTTAAATTCAGACTTTGCAACCAATTAAGCGGAACAGATTTATTATCCTGTGTCTCCTTGTTGCCAATTTCTTTGTGACAGAGTTTTTTAAAAACAAATGCATAAGCTGAGGCACAGGTTTTGCATTAGGGTTGCATGATTTTTCTGGCTCAACAATGATACAAAATTGATTTTGGAATAGATAGTGCTACACAAATCCCGGTTGCACAGATTTGTTTAAAAAAAGAAAAACACAAATACAAGGCAGCAAATTGTCCTAGCGTTGCCTTATCTTGTTTCAGGTAGGCGTAACATGGGCAGGCAGTTTAAGCAATTTCATCTACACTGAAATATGCTGCATTTGGACTATTATGCATGACAGAGATAGTTTGTTCAGTCCTTGGGTAAAGGAAGATATACGGTGACAAAAGGCAACATTGTTTTATGTGTAGCTTACAAAATCGTGAGTCTTTGTGTCTAAATCAGGAGTGTTTGTATGTATGCTTGTGCGTCAAATGTACTCATGATAGACCTCCCAAACATATATCTAAGGTCATAAGATCTGATGTCACTTCTTATCTTAAGATATGATGTCACTTCTTATGATATTTCTTCCTGTGAAGCTGTGGGCTGTGTTTCCACTTCCTGTGATGTCCCTTCTTGTAATGCCACGTGCCTTGTCAGGCGCTGTGCTGTATTTTGCATACTGCCAGGCTTGATTAGTCCCCCCAATTCTTTTTCAGGACTTGGGCCCTGGTGTCAGCTGAACATCCTGTGAATCTAGACAAATCACTTGATGCCTTAAAGAAAACAAATGCATAAGGTAACTGGAGATCGTGTAAAGGGACTCCAATACTTTCGGCTCGAGTTCGTGCTATTTAAAACTGCTGCAAAAAATGTAGCGTGTCCCTCCTTCGACTCATTTTGCCCAGGTGTTACGTACTGTGATAAACATCGGAACACAGCCAGCCTTGAAAATGCATTTAATGAGAAAGGGTTGATGAAGGCAAGTCGGGGAGCTTTTGCTACAGCTAGTGGGGTGCAGCGAAGGCAGCGAAAAGCAGGGTTTGTGTGTTTAATGCCAGGGCCCTGCATGATTCTTCTTCTTGTGTAGTTCATAGCCTTCTTAATTCTTCAATGGTTTGTTTCTCTGGCACGTTTTTATGGCTTCTTTGTCCGTTGGTTTCAGGACGTCATTTATTCGTAATCTAGCATCCCGTTGTGGAATGTTATTAAAGAGTCCGATCGACTTCATAACCTGTGTGTCTCTTTGTAAGCGGGAAGGCCGAGAATACAAAATGACAGCGAAATGAATCTGAATTCACTTGTTTATCGGGCAGTTGTTCTAAAGCTATACCGAAAGCTTTACTAAGGACAGCCCATTTGGTGTATGGGTTTATGCTTGGGTCATAAGGGGAGTATTTTATCCTGTTCCAATTCCACCTCTGCCACTGTTGCCACATGGGTAGGCAAACACACAATGTTACATTTTATCTGAGGCCTGGACCTGGCATTCTTAATATATTCAGTCATTGTGCACAATTCTTCACTTCTAAAGACAGAACACGCACTGGCTGGCAAAACATATGCTGCATGTTTTAGAGTTCCATCCGAAGTTGTGTCTTGATCGTTTAAAAAATGTTATTTTTATTCTGTGCTTGTCACAATTTATATGCATTAGCATGTCTTTTTCTTCAAAGTTAGTTTTATGTCAGGACATTTGAGGCATTTTACTGTTCTTTGGTTATATAGGACATTTACTTGTAGGTGGTAAATGCTCAGGTCAGTAGGGTAGTAACTGTTCAACACTCCCAACCGTTAGCGTTGTGATTATAGTGCATAGGTTGGAGGGGGCAGCAAACACACATTGTGACATCTCATCTGACATCTAAACTAGGAATTTTTATTATGTACTAATTTCGTAGTTACATTGTTCACGTTCTCTATACCGAATCTGTGGACAGAGCGCACCACACTGGTGTGGATTCATTCGCTGGCTTGCGCTTCCATAAGACGCCACATGGTTCAGGTTTTAACACTCTAATTTAATTTCAAATGTATCTACTTATTTTTTGCTTTTCGATTTTCACAATTCACATACTTTGACATTTTATTTTGAACTTGAGAATTGTAGTCAGGCAGTCTGTTGCTGTTATCCAGTCTATTAAATTAGTGTTACTTCTGAGTTTCTAAGGTATTTTTCTTTCTCCATTCTCTGTTGTGTAATTTCGCATTACTTTTAGCCACAAATTCAGCTAGCTGTGCTCAGTGCAAGTTAAGGTTTCTTTCTGTTCATTGCCACAGTAAGGCATTCTAATTCCCTTGCACAGTGCACATCAGCAGCGTGGTTATTCGTGACAATTGTTGGAGTTTTCCTAATTACCCACGTGGCCCCACAGAACAATCTGACTTCTGTATCTTTTATCTGACAGTAGTTTCTTGTGATAGTCTGGCACATCGTACCGCAGTCTTATCAGCATGCATATGAATTTTATCTAGCCATGCACAAAAGTAGTGTCATAGTACATCTGCAGTGGTTATATATGCATGTCTGCACTAGTCAGTCCTGCAGCTCAAAGTATGGGCCAGCTTGAACACTCCGCATCCTCCTGGCTATCATCTGCTTTAGGATGGTTCAGTATTTTGGGTGGGCATGGGGGGAAGGAACATAGTCACTCAGTGCATCGATTCCCAACACAGGAGATAGATACCTTAGATTGTCATAAGAGTACATTGTTGGGGGCCATGTGCAAGGCACCACTGGATGGTCAGGTCAGTCTCATCCTGGGTTACCAGTTCTCATCCCTGTCACTAATGCATGCCCTACTTATAGCCACCATTGTGTAGATGTATCCCAGACTTAGGGCCTCATTAAGAGTCTGGCAGTCCATGGATCACCAGACTCGCGGTGGCGCTTGGACCGCCGCTGACAGTGGCTGTTAGACCGCCACATTATGACCGTGGTGGAGCTGCTGTGGTCTGACTGCTGGCACTGCCAGGTTTCTGGCAGCCAACAGCCTGGTTGTGCCGACAGTGCAGGAGCAGCACTGCTTACGACCCAGGTTTCTGCCAGCCTTTGCATGGTGGTCCCACCGTCATCCAAAGGCTGGTGGAAAGGGGTGCTGGGGGCCCCATGGGGGCCCCTGCACTGCCAATGCACTCGGCATCGGCAGTGCAGGGACCCCCATGGACAGACCTGTCACGCTTTTCACTGCCCCAATTACGGGCAGTGAAAAGCAAGATGGGTGCTGTCACAACTGACGCACCTCCACATTGCCGCCGGCTCTAGTACAAGCCGGCATCAATATTGTGGTGTGTTTACTGCTGGGCCAGCGGGTGGAAACACTGTTCATAGTAAGTACCATGCGGTCATCCCGACGCTGGACTTTGATGGACGGCCTCTGCTGCCGCCAAGTCATAATGAGGCCTTAGTCTCTCAGTTTCACAAATCCTTGGCCTTTTCCCGGAAGAGGGCTAATTTAATAGGGTTGTACACCGGGCAGACAAACTGTTCATGTAGTGATCGAGAGGCCTTTCTTAAGGGTGGCCTATTTAGGTCACCTCTGCCACAAGGTCACCAATGGCACTACATATGCTCCATTTTAAATGGACTGGCATCTTATTGCCCTCATAATACATTAGTATTTCATGCAGCCCATGCCACATTTAGGGAACCAAGTCCCTGCTCCTTGGGCCCAGTTCCTGATCAGTAGTGTCCGATTGCCATTCATTACTCATTATTAGAAGTTCTGTACCCCGCTACCAAAGTGGGGGTTACTATTCAATTCTATAATGCTAGTCCACCTTCTTAGGGGTTGGTCATGGGTCTGATATCATCAACTTCATATCTTTTTGATAGTAAGTAAATTATTAATTTAACCAAAAGCTACAGTAGTTGGTGTCATTACATTGGTCTCAGGTGTCTTTGATTTTGCGGTGCTCAGAGAGTTTGTATTTGCATAAGTTAGGTTAATTCTTTAGAGTAACAAGTGGTGTTGCAGAGCAGTGAAAGCCCCCCTTTACAAAAGTTGACTGGTCATCTTCTGTTGCTTACTGCAATATATGTGTCTTAAACTGGGACTACTGAGGTGCAGCCTATGCCCAGAGAGTGTCAATAAGTGCAAAAAGGAGAAAAATATGAAGTAATAATATCTCAAAATGTGCTACATAATTTGCTTTTTTCGCTGCATGTTAGTTAGCCTTGCAGCAAGATTTGGCTCTACCTTACTGCATCATTCCAGTGAACATAAGCTTTCAAATATAAAACAGCAATGCACACACAGCAGAGAAACCATCCGCTTACAATGGTCATACACAGTTGCAATCATGGGAAGAGATAAGGATATACATGACAACACATCCGGTGGTCATTTTGCCATACCAATGTTTACCCACACGGGCATGTAGCCAAAGTACACACATGCTTAAACAACTACCACACAGTCCACACAGATGTTAATCCCACCTATACACAAATTGGTTTGCAGCCGGGACGCAACATGACCATTTTCTCTTATACCCAGCACCCCAGGCATTGTGCATTGTGTCTACCATTTCAAACTATTATGGGCTTGCTGCATGATCCATACTATCTATTATTTGTCATGTATTTTGCAGATAAAAAAAAGGGTTTCAGCGCAAACTGATCAAATGTTAAGAAAAATGCGGCAAGAGTGCGTTGTGGTTACTGGAGTGTTAAAAACCCACTATTGAGGTAAAACCTTTCAAAATACATTGTTATCATGTAATGGAATTACAAAATCACGTAATACTTAACAATATGTACCACATGTTAGCATATAATTGGATTATTCTGGTTGCCAAATTTAGTCAACTGTGCCATATAATTTGGTCTACTCCTGCTGCATTATTCCATAGACCCTGCTTATACACAAGTGCTTCTTCACAAGGTGCCGTTTTGAACGGGATGCAGGCCCACGGCAAAGTAATGCATAAGGGAAACTCCATGCACCACACCATCAGATTGGAAGATGGTAATCATCGCAGAAAAGAGTTGTTTGGTCTTGGAACCGAAGATGAGCCACTCAATCCTTAACAGAGATGGGAAGTTGGTTTCAATAGTATTCCTTGGTGGGGTGTCCATTAGGCATAACACAATCCAAAATTCATAGCTGGGCCCACGTTCAATGTTAATAAAATACTTAACAACAGCCCATTAATCATTTTTCAGGATGCACTGTTGAAACTCAAGCCACTCTTCAATACTGGACATAGGACATGTCAACAGGAGGAAATCAATATATGATACTAAAGAAATAAAGAAAATAGATTGTTGGCTTCAGCAGGTCGAACATGGTACAGGTTGGGAGGTACAGGGCGCACAATGAGTATTGCAGGGCAACACATTTTCTCATGTACACTGGCTTAAGACTCATGTCAGATACCAAAGGCATTTCTTATTGATGGGGCTGCCACAACTCACCATGCATACAAAAAGGGTAGCCTTGCTGTGGCAAGGTTTCCCATCTTGCATATGGTAAACCTACCTGAATTTCCTGCAATTTCCCAGATACACCTGAACTAGGGAAGTTCTGCCTCAGTACCACATATTTGTTTCTCTTTAAAGCCCTGTCTCAGAACACAAATGCTAATGCGGCTTAGCAGGAAACATTCTCCATGTTCAGAAACTTAGGAAATCACAGGAACATTTGCACACACACACTTTATTTACTCCGGGGTCCAACTTCCAGAACCTTCCCCAGTTGTATACATTTTAGCATCCCCCTGATTGGAATGCTGCACCTGGTTACACATGATTCAGTGGAAGTCATCAGAACTGCAACACAACCTCTATACAGTAGTTTATGTATTTAGGATGAGTGACAGGGTTTACAGTTAATATAGACAGGAAATGAAGCAACACACTGTGGGGACCATGGGCCAGGCTCCTTTCCTGCTCCACCCAGGACTAGGTGTGGGTGAGTAGCAGCGCTGTTAGAAGAGAACATTCTCTTTCCAAAGATATCCTGCCTTTTGAATTTCCTATCTGGTGGAGTGGTAGGGAATGTGCCTTGGTTCATCAATGAAGTCAAGGCACGGACCACCAAGCTCTCTGGAGCAGGGTGCAAGGTAAGACAATTGGGGTCTCTAGGAGCAGGGCGATGGCGCCAACAATTGTCCTATGCACTGGAGCCCCTGTGCAGATCTTGGACTAGTCCCTGTGTAGGGGTTATTAAGGATTTCATTAAATGGGAGTAAGGGCTCAGAGGGGGAGACACCCGGCTGAAGCACCACTGTCACAACATTTGTCTTGACTGCCACTGATGGCAGCTGAACATCCAATACCTCAACTGCCCTTCGCACCACCGTAGCACAATAACCTTCTTCCTCTGTAGCCACGGTAGGAGAGATGAAGCCAGTGTCTGGCAAAGTGTCTAAACCATTGGTCTCCGCCAGTTCCACATACCAGTTGTCCTCCTCATCTAAGGGATGCTGGTAACCATAAGGGTCCTCAGACCCCTCACATTCTTCTCCCGGCCTATTAAGTGTAGGAAAGTAGGATCTTTCTGACATGGTTACTCCCACTTTTTCCCTGGTGTCAGTGTTGTTTTTTACACTGGATCCTGCTAACAAGGACCCCAGTGCAAGTGTTCTCTCCTCTAAATTTGGTTGATAATTACTTCCTACACCCACAATTGACATACTGGTGCACCCCTGTAACTCCCTAGTATATAGAACTTAGGTATGCAGGGCATTAGTACACTAGGGGACCCCCATGGGCTGCAGTATGCATTATGCCACCCATGGGAGCTCATGCAAAATGTGTCTACAGGTCTGCCATTGCAGCCTGTGTGAAATGGTGCATGTGCCTTTCACCCCAGATATAAGGTTTACCTTATACCAAGGGCACTGCACTCTGACCCTTTAAGTTACCAGTAAAGTAGGCCCTTCAGCCCAAGGGCAGGGTGCATGGTTCTAAATGTGAGGGTACCCTTACATGAGTATTGGTACCCCTACAAACCCAAGATCCCATTTTCTGGGCTTTGTAAGTCTGGGGAAGCCATTTTAAGGTGTGAAGTGGACACAGGTCAACACAAGATGTCCAACTACATAATGGCTTCACCGAACCAAGTCATGTTTGGTACCAAACATGTTGGAATCATGCAACTACACTGATTCCAGTGCTAGTTGCATGACACCATGCACTCGGGGAGTTCCTTACAGGAATCCCTCATGTCTGCCTGTGCAGACTTGCAGGGTCTGAGTGTAAGCGCCACCAGACTGCTTTAATGGGCACATTTGGTGCCCTCGTTGTATAAACTGGTTTACTCCAGTGCAGGAGCCCCAGTTCCCACTCTGGCGCAAAACCACACAAAGGACAGGGAAGTGACTACCCACCATATTGAGCGCCTCCCCTAGAGAGGTGCCCAGAGCTCTACCAATTGGCCACTTGATTCTGCCATCTTGAAAATAAGATGAGCAGAGGCCCCTGGGAGCATCTGACTGGTTAGTCCACCAGAGTAGCATCCCTGACTCCCCCTTGATAGGCGGGTCACTGTAGAAGCAGTCCAACCCCCTTCCTGGGTTATGTAAGGGCTCGCCTGAGGGTGGGATTCTAGAGTTGTCTGCAAGATTCTTCTTCAAGACACTTTTGCTGCTGGACACCGGATTCTGCTGCAGGACATCACTGGGAACCAAGACAAGTCTCCAACTGGTAGGACTCCTTATGCAACTTTTTCCCTGTGTAGGAAGCTGGCTCTGCATATACTATATCAAAGTGAGATATAGTGTGCACAGAGTCCATGGGTGCCACAGAGGCTTAACAGAGGTTAAAGTAGATAATACTAATGCTCTCTTTTGTGGTAGTGTGATCGAGCAGTTAGGCCTCTCAGAGGGTAGTGCAAAGCATTTAATGTACACACACAAACAATAGAAGAAGCAAACACTCAATGACTTAACTCCAGACCAATGGTTTTTATGTATCAAAAATATATTTTCTTAATTTAATTTTTAGAACAACAAAATTCAAGTTGCAGGTAAGTTCTTCAATAGATTCGTAGTTCACACATGTATCAACAGTACTTTGTTTGAAATCGGTAAGTTATACAGTTTTTGAATTATTGGACACAGTGCAATTTTCAGAAACAGTTGCTGGGGGGAGAAGTGTTAGATCGTTTTACAGGTAAGTGCAACACTTACAGTTTCATTCTCAGTCTCCGGGTTTTAGGAAGTCCATCGGTTGGGGTTCAAGTTAACCCCAAACACTGAACGCCAGCAACACGGGGATGGCAGGGTGCAGAGGTCAAAGGTGAGCAAATTTAACTTGGGCTCCTATGGAGACAGGGGGCACTCAGACTCAGGTCTGCCTGCAGGTAAGTACCCGTGACTCAGAGGGCAGACCAGATGGGTTAGAGGAGCACTTAGTCACCAAACACACACCCTCAGTGGCACAGGGGCGGCTTGGTGCAGGGTGCAAACAGGACGTCAGGTTTCACATGCTAGTCTATGAGGGGGCCCGGGGGTCACTCAGAGGCTGCAGAAAAGGTCCAGGGGGGTGTCTCGGGCACACCACCGGTCAGGCAGGGAGGAGGGCACCTGCTGAGTGTAGCTGCAGGTGTCGGTTTCTCCAAGGCCTGGGGGCTGCGGGTGCAGTGTGTCTTTAGGCATTGGATATCTTCATCCGGAGCTTCGCGGGATTCCCTCTGCATGCTTCATCCTCATGGAGGGGTGGAGGGATCAACCCAGGGTGGGCACTTGTATGCAATCGCATGAGAACCCTTGCTTGCCGGGTGTACTACCTGGACACGGGTCGTGGGCGTTGGGTGCAGAGTGGTTAGGACTCACGCATTCGGAGTGAGGTGGGGGTCCTTGGTTGTTGGTTTCTTCTTGGACAGTGACGCTTTCCACAGGAGTTCTTTGTGCTTTTGGGTGCAGGGCAGTCCTCTGGAGCTTGTCAGAGGTTGCTGGTCCGGCTGGATGCAACACTGTTCTTTTGCAGGTTCTTTAAAGCAGGAGACAGGCCGGTGGGGCTGGGGCCAAAGCAGTTGTCGTCTTCCTTCTTCTCTGCTGGGGGTTTCAGCTAAACAGTCCTTCTTCTTCTTGCTAGGTCGCCAGGAATCTGGTGAGCTGGGTTCAGGGAGGCCCTTAAATCCTAGACTTAGGGGGCGTTTTAGGGGTCAGAGGGCAGTAGCCAATGGCTACTGTCCCAGAGGGTGGCTACACCCTCCTTGTGCTCACTCCTTTTGGGGAGGGGGCACAAACCTAATCGTATTGGTCCTTTTTCTTCCAAACCAAGATGGAGGATTCTTCAGGGAGGGGTCACCTCAGCTCTGGATAAGTTAGGGGTGGTCCTGGCAGGGGTGGCCACTCCTCCCTATTTTCCCTAATTTTCCCACCAGACTTGCTGCCAAAGGTGGGCCTTTGTCTGGGGGGCAGCTCCACTAGCTGGAGTGTCCAGGGGCACTGTAACAAAAGGTTTCAGCCTTTGAGGCTCACCACCAGATGTTACAATTCCTGTAGGTGGGAGGTGTGAAGCCTCTCCACCCAGGACAGGCTTTGTTTCTGATCACAGGGTGCAAAAAGGCACTCACCCCATGTGATTGTAAACTTGTCTGAAAATGGCAGGCTGGCACAGACCGATCAGTCCTACACTAGCAGTTTGGCTAATATAAGGGGGCATCTCTAAGATGCTCAACAGGGGAACATTATGCAGCTTTAATTGCATATTATTCCTGCATTCAAATTGCCTTTGCTTGTGGGGGCTATGCCCCTTATCACTACCACATCAGAGCACTGATATTATCTAGCACAAACAAATATTTGTCATCTAGTAGGGGAAGGATCTCTCTCAGCAGTGGGTTGCTAATGGCTTGACTACAGAACGGTCAGTGATGTGATGAGAGTTGTAAATGTAGGACTCAGTGATGTATATTTAAGCTCCCACCAATCCCACCCAGGTTTCGCCTAGTGTAGTACCCATCCATCACTTACTGCTTTGACCTGCATGTTGGGCTGCTTTACAGCTGCTGCCCCATTTTCATTCCCATTGACCAGGTCCTATGTGTTTCTATTCTGCTGACATGGTTAGCAGAACATCCCTGAGAGTTGGCCTTTGTCTATGAGGGGAACGCTGAGGAAGCATAGTCATACCCTACACATAGGGTAATGAATTAGTGCACAGTTCTTGATAGAGTATGTCACACTGCACTGTGGTAACAGTAGTTCCACACTGACCCCTAAGGGAAATTATATAAACAGCTAATAAGAAAGTAATGGTAATGGTATTGGATTGTCCACAAGCAACAGCGTAGTGGTATAAATACACTCATCAAACTTTGAGACATTTTCATCTGTCAGATGTATAATACATTTACATACCCTACCAGATGCTAATGAAGCCACACATGTTGATTGTGCAGACACCTTCATTGCAGTAACAAACAATGTGTATTTAAGTATGAATGATGGTTGTGATGTACAGTAACCCCCACTATGACCCAAAACGAATTCTGAGGTAAATTCAACCGACTACCAAAACATTGCATCATGATTTCTTCAGTAGTTTGAGACACCCTGGGACAATACCTCAACAAGACTCATTTACGAATTCAGGTAGCCTCTTCAACCTATTTTGAGTTAAGAGCACAAAAGAGCAACACCTGAAGCAGAGGAATAGTTTAACACATAGCCTCTTTGTCATATCAGATATTTCAGGTAGGCAAGAGCATTGAGCTGGTTTGCAGGAATCAAAAATGTTCCTGTGGGTGTGATCCATGCTGCCAGTGCTGGCACATCAAGACGTCACTACTGAAAAAGCATCCACAGGGTGAGCAGCATTTGGCTCCCCTTAAGATCAGTGACCTGGTTGAAAAATCACAGACTCCATAAAATAACTTTGGGTATAGGGACCCAGACTGAAGGTACAGACATACCAGCTTTACCACATTTAAATCACACTTTCCAAGGCCCCAAGAGCTATGCTCACCAGACACAGCAGCAACATTCGACTGAACACATGGTGGGAGCAAGACAGATTGGCACTAAGAATAAATTTAGGTTGGATAAGGGTATACGTAATAGTGCAGGTCCTCAGGGCAACGGTTGCCACCACTGAGGCTTGGCAAAGTTACAGGGTGATCAAAAGGATTTTGTTGCAAAAAGCAACCACAGGAAGGGCCTAGAGGGATTTCAAGTCAATACCTCCGGAGTCCTTATGGCAGGATGAAAGCAAAGGTCCCCCATTATTCCCACAGAAGTTGTAATCCTGAACAACTGGGGGCTTGCCTGGTAATGCTTCACCTCTGGATTTGAGTTGTTTTCCCAAGACCAGGGGGTTTCAAATGTGGGGTGAACTCTCGATGGATCAGCACCAGATGTTGTGTATTCCTGGCTCCCATTTGCTAATCAGACAGGCAGCCAGCTTATGTCATATCATCAGCTGCTGCCCTTGGATCACCTGTATGTTTACCCATTAATGTCCTAAATAAACCTGCGACATAACATTCTCCAAACACATTGTTGTGGTCTCATTCATTTACGTGTGGACTTCTCTTTTGCATGCATTTTTTCAGTGTAAGATAGTGTGTGGGCCTGGCTATGGGATATCTGTGCTATGTATGTCTACAACTAGGAGTAACTTTCCACTCAGAATTGGTGAATAACAAAAAGTACTAAAGTTCATCCCAGATGAAGCAGTGCATTACACATGAGCAAATATACTTGTGTAAATTTACATTTGTGAAGAGGGCCCCATTGTTTTTAGCACTGCGGAGACCTAAGATTGTCTTAGAAGCCCACCATAGATACTGATCAAATTTGGGTTGTAGAATACCAAGTAAGCCTTCTTTTGATTCCCCACCATGGATTTCCCTCCATGCCTCCCTCTTCCACCACCCCAGAACTCTTGTCTCTGAATCATCTTCGTCTCTATTTCTCTTCCTCTTTCTATTTCTTTTCCTACCTTTCTCTTACTTTTGCTCTGTGTGAAATGATGATAAAAAAATAAGTTTATGCCCCAAAAACGATTCCCTTTGCCTACAACCTGCAAATACTGATACAAATTAGACAGTAATATTTAGTTTACAAAACAAATACACAGTATTATCTTGCACATTGATTGCCAAAAATTGCATGAAACCAATTCCATGCACCTTTTAACATTTTGTCAACTGTGTCCACGAAGATGCCGCTGTATTGCCTCAGTATTGCCTCGGGCTTCCTTTGTTGGATACTGCAAAATGTATAGATACATTTTTCAATGCATGACTTTAAAGTATTCTTAAAATCGTTTTCACACCGTCTTCAGTATGTTCAGTATGGCCTGCAGGGGAAAAGTCTGAAAGCCTGACCCACGTTGTGATACAACTGTGGGCAATTTCCTTGTACATCAATGAGAAGGATATAGTTCACTATGCTTTTTTTAACATTACAAAATGGTATTAATTGATTAGATTAAATGATACTAAAAGCGTACAAAATAAATGCTCACCTCCCCGATCGACCCTCTCGTTTACCCAGCATTATAAATTAAACAAGAAAAAAGCTCTTTTCTAAAAGGAACGCGTTATTTCCCCAAATAGCGGCGTTCCAGCTGCTGCTCGGAACAAAACCTTCTATAACACCAGACTGATCATCGTTGGACATCCTCTTTTTTTGTTTTCTCACGGGCTTACTTGACGCAAATAACAGAAACTGTTTTACATTGCTGTTTTCCTTTCACCTTTCACAAAATAGCTTTAAGTTTTTCTCTGCTGACAGTAAGGTTCACTGATCTGTCAACATTCACCCCTTATAAAGACAGTTAGAAACGTACGGCTCTAGAGAGTTCAGCAGAGAAACAATCCGTGTGTTTGCAAGGAGTCTTTTTTGTATATTTTCTTGTGACAGCAGCAGTTCGACAGAAAGTAGTTGGTGCGTATAAAAAAGACAGTGGTGTTAAGCTAGGCTTGCTTGACATGATGGATCTGGTTATGACAAACAGAATTGGAAAAAAGCTCCCCTTGGGTCCAACTAAACCAGAGTTGCTGAAATGTATTTCTTGATTTCTTTCTGTGCAACATTGGTTTTTCATATACGACTGAGAAGGTTTGAGACTATATCTTTAAATTCTACAAATAAAAAAGAATGCAGCTTACAAATGAAAGATGTAAACAGTTTTCGAGTTTGACAATTTGATGGGCCTTATGTTCCCTCCTGTGTATTAAATCCGCAGTATTTCTGTGCGATGACTTTTATCTTGCTCTTGAGGTACACACACGTTGTGCAGTTGTGGGATTTAGTATAATTATTTACGCTAATAAATCGCACTGTAAATATGGTAAGAAGTGAGCGAATTCAAGTATCCACCAAAAAGCTTTAAAAATGCCGCATTCCTGTACACCTGCCTTAATAGACAATCCCAATGTCACATATTCTAACATAAACACTGACACGGACCTGGCATTGTGTTTGAAATGATTATGAGTTCATGTTGTTTCAAGACTAAAGAGACCGGACTAACATACCAAAAGGTGGTAGAGTTAGTTGCATTACCCCCTAAGCCCTTTCTCATCCCAGTACTTACTAATTGAGGCATCATAACCTCCTCCGAGACATTACTACCCAGATACAAGGTGATGCAAGCTCAACACAAGCCTTTAAGTGAGATTTACTATGCCACACAAAGGTACCTTGAGTGGCTCTGCGTTGCATAGTAAAGCTTGAGTAACGCAAGGCAAAGGAAGTTGCTGCCTTGTGTTACTCTGCTCGGGAAATACGTTCAATCGGTGTAGCATGAGTTTTTCCACACATCCATTCATGTTTTTTGGCACATATCCAGATTTATCAACAATAGTAAACCTGAGAATGTGTCAAAATGCTATGCCTTCCCAGGGAGGCGTAAGGAGGAGACTTATGTTCATTTCTCCTCATTTGTTTCTGTTACTACATGTGCTGCTTTCTGCAGCATACATAGAAAGAGGAAAACGCCTTAGAGGATTGTTTTTGTGCAGGAAGTTGTGCATTCCTGCACAAAAACAATCCTGCCTTGAATGCAGGTACTCTTACACCATGTTGCAAGAGTGCCTGCATTGGAGCTCGGCAGCCACTAGTGCGCAGGTGTAGAGAGAGAGAGCAAACATGTGGCATATCTTACTAGATATGGAGCATTTCTGTCCTCTCCATTTGACGCACTGCAGCTAATTTTCTTGCTGCACTGTGCAATGTTAAACTATAGTAAATCTACCTATGAGACCTAGCTGCATCCATCCACTTCCTTTCTGCCACTCTACTCAGACAGCTTCTATCTGAGAGACATAAGGGTGCCCTCAGATCCTGCAGTGTTCAACCTGGCTGGGGCAGGCCTCCTTTCATAGCATGTTATTTTTCTTTTGTTTTATTTATTTATTTATTTATTTATTTATTTATGGTAAGTACTATGATTCCTGCCCGCTGAGCCTGGAGCTGGGCCACGCAGGCTGAATATCATCAAAGTACTAGAGCTTCATGTTTGTTGACATGCAGCGAGTTGAAATAAGTGATTCTCATTTGCTTCTTTCCTTCTCTGGCCCTGTTTGGGATGTTGTAAGTTTGTGGAGTGAACACCTGTGTTTGATTCCCCAGACACACCAGCTTAGAGCTGATTACCGCCGTTCATCCAGCCTTCAGTCAATGGATGCCATCACCCAGGCTAAAAGTTGGAGGTACAAACGAGGCAGCAATAGCTAAAGGCACTGCAATGAGGAATGCTGTGAAACCATATTATACTATTCCCAGAGGCACTAGAAATACAGGCTACTACCCTCCTGCACTTCCCTCTCTTCACTATAGTGCAGCACTATTTTCAGCTCTCTATTCTATGGGACAGAGGGCCTCATTATGACATTGGTGGTCGAACCCGCACACTGCCAATACTGTGGGCACGACGGCCCACTCTATTACAATGTCCCTGCCTGGCTGACCGGTGGGAACATTGCAATAAAGCATTCCTGCAGGTCAGTCCGGTGGGAGCAAGGCTGCGATCTAGGACTCGGCTCCATTAAGGTCCTATACCTTAGCACAGAGGGGGCCGACAAGCACTCTCGGAATGCACACTCTCTGCAAAGCAGACATTGCCCACTCCAGTGGTGCTGGGCAGGGTCCATGGGCATGGACAGTGCAGGGTCCCCCCCATGATCCCCAGCACACCCTTACCGCCAGACTTTCCATGGTGGTCAGACTGCCATGGAAAGGCTGGCGGTAAGGGGAGTTGTAATCAGCCCGTGGCACTGAGTTCAACACCACCCTGACGGGCTACAACTCAGACCACTGTCATGCCGTTGGGAACCATGTTCCTGGGGGGATGGCAGTCCCACCACCAGGGTCGTAATGTAGCGGTGGGACCACCTGGAGTGCAAAGGTCCGACTGACACTGCGAGTCTTTCTATTCAGAGTAATCGTGACTACAGCATTTTAGGACTCAAAGGAATAATTAATATGCTCTGTTGAGACTTCCGAGCATGCTTTTCTCTGCCCAAACCTACTTCACTTTCATCTGCCTGACTCCCTGCTAGCAAGAATGATAACTCCTCCCTTGCTAGACTTGGCAGACCATGCCAGGGTTAGATTAATCTCTGGATGGTGTTTGACTAAAATATCAAGTTCAAAATACTGTCTTACCATAATATTGATGCCTTTATATAGCGACAACCGAAATACTATTGTCAGGAAAATTGCAGGTATACTCCCTTTTTACTGTTGTTTTAATATTGTTATTAAAAGTATTGTTTTATATATTATGTATGTATATAATGCCCCTTTTCTATAATCTTAGATTGTTATAAATGGTATAGGATATGTTGGATTTGTAGAGGAAATGAGTGGGGGAGATTTTGTGTTAAAAATAATTTTAATAGAATTTTATATCCAAGTATCTTTTGATTTACATTTTTCTAAACTTATTTAATTTTTTTACGTATTATTGTACTGTGTTGAAGTAATCTTTTTTAGTTTCGATTTTTTTAAGCAGGAGAATGCTGGGTTTATAGGGAAAATGGGTGGGCATGTTTTAGAGAGTAATTGTATTTATTTTTTCATTAAAATATTTTATTGTTTTAAATGTAATTCAATATCCTTACAATACATTAACAAAATTACATAAATGTATTTAGAAAACGTGTCCATATTTTTCAAATGTTGGTATGATTGTTAATAAAAAATATGTATATTTCGTTAATTAAAATAAAATATTTGGTATGCTGTTATTTTTTAATCAATCTGTAATATTTAATGAAAAATAGCTGAATCTTTTTATATAGCAATTTAGTTTAGAAGTAATATAGAATGGATTAAAACTTATCATTTCAAATTCTAATAAATTAATAAATAAAAATATTTTTTGCATTAAAACTGTGTATGTGCTAATGTATATTTCCTTCAATTGTGTGTGTTGTGTGTGTGTATGTATATATATATATATATATCTCCCAAACACGAAAATCCCAGGCACCAGTCCATGTTAAAATCCAAGCATTTAATAGCAATTCTGAGCAGCAAGACAGAAAATCCTGACGCGTTTCGGCAACAGCATGCCTTGTTCACAGGTAAGTAAGAGCAGGTGTGAGTGAGCCAGTGCTTTTTAAATACACAGTCATGTGCCTTCAATAACCAAACTCCAACTCCCATAATGCACAGTTCCATAAAATAACTTCCTGAACTGGAGCGCTTAATTTTCATATAGCTGCAATAGCGTCACAGGCACTTCAGTTCACCATACAAATGTTCTTATGTGCATTAGGTATCCATTACTTGATAGTCCACTTGCTTTTACAGTTGCTGCCCAGCATGATAACAGCTATAGAAGGAATACATGAAAAGTAAGAGGAGAGGCACACTGTCTCCCTCCTGTCCCTTGCTCACCTCCATTGCAATATATTTCTCGGATAAATGCCTTGTTTGCATGAAGGTGAGCGAGTCGGGCCCCTTCCATAAAACTATCATTGTCACCTCCTGCTCCGTAAGGGGCCACAGACCCTGCAGGGCGGCCTGGGTTACTGGGGCGAAGCATCCCACAGAAAATATCTCCCAAACACGAAAATCCCAGACACCAGTCCATGTTAAAATCCAAGCATTTAATTGCAATTCTGAGCAGCAAGACAGAAAATCATGACGCGTTTCGGCAACAGCATGCCTTGTTCACAGGTAAGTAAGAGCAGGTGTGAGTGAGCCAGTGCTTTTTAAATACACAGTCATGTGACTTCAATAACCAAACTCCAACTCCCATAATGCACAGTTCCATAAAATAACTTCGTGAACTGGAGCGCTTAATTTTCATATAGCTGCAATAGCGTCACAGGCACTTCAGTTCACCATACAAATGTTCTTATGTGCATTAGGTATCCATTACTTGATAGTCCACTTGCTTTTACAATTGCTGCCCAGCATGATAACAGCTATACAAGGAATACATGAAAAGTAAGAGGAGAGGCACACTGTCTCCCTCCTATCCCTTGCTCATCTCCATCGCAATATATTTCTTGGATAAATGCCTTGTTTGCATGAAGGTGAGCGAGTCGGGCCCCTTCCATAAAACTATAATTGTCACCTCCTGCTCCGTAAGGGGCCACAGACCCTGCAGGGCGGCCTGGGTTACTGGGGCGAAGCATCCCACAGAAAATATCTCCAAAACACGAAAATCCCAGGCACCAGTCCATGTTAAAATCCAAGCATTTAATAGCAATTCTGAGCAGCAAGACAGAAAATCCTGACGCGTTTCGGCAACAGCATGCCTTGTTCACAGGTAAGTAAGAGCAGGTGTGAGTGAGCCAGTGCTTTTTAAATACACAGTCATGTGCCTTCAATAACCAAACTCCAACTCCCATAATGCACAGTTCCATAAAATAACTTCCTGAACTGGAGCGCTTAATTTTCATATAGCTGCAATAGCGTCACAGGCACTTCAGTTCACCATACAAATGTTCTTATGTGCATTAGGTATCCATTACTTGATAGTCCACTTGCTTTTACAGTTGCTGCCCAGCATGATAACAGCTATACAAGGAATACATGAAAAGTAAGAGGAGAGGCACACTGTCTCCCTCCTGTCCCTTGCTCACCTCCATCGCAATATATTTCTCGGATAAATGCCTTGTTTGCATGAAGGTGAGCGAGTCGGGCCCCTTCCATAAAACTATCATTGTCACCTCCTGCTCCGTAAGGGGCCACAGACCCTGCAGGGCGGCCTGGGTTACTGGGGCGAAGCATCCCACAGAAAATATCTCCAAAACACGAAAATCCCAGGCACCAGTCCATGTTAAAATCCAAGCATTTAATAGCAATTCTGAGCAGCAAGACAGAAAATCCTGACGCGTTTCGGCAACAGCATGCCTTGTTCACAGGTAAGTAAGAGCAGGTGTGAGTGAGCCAGTGCTTTTTAAATACACAGTCATGTGACTTCAATAACCAAACTCCAACTCCCATAATGCACAGTTCCATAAAATAACTTCGTGAACTGGAGCGCTTAATTTTCATATAGCTGCAATAGCGTCACAGGCACTTCAGTTCACAATACAAATGTTCTTATGTGCATTAGGTATCCATTACTTGATAGTCCACTTGCTTTTACAATTGCTGCCCAGCATGATAACAGCTATACAAGGAATACATGAAAAGTAAGAGGAGAGGCACACTGTCTCCCTCCTATCCCTTGCTCACCTCCATCGCAATATATTTCTCAGATAAATGCCTTGTTTGCATGAAGGTGAGTGAGTCGGGCCCCTTCCATAAAACTATCATTGTCACCTCCTGCTCCGTAAGGGGCCACAGACCCTGCAGGGCGGCCTGGGTTACTGGGGCGAAGCATCCCACAGAAAATATCTCCCAAACACGAAAATCCCAGGCACCAGTCCATGTTAAAATCCAAGCATTTAATAGCAATTCTGAGCAGCAAGACAGAAAATCCTGACGCGTTTCGGCAACAGCATGCCTTGTTCACAGGTAAGTAAGAGCAGGTGTGAGTGAGCCAGTGCTTTTTAAATATATATATATATGCAAAAAACAAAGGAGAACTCTGGGAAGTTCCCAATTTAGGTGGAGAGCTGCTCTAGTAAGGAGCACTCTGCAACACCAGCGACACTCTAGATTTGCTCACCTCAAATGTCTGCTTATCTAGCAAGGTTTTTAAACATAGGATCAGCACAGTGCTATCCTCGCCGAGCTAGATAGTGACAAAGTGTTTAGCCATTTGTACAGGAGCACTCTACAACACCAGCTGCATCCATCCACTTCCTAGAGTGTCGCTGGTGTTGCAGAGTGCTCCTTACTGGAGCAGCTCTCCACCTAAATTTATGCGTCACTCTAACCCTGAAAGGGCCTTGATTTGACTTATACTGGGTGCTCCCTTGTGTCTGGACAAAGCTATACCCCTCTGAAGAGCTCTAATGAGAGCGAAACACGTGTCAGGGGTTGCTTTACTCATTCCAGGTTGGCTTGGATGGTATTTGACCAGTCCAAAACTATAATACTGTGCCTGGAGTGGTAAATGGCTTTTGTCATTTTACAGCTTGGCAAGGATAACACTATGTCAATCCTATGCTTAAAGATTTTGCTGTACAAATGGCAATAGACTTTGTCACTATCTAGCTCGGCGAGGATAGCACTGTGCTGATCCTATGCTTAAAAACTTTGCTAGATAAGCAGACATTTGAGGTGAGCAAATCTAGAGTGTCGCTGGTGTTGCAGAGTGCTCCTTACTAGAGCAGCTCTCCATCTAAACTGGGAACTTCCCAGAGTTCTCCTTTGTTTTTGCATAATTTATGCATCACTCTAACCCTGAAAGGGCCTTGATTTGATATATATATATATATATATATGTATATATATATATATATATATATATATATATGAAACATTCCCTAGTGGCAGTCTCCACTAGGTAGCTTTAGTTAGGACCATGTTTCCATAGAAAAAGTGCTTTTTGACTTGCCAATACAATATCTTTGGCATCATTTGATGAATCTTCACAAAATTTTCAGAAAAAAATGTTGCAGTGATTATTGTTGTGCAGAGAAAGTTCAGGGAGATCCGTCAAGCTGGGGGGTGAGAAAAAGTGTGGGGGGGTGAATAAAGTTGTGTTTCCCGTGTTAATTCCCATAGGACCTTAAGACACGTCTACACCCTGAACCACTTGACTAAATTCCCCAAATTTGGCAAAAAGCTAGCTTTTGGTACGCAGATCATACTTTTGCTTATTTGGTGTGAATCCATTCAGGATTTTCTAAGACATTAAAGGGAAAATACATTTGTATATCTCAGGCTACAATGACTTTGTGAATATTTCGCAAATAATTTATGAATTTTCTTGCATTTTCGTGAATACATGTGTGAAAAGAAGCATTGCAATTATCTAACTGCAACCTGACTAGAAAGTTGTGGCTGATATTTTATTTCACAAGACAGGGTCCCCGGTCGTAAAAATCCAAATTGAATGTTGCTTAAGGGATCAGGGTGAAAGTAGCCTGATCCCTGGAAACTGATATAGGTGTGTTTTAGGGGCAAAATATAGGTTTAAAATAATTTTGCACCACCATGTGTGGAAATTTAAAAAATTCATGAATTTTCATTAATTTTTGCTAATTATTTGCAAAATACTCACAAATATGAAACAATTTGAAAGAAAAGACTCATTCGTACTCTAATTCACTCACTCATATATGCACTCAGAGACTGAGGTGCCTACTCACACACCTACTCAGACACTCATGCACACACTCAGACCAACTCGTAGACTCACACACCCACTTTCAGACCAACTCAGACAATCATGCACCCACTCAGAGATCCACTGACAGAGAAAGGCCTTGTGGCTAACCTGCACTGCGCACAGCCAAAGTCCAGGGTTGGCACGAGGTCGGGTGGTCATAAGGGCTTGGCCATGAGACCAATCCGCACCGCGCCCTGGAAAGGTAACTATACCTCACACCTCCACCATGCACAGCTAATTACTCCACATATTATATCATTGATGAGATCTTGTATAGCATCTTTCGTAGTATCGCTGCAACATTTGCAATAAAATTATTGATAATAAAACTATACATGGCAAAGGCATAAGTTATAGTTGCCTTAGGTTGCGAGTTACGGTTACTTGAAAGAATCTAATTATAACTGCTGAATTTCTGTGGTTTTGTATGAGTAAATTCTGAACCTAACTGTAAAGCCCTTGTAACCTTTGTTTTTTTCAATTAATTTTATATATAAAGCCAGCAGTTCTTTAATGGGTATCACGTTTGCACTTTAATAATCTAATAAATCTTTGAAATATGAACTGAGAGTGCCGCCGTCTTACTTAGGGCTCTTGTGAATTAATAGATGTACTCTACATAGAGGAATCTCACGAGGATGTTTAGACTTTGTTTTGATATATATATATCTTTATATCACCACAGAAGTAGTCTAAATGGGGTCGGTAACCCGGGTATGTGGACCATGTATGGGAGGAGCACGGTGGCAGGACATTTCACAGCCAACATCAAAAAGAATGCATGCTCTCTTGAAAGGCAGTGAAACAGGTACACAGACACGTTCTGACGGCCAAAACGCATCTGAGTGTGGAGTAAACCTGTTTTATATATATATATATATATATATATATATATATATATATATATATAATAGAATAACATTGAAGTGGGAGTAGTGAATTTAACACATTTAACCATGTCAATGTACAAAGCTTTCCCCGTTGTAGGTGACATTGGAGTGGGAATAGTAAATGTACCCCTTTTAATGTCCAATACCTTCCCCAATGTAGCTGAAATTGGAGTGAGAACAATAAATTTAACCTCATCAGCATCCAACATCGCTCCCAAAGTAACTAAAATTGAAATGAGAATAGCAAATCTGCCCCTTTTAATGTCCAACACCTTCCACAACGTAGCTTACAATGGAGTGAAAATAGTTTATTTAACCTTTCAGTGTCCAACACTCTCCACAATGTAGTTTAGATTGGAGTGCAAATACTAAATGTAACCACCTTAAAGACACACATCTTCCCCAGTGTAGCTTAGATTAGAGTGGTAATGATACATCTATCTATTATGCAGTCCTACATCATAAATCCGGGTGGGAACATTATATTTAGTCAGTTCAGTGTGCAACACTTTCCCCAATATAGTTTGGATTGGAGTGGGAATAGCAAATGCAACCCCTTTAATGGCCACCACTTTCCCTAATGTAGCTTTTGACTAGAGAAAGAATAGTAAATCCAGTTTCAGACCACAGTATATGCTATAATCTAATTTGTCATTATCAGCACTAAACTAATTTTTCACTGAATGATGGAAAGAAATGTCTTTTCATATCTGATGAGGGTACCCTACCCACATTTTGTTGCATGCTTCATCATAGCCTGACTCATCCCACCCCAATAGTTCTCAATAAAGGTGACTGGATAGTTATGTCTACAGATCCTATTGTAAAAGTACCTCCATGTAAACACTAAGCAAATACCTTGAATGGTGAATACACAGGGTAAGATTAAAAAGAATGGAGATGGGTGAATGATGGGAATTATGTCCCAATCATCCTAGGTAGTGCTTATATGTTTTAGACTGGGTCAGGGGATTTTGTCAGGGTAATAGGGATATTGATGTAAAATGGTAAGTGTTAGATGGCATCCTTGGCGTGATCTCCCGTAACATTTTGCTTCTGCTTCCCAGGATGTGTCTGTGTGCTGGACTCTGTTTTTGCTGTTTTGTTTGCTCTGTACACATTACCACTGCTGACCTGTGTTAAAGTGAAAGTGTTCCCTGTGTAAAATATATGTGTAATTGGCTTTCCATGATTGGCATATTTGATTTATTAGTAAGTCCCTAGTAAAGTGCACTAGAGGTGCCTAGGGCCTGCAAATAAAATGCTACTAGTGGGCCTCCAGTACTGGTTGTGCCACCTACATTAGTAGCCCTGTAAAAATGGCTAAGACCTGCCACTTCACTGTATGTGTGTACAGTTTTGAACCGCCAATTCGACCTGGCAAGTATACCCACTTGCCAGGCCTAAACCTTCCCTTTTTCTACATGTAAGACACTCCGAAGGTAGGCCCTTGGTAGCCCCATGGGCAAGGTGCAGTGTATGTGAAAGGTGGGACATGTACTGATGAGCTTTATATTTCCTAACAGTGAAATACTGCTAAATGCAGTCTTCACTATTGCACGGCCTATCTCTCTCATAGGTTAACATGGGGGATTCTTTTAAATAACTATAAAGTTCAGATTGCCTTTGGGAGCAGATAGAAATATGGAGTTTAGGGTCTCCGAACTCACAATTTAAAAATACATTTTTTTGTGCAGTTGGTTTTTAGACTGTTAGTTTGAAAATGCCACTTTTAGAAAGTAGGCATTTTCTTACTTGAACAATTCTGTGACTATGTCTGTTTGTGGATTGCCTATCTAGGTCAGTTGGACAGTTGGTCTGTTTGTGAATTCCCTCTAGACAGTGAGACAAAGGGATCTGGGGTGTAGCCTGCATATCCTGATGAGCCAGCTGTGCTAGCGTGGAGGGAGGAGTGGTCACTTACACCTGAATGGGCTGTGCCTGCCCTCTCACAATGCAGTCTCCAAGCCCCCGGTGTGTGTCTGAGGCCTTGTCTGGGCAAGGCAGAGTCTTGCAAACAAGAAAGACTTTCCTTTGAAGTTATTCAGGAAGGGGTGTAAGAATTGAATCCAAAACCCCTGAAAATCAGATTAATTCTGGAACCAAGAGGAACCTCTGCCAAGGAGAAGACATGGAGACCTAGTGGAGGAGTTCTGCCCCTTTGCCTGTGAATGTGCTTTACTGGGTTGGCCTGCAGTAGCTGCTTCTTCTTGAGAGAGGACAAATACTGACTTTTGTGTGATTCCCCACTCTCCAAAGACTTGAACTGATCTTGCCTCCTGTTGTTGAAGTCTCAGGGACATCAAAGACTTCTCTCTGTCAGCACCTGGACTCTCTGCTGAGATTCCTGCTCTGCCAAGTGCTCCCCTAACCTGTCTCTGGGCCCTTGAAAGGTGAAGCTGATGGAAAATGACAGTAATCCACACACAGACCGCCTTGCAGGGAAACCTTCAACGCACCACCCGCAACGCAGCTGATAAACAACGCGCTGCTGGCCTCATGGCTAAAATCAATGCTCCACCTGCATTGCGGCTGGGAGATCGACACATCACAGCTGGAGAAATGATATGCAACACCCGCTAGCGGTTGTTGATAACGATGCAAGCCCTACGAGGCACGGTTTCCTGACACTTTGCGAACGGATTTCAAACCCGAAATCGCTGGGTGTGAAAAATCAGTGCAAAGCCTGTCTAGACCAGAGATGCCTGTCTGGGAATCAATGCATTTCTCTCTTGCGGGAGAGAGAAAACGACACACGCTGACCCGACTGGAAAAGGAACGATGCACGATCTCACTTGCGAGTGGGAAATCGACTCACTGCTGGTCTTTTCCAACGTAATCTCACCCATGCAGCCTTATTGTTGATGCTAACCAGGTACTTTGTGTAACAACAGCATTCTTACTGTTTTCTAAGGATTAAGGGCCATATGTAATAAAGCATTTTCCCATAGACACAGAATGGGTAAAATCCTTTAGTACATCTGGCCCTAAGACCCTTATTCTTTTTAAAATTCATATCTTGATTTGTGCAAGTTGGATTTTTGTTGTTCTGGTCTTGTTTGATTTAGGCAAATACTACCTATTTTCCAACAACAACACTAAAAATGCCACCAAAATGCTATGTCATGCATGCCCATAGATCGCCTTTTGCCACTTGAACTGTCACTCCACTCACCAGACCAATGTTCACCTGTCCATTTCTATTGTATGTGTGGGACAGGGTGTTACATGACTACAACTACCCAAATCACTAGCCCAGTGTTTCCTTCACCAAATACCCCTGTTTGTTAACTGCCAATTGAAGTGTACTCACTTGACATGACAACAACACCCAGGAGTCAAAGTCATAATGACTCCAACCACCAGCACAGTGACCTCTTCCCCAAACACTCCAATTTGTGAACTCACAATTGAAGTGTACTCACAGGGAATAATACCATCAGCTAACTATTGGGAAGTAGAGGGAGTGACATGATTGTAATGCCCAATAGCTCCAGTTCTTCCAAAACCAAACACTAGCCCAAATAACTCTCAAATGAACGTTACTCACCTGGAAGGATACTGTTTGTCAAGTGGGTGCAGTAGAGAGAGTGTCATGACAGCAAAGGCCATTAGGCACTGTTTCTGTAACTCCAAACACCAGCATAGTGTCCACTTGCCCATATACCCTTGCTTGTCAAATCACAAATGAAGTGTACTCACCTGGGGGGACAACATATGGATGGTGTGTGCAGTAAATGGACTAACATGAATGGAAATACCAGGAGGCTCTGATACTGTTACCCCAATCACCAGGGCATTGTCCTCCTCTCAAAATACCCTGGTTTGGTAACTCACAAATGAGGTTTACTCACCTGGAGGGGTGACATTTACACAGTGTGTGTAGTAGAGGGGTGACATGACTACAAATCCCAGGAGGCACTGTTTCCATAACCCCAGACACCAGCATAGTGTACCCGTGCCCTAATAACCCTGTTTCCCAACTCACAAATGAAGTTTACTCACCTGGGGGGATGGCATAGGCATAGTGTGTGTAGTAGAGGGAGTGACTGCTAATACCAGAAGGCACTGTTTCCATAACCCCAAACACCAGTATAGTGTTCCTTTGTCCAAATACCCCTGTTTCTCAACTTGCAAATGAAATGTACTCACCTTGGGGATGACATTTGTATAGTGTGTGTAGTAGAGGGAGTGACATGACTGAACATTCCAGGATGCACTATTTCTATAACCCAAACATCAAAATACCCCTGTTTCTCAACTCACAAATTAAATGAAATCATCTTGGGGGGGTCAAGTGTGTGAAGTAAACAGGATAACCTGACTGTGGCTCACAGGTGGCACTGTTCCTCTAACTCCAAATACCAGAACAGTGTACATTAGACCAAAGAGCCCAGTTTGGCAAATAGCAATTTATGTTTAAACTGATGTCAGGATACCATTTGTTTATTGTGTGCAGTAGAGTGAGTGACCTGACTGCTAAGGCCAGGAGGCTCTGTATCCCTCACTTCATTCCCAAGCCCAGGGTCCATATGCAATTGAAGTTCACGGCCCTGGGAGGATACCATATGGAAAATGATGAGAAGTAGTAAGCGAGACCAGAATGCAAATCCCAATCAGCTCTGTCTACCTAACTCCAACAACAAAACCTGTTTCACTTCCCCGAATCCACCTATTAGAGATTTTCCAAATGAACTCCACACACCTGGGAAGATGAAAAATGTCAAGTGTGTGCAGTAGAGACAGTGACATGACTGTAACTCCCAGAAGCCACTGTTTCCCCAACTCAAAACACCACACCAGTGGTAACTTGATCAAATACTCTTGCCTGCTCACTCAGATTTGAAGTTAACCAATCTGGGAGTGACCAGGATACAGATCATGCCCAACTCTGAGACGTATCTTTGTACCTAGCTCCATTTTGACCAGCTAACCCAAGATGTAACTATTGAAGACAAGAAGGTCACCCTACCCAGTGTGCAAAACAATGATGCCAAAGGCCTCAAGATGCATCACCAGAATGGTATTGGCAGCAGACACATTGTCACTGCAGTAACCGCATGATGACTCCTGTCACCTATACTGCAAACTCCTGGGTCTGCCTGCATCACATTTGACTAGGCCTCAAAATGGGCTAAAGACCGAGCTTGCCTAGCTACTGTTTAACTTGCACTGGTGGCTAGATTACATTTGCAGGCCATCCCCCCAAGGGACAATGTTTTGGTCATCTCAGCAGCCGTTTCAAGGAAGGAGATCTGCCATGTTCCACAAATCTCATGTCAATGCAACCAATACCATGTGTATCTGTCACAATAAGATGACCCCCAAATCAAATATGTACAAGGTATTTGCGAAATGTCACTAAAGGTTTGGGGGTAGATGTCACAATACAACCAGTGACATTGTATCTTTCACATCAACAGGTCAAGCTGTAACTGGCCACACAGAGCCAGCTGAAGAAACTGCCACTATCCCCCTGGATGAAGCCCTCAGTGATGAAGACACTCCTGTACATCTGGACGAGGAGGATGGTTCTGGCTTATCTGGGCAACCTGGTCAGGCACCAGCAGTGAGCCTCACTGTGGACACATCAACACCTACTAGTCCGGTTGCTTCTACATCATGGGCAACCATGTGCTTCCCAACCTGTGACCCCTAACACAGTCTCAGCCATCTCATGCCCCCAGTCCAGGATCTTGAGTCGCAACATAACATCTCTAACATTGATTGTCCAGGGACCAGTGAGAGAGGGCACCCTGTGGCAGGGGGACAGGGCTATGGGAGTAGGGTGTATTGGAGGTACTCTGTGTGCCACAGGGGTGAGGCCACTGGGGCTGCTATTGGACCAGACACACTATCAGGAGTTCTAAGGCATGATGGGACAGGTACTTTCTGAACTCCTGAAAATTAAGAAGCTGTGGAGGGACTTCAATCAGGAATTGTGTGAACAGTGGGAGGCTCACAATACCAACATGACCTCCCTAACAGGGGTTCTGAGGGACATTAACACCATCCTGAGCAGGGAATATACACCAACCAGCCAGCCCCCGGAAGGGAGGCCTTGTCAGGAAAAGAACTCACTCCAGATACCCCTGCCTCTGTAGCAGCAACTCCCTCACACAAGCAGGGGTGTCCAGTTAAGAACCCAGGAGGTGCAGATGGCAAGACACCTACAACTGCCAGCAAGTGACCTCTTCTAAAATGACCTTCTGTGTGTGCCAGAGATTCACTCTGTTGGCTGTTCTTAAACCACCTTCCATTTCCAATGGAACGAGTGCACTGGCCATTGGACTTCCAGTGGTGTGGCATCTACTCCAATGATTTCAACCACCATGACTGACCCCTTGGCTTTTCTGTTCCATCATGCCCCAATTTATATTCTGCATAATTTTCCTATAATTTCACCTATCACCTAGTCATTGTCTGTTTGCTTCAGTACCACATTTTACTATGTAGAGATGTAAGACCATGTCAAGCAAATGAGGTAGACACAAGATACTAATGCAAGGAGGGATATGTTACAGGTACAGTGTCCTGCTAATGATTACTACCAACACACACAAACACATTGCATCAAGTGTCTGGTCACACCAAACATTTTATTCCACTGTGCAGCACATAAGCTGTTTAAATGTTTGAACTGTCATAGCCAAGAACATGAGTTAAGGTGTATATACTAAAGAGTCTCCTATTAAGGCAAGGGACATGTGTGCAACAATGAGTCACTCACTTCATGATTGTAGCACCAGACATTGAACACACACACTCAGAACAGATGTGACTTACAAAGCAGACAGGCCCTGTCTGGGTACAGTTGTGACATCAGCTGGGGTATGCTGCTGTTCTGCATTATGAAGGATTATACCATGTACCAAGGATTAGAACCATTATACACGGTTAATGGGCACAGACCTGTGAAATGTAGAGATCCCCCAAAAATACAACTTGCACATTGCTAGAATAGAAGTTCTTTCTGTTGCAATATACTTGTTCATTTCCCTGGAGGGGACCAAGCCAACATGTGTACCATCAATAGTGTCCACCACATGTGGGATGCATGCAAAACTATGAAAGTCAGCCTTCACATAGGCTAAGTCCTCACGCCGACGAAGCTGGATATAGCTGTCCAGGTGTTTCAACATGACTGAGAGGACGTCCTTCAACACCAGACTGAACATAGGTTTGGACATGCCAGCAGATAGGGCCACTGTATGTTGGAAGGACCCTGTGGCCTGGAAGTGCAAGAATGACATGACATGTACAATCGGTGGTATGCTGATTGGATAAGTAATAGCTGGCATCAGATCTGGCTCCAAATGATGACACAAGTCCACTACTGTTTGCATATTCAGATGGTAAAGAAGGATTATGTGTCACTCTTCTATGGTCTGAAGGTCTGGCAGTGGACGTAGACAAGAGGTTGTGGCATCCTCCCTCTCCCTGGGTACCTCTGTATGACAAGACATCATTTCTAACATTAGTCAGTGTGTCCACATTAACATACTTGATGCATGTCAATGATATCATGTGACAAGGGTTTTCTGAATGGATAGACATAGCAACCAGTACACATCACAGCTGCAAATAACACAACAGTTATATGGGACCCCCATGATTTTCCACACATGTGTCCACAATATGTACATGGACTAGAGCTGGGCAGAGTTCTGCTACACGGAACTCCGCAAAGTGCCAAAAGAACTCTGCTGCACTACGTGGTATTCATTGAGCAGCGGAGTTTGGGTAAGTCATACTGTTTGTGCTGATTTTCAGCATCAGGAGTTTCTCCTGTGCTGTAAAATCACTGTGAATAGCATCACGTGGAGCGCCAAGGGGAACTAACTTCTTTCTGCCGCTCAAGTAGATTTTCTACTAAAGCGGCAGCTTCATAAATGCGAGCAGAAGCTTTCTCACCGCAAGCGGTCACGGCCTACAGCGACCGCTCGCGTTCAGAAATCTTGCTTGATTTTGCCAACTTAGAGATTTCTTTTGCTTGCACTCGCCAACTTAATGTTGTTTAGCATGAGCAATTGAAAAAACTTTGCTCCATGTCACTTCGCAGAGTTTTTCGGAACTCTGTGCTCTGCACCAAGAGCGGAGTGGGGACAACTCTCCGAACTCTGCCGGTAGAGCAGAATCCTTTGACCTCCCCTAATATGGACCAAATTCAAAGATGTGCAACACAATCACCCTTTGAAATGTGACTCAAAATCCATACCACCAAAATGACCATCAGCCCCATTGTTAAATTGCCATCTATGCCCTGCAACCTACTACAATGGTGTTTGAGTAGAAGGACCTACATGACAGGACAGGATAAGAATGTCTGTGTTGTCAAAAATACATTTTCGGAGGTGTGAGGCAGTTTATTAAGCCCAATACAGCATTTCAGGCCACCAAAATGGCAGCTGCCTGACCTACTTCACTGGACATTAAGAACCGCCTGAGACCGCCGGTGGAAGTTGTCATGGCTGTGGGTGATTGCAAGCACGACAGACAAAGGCTAACGTTGTTGCCAGTGGCAGTTGCAGGTCAGTGGTTGTGTCTGCCGGTGGCAATGACCACGTATGTCAGAAAGATCTCCATGACCTGAGCTGCTGAATACCTCCTCTGGGAGCTGCACAGCTGTATGGTTCACCAAAGGGGCAGGTACGTGCCCTATGTGCACAATTTACTCTGTACTTAACCATCCTTTCCCTCCTCACAGGCTAGAATGTGCCATCTGAGCATGACCACTCATGTGCATGTTGTTGCAGTCTGTGTGGCAACAATGTGAGGGACAATGTGCAGGTATTGGTGGCCAGTGTCATATGTTAAGTTCAGTCACATTGTGTTGTGTGAGGTCCTCGGGCTGCTAGATCCTCCTCATGTTATATGCATATAATTAGGTGATAAGACATTACTACCATCCACTGACATCTCTTTCCGCATGATTGTTATAAGTGTACAACAGGTATGTGCATGACGGCATGAGCTGAGTACGCATGTTGAATGAGTCAGTTGAGAGTAATGTGAGCAATGTGTATGGTGACACAGATTTCTGTACACATCTGCCCTTGGCACACTGTTGTGTGGAATGCATATCATGACTCTCTCGGCCCTTCAGGTTGCCACACACACCACATGCCAATCACTGAAAGTGATGGAAATGGAGTGCAAATTAGGTTCTATCAGCTCATCCTGCAGAGACCAGGGACTGTCATATATATCTCCCAGTATTGAATCTAGTCTCTGCTGGGGTAGTGTCAGTGTGGCTATGCAACTGTGGTACTGTGCCCACTCCCTGTACCCCAGCAGATCCTTGTTGGTAGCATATGTGAGGCTCTCATGGCACATCCTGCCCAGAATGCCTCATTCCTTTGAGTAGATTAGGAATGGGTACAGAGGTAATTCATCAATCTAAGACCTATGTGCACTTAGCATCATTGTTAATGTGTGTGTTTGACTCATGACAGGTCCCTTACTCCCACAGCTTTGTTGCCACCTTCCCACAGGTCACAGTTGTCCTGGACAGGCTTATGCACAAATGTCTGTCCAACAGTTCAGACAGAGGGCCTCATTACAACATTGGCGGGTGGCTACCGCCGCCCGCTAAGCTGTAACCGCCGGGCGGCCGCCAATGCGGCTGCACTCCCGCGGTGCCCATTTGGACATCCCCGCTGGGCCGGCAGGCGGAAACCAAGTTTCCGCCCGCTGGCCCAACGGGGATGTGGGCCGCAATATGGGAGCCGGCTCCAAATGGAGCCGGCGGTGTTGCGGTCGTGCGACGGGTGCAGTTGCACCCGTCGCGCTTTTCACTGTCTGCACAGCAGACAGTGAAAAGCCGCATGGGGCCCTCTCAGGGGGCCCCTGCACTGCCCATGCCAGTGGCCCAGGGGCTCCATGACTCCCCGTACCGCCAGACTTTTCCTGGCGCTTCAGACCGCCAGAAAAAGGCTGGCGGTCGGGGACTCGTAATCCCCTGGGCAGCGCTGCAAGCAGCGCTGCCCTGGCGGATTACAACCACGGGGCCATTGTGGCGGAAAAACGCCGGCCCCGGCAGTGCGTACACCAGGAAGCACCGCCAGCCTGTTGGCTGTGCTTCCGTCAAAACAGCCCTGGCGGACTTGGACCGCCAGGGTTGTAATGAGGCCCAGAGTGTTGATTCCTGGGAGACCATGATATGTGACTCAGCAGCTTGGTCACATAGTAGAAACTGTTCAACGCATGCCTTTGTATGTTGGATGCCATCTCTGTAAGATGGACACATATGTCCAAAGGAGTGTTCTGTCATACAGGTACGTGGCACAGAACCCCATCCCCTGAAGTGGCATGAGTCTGTGGTTGTTATGGCATATGGACAGGGAAGACACTTTTTTTACCCACCATTCTTAACCTTGTGTAGTGTCTGAGTTTGTACTCTGGCAGCTGCCTGTAGGGACTGCATGCAGTGAATCATTCTCAAAGTTAGAATGTGTTGGTCTATTCATGCTTAAAGAGTTGACCCTTCAGAAGCCTCATATGTGTGATGTGTTTCATAGTGGCTCACATCACAGTACTGGTTGCTAGAGCATGCACTACTTGATGACAGTATGCTTGCTTATTCAGTATAGGCCCTGTGCAGGCTAGTTGGTAAATCTGCAGATGGAAAAATGCATGACAGTAATCTTGTCCCTATACTTATTGGCATGAATGTGTCACACTTGGAGAGTATTGACAAATAGGAAAGTCCTAGCTTGATGTTACAGACATGTATGACCATTTGTGATGAAACTTCATCATGATCTCTTGATTTGTCTTTTGCATCCAACAGGTCAACACCCATCAAAAGAAGGTATTATGGAGAGCCATTACTGGGAAGGTGCGCACCCTGGGGACCCAGAGCCGATGGAGCACTCACTGCAGGAAAAGGTGGGAGGACCTAAGACGCTGGACCAGGAAGAATCCTAAGGTCCTCCCAACGTGGGCGAGGTGTCCATCAGACCATGACCCTCCTAATGGCCCACATTCTGGCAGTGGTCTATCGAGAGCATGATGAGAATTTGAGGGCAGCACAGCAGCCACAAGGGGGTGAGCACAGGGCATATTCCTGCCTGTCACATTGCCATGTGAATGATTTAAGTTCTGACAGCTTCCCTTGACAATAAGGGATGAGCCATGTGTCACACAGTAGATCAGTGATTGTTTGTGTAGACATGTCATGTGGTGCATATTGATGTGCCATGCCTATTGGCCCAGGGACCTAGGGCACAACTGCACAAACCACTTGCTCTCCAAGGACGACATATGGCTAGGTACATTGATCAATCAACTACTGTTTGTTGTTGTATTGTGTTTAATTTCCATGCAAGAGACCACTACTCCTCAATGCTATAGGCCAAAAAGAAGTAAGTGGTGGATCACTGTCCTCAGCCATGTGTGTAGGTAAATGAGTATACAGGTATCTCCCTCCCAGAGGCCACTTATCTTCAGCATATCATGGGTGCGGTGTAATGTGGAGATGGCCAAAATATATGTAACAGGGCTTACATCCTTCTTTGGGTAAATTGAAGGTCAATACTTTCTTTTGATGAGTGGGGATAGTGCATTGACATGATTTATGTGCCATCACTGTTTCCAACATTCCTTATCCTACATGTCAGCATGTGTCCCTTTCTCTCTTAAGAAACATTACATCTACCTATGTCGATAGGATGTTGTCTGTATTCCTTCATGTATATGTGCATGTCAAACTGTGTGTGGAATGAGACATTTACAATGGGGGCACATTTCATGTTGTTACACAGACAGCAGTCTGTCATCATTGTTTATTTGCTGACACATTTCCTCATAGCATGCCATTTGGCATGTAAAACTACAGTAGCAATGAGGGTCATGCCAGGTAGGCCTAGGGTTTTGAGCCACAGTGTGAAATCTATGCCTTTGATGTGGCACAGTGGGGAAAAGTGCACTGCACATGTGTAATGGGTAAGGTTTGTGACCTGTGCCAGCATCATGGAGTGACTTGCAGGTATGTTGGACTCACATGTGTTTGGGGATAAGCATTCATCCACATACAGACATCTGGGTCTGTATGACCATAATGGAGACAATGATGTAGTTTCCAATTAGAAAACATGTTGAGGGCCTTTTATAACTACTTTACAAATCTCTGGGCTCTCCAGCATCCAAGGGACTAATGGTGTCTACTGATCTACTCAGAGTATGTCATTGTAAGGGGTTCCAGACATTAGTGGTGATTCGCCTGGGGCTTGCTGATAACTTGAGTTGTGGATTTTGGGGACATCTTTCCCTGACATATTGCACATGATGTCTACAATGTCTATTTCCATGCCACATGAATGGCCTGTATGAACAACATTAATACTACCTCAATGACTCTATTGGGATGAATATCATTTAGTGAAGTGTGCATGGTGGAACTGCTTCCAGTGTGAATAAATATTTCCATGTCACCTGCACCAGGATATTGTACTTTTGTCGGCAACATGGCAGGCTTTTCTGGAGCATCATTCCTAATTGTTGGGTCATTATGTATGTGACAAATAGATGTGTGCATTACTTTGTGTTGGATCTGTGGGAATGCATGTGGCATTGGCCTACTATTGTATGACAACAGGTATCTGGGGTCTGCTCCATAGGGCAAAGCTTTGAGGGTGATGGGGTTTCCTACTTGTTAACTGGTTATTGTGATTGCACAACTACAGTCATGCTATTGTAGTTGTCTGAGATCCTGATTTTCCTGCGGGCAACTGTTGACAGCTCAGATAGCATGCATGCATATGGTATGGCACATGAATGGGCCACTTAGGAGAAGTTTGTTGCTGGGGCCTACTTAATATCATGGTAATGTTTGCTCATGTGTGATCATGGACATGAGATTATCCTATTTCTCTTTGTATTTGCAACATAAGCACCAGCAAGTGAAGGAAACAGGACATAGCTGAGTGGGGAAACATCTGGCCATGGGACCTCGGGTCAAGACACCACTGACACAAAGGGACCCGGTGGCCTGGAAGGTGAAGGGAGTGCCACGGGCAAGACCAGATCTTCATCATAGGTTTCTGCCTGTAGTGGAATCTCCTTAATAGTGGCAAACCCATTGGGGCATCCACCTGTACCATCTTTGTGTGCTACCCCATTCTATCACCCCTCTCTATGTTGCTCCCCACCTAGTTGTCCGTGGCCGCTCCCCCAAGATGGTGGGCATCTCCAATGGCACAGGCACCTCTGCCGCAGCCCCTGTGGCCCGACTGCCCTTAGTGAGGAGGCTGATGACCTCCTGAGAAGTATCCCTGTGGGTCAGTCAGCCATTATGAATGCCATCCAGGGATTAGCAAACCAACCACAACAAACAAATGCATTCCTGGAAGGTATTTGTGGTGCAATGGTTGACCTTAGAGATCTTATCAGGCTCTGGCCTCCTCACTGACAGGATCGAGTCACCCTCCACCTTCCATCCCCGCTCCACCGCCCTTTTCCCAATCTAAATTCTTTATGCAAAGCTCACAGACCGACACACATCCACCTCAAAAGACAAGAGCAGCACACTCAGAGACAAGCATCACAAAACACACTAGCACACAAGCAAACAACACATACTCGCAGACACAACAATAGTCACCACTTCCCCAGACACCCCCACCACCCCAGCATTACACACACAACATCTAACATACCCACAGGTACCACCACAACAGTCACTGACACACCCACCACACCCAGCATAGCTGCAAACACCACACCAACAGATAGCAAGACAACCACCACACTGTCAGACACTACCAGACCGACACACAGACATCCGCCATATCCAGCATACCTGCAGTCACCACCCCAAAAGACACACATACACCCACCACCCCATGCCCCAGCACCTCCACCTCCCAGACCCGCAATACATATAAGCACATTCACTCACCCACCCAACAGACACCAACTGAACACAAGTATACCTCCCAGAAGCACACACCAATGGCATACACACCAATACAGCAGATAATCACCCCCTCGATCTCCAAATCCCCATCCCCTTCTGCTGCCTATCTCTGTGTCCTAAGAACGTTTTTAGTTTGACCTTAACCTTTCCTCTGTTCCCTCTACCCTCTACCCTGTCCCAAACCCAAGAGGCCCCTAGCTCCCAGACCTCAACTTCAACCTCCAAGGCCTCCTCTGCCCCCTCTGCAAGCACCCATCACTCTCTCCCTCCAAGAAGGAGCCCACCCTTCCCAAAAAGCAGACCACCCCTCCCACACCCAAGAACAACCCCCGCCAAACCCCCCTCCCCAAGGATGATCCCTGAGGTACCTGCCTGCCCACTTGATGTCCTTTCCTGTTGAGGTTCCCTAGCAGTTAGGAGACAAGTGGCAGCACAATGATATGCCTCTGCCAACACCCAATGATTGACCATGGCCTTCAACTTTTGACATTTATTGTTAAGAAACCCAAACAGTTGTTTTTTGGGTGTACATTTGTCCTGCAATTCCTTTTCTACCGTTATGTTGTTCCTGAGTAACTTTATGTTGTCTGCCTACAGTTGTGTGGGTTTCAGCCTGCTTGCTGATCCATTTGCTGTTGTAACATTATTTGACTTTGTGGGCAGTGCTGGTGCCCGTGAGGCAAGGGTATATGTTGAGTGTATGAATAAGTGGGTGTAAATGCATTGGTGGTGTCATGGCATTGTGTACTGTTTGCTATGGTAAGTATTTCATCATGTGTTGTCCAAAATGAGCATGTATGGTGTTAGACTTGTCCCCCTGATATGGATTATGTATTCATCTGATGTGTGATGTATGTCAGCTTGGGTTTTGTTTGTGCAGACATGGAGTGTGTTCAATTGTGCTACCTTTGTTTTCCTGTGCATTTGTCTATTTAGCTTGCATCTAGTTTATGAACAGCATGCAGTTGGAGTTGTATGTTGTGAGAAAACAGGACTGATTTCAAAGGCCCCCTGACTTTTTGCCACCATTTTTCACTTTTTGCTGGTGTTTTCCTGACTCTGATGGTGCCCTGGGTACTGCTAACCAGTCCCAAAGCATGTGCTCTGTGTACAATTAATATGCAAATTAGACTAATTATAATTGGCTATGTCAACCTACCTATGAGTCCCTAGTATATGGTAGGGCATATAGGTTTAGGGACCCCAGCATAGGTGCACTGCTGAGGTGCCCAGTGTCATTTTAAAGGCAGTCCTGCCTTGCTGGGTGCTTTTAAAATAAAGTTATATGCGAATTCGACTTTTGAATTAAAAGTACTTCCAAAGTCTTAAACTACCTTATTTGTACATATAAGTCACCCTTAAGGTGTGCCCTATGTGCCCCTAGGGCTGGGTGCCATGTAACTATGAGAAGGGACCTTATAAAACTAGTTTTATAAGCCCTGGTGAGGTAAAACAGCCAAATTATGTTTCCCTCATTGTAGTGAATGGCCTCCATAGGCTAGAATGGGGAGACTTGATTTTAATATATAAAGTCTCCTTAAGTGTCAGTTACCTTAAGTTTGGTATCAAATTAATTGTGATAATAAATCCCACCACCTACAATAGTTGGATTTAATATAACTAGTTCAGGTAAAGAGTTTTAAACTCTACCTGGAAAGTTGCCAACTTCGGCTCTATACTGCCTTTCTCTGATTGGCCAGTCTATGGCAGCCTGGCCAGGCTTCCTTGATGAGGTATGAAGTGGCCTGGACTGAAGACAAAGGAATGTGTCTGGGGGAGGAGAACTACCTCAGCAGATGGGGAAGCAGAAAGGGGGAGGGCTGCCAAACTTGTTTTCAAAGACTCGGAAGGACATTTGGAGTAGCCCAGCACCTACCTCACATCCTGCAACCACAGACAATTAGGTGCCCTCTTGATTAGATTAGGAGAGGGCAGGACCATGGAAATATGCCTACAGGTCCCCTTACGCCTGCCCAGACCCAGGCATTAAATAATTGCTCTAAGCAGACTTGGCGCTATTAGTTAAGGCCCCCACCCCCTGTGCTGGATTTTAGCACGGGGATAAATATGGCGCAAAAGCCATATCGTCCTTTTCTGGATGGGAACGCCTACCTTGCAACTTATTGATGCAATATAGGTTATTTTCCCTCCAGAAAATAATGTAAGCTCCTAACTTTAGCGCTAAACATGTCTAGCGCCAAAGTATAAATATGGAGTTAGGTTTGCGCTGAATTAGCATAAAAAAATGACTCTAATTCAGTGCAAACCAAGTATAAATATGGTCCTGAATATGCAATACCTGCCAGTATGGACGGTATGACCACCAGTGGGTGGGCTCAGCCAGATGTAGCCTCCAAAAATCATTTTCAGCCGTGATGGATTTTTAAAGAATGTTGCTCTCTCTGATTGATTTTTGCGATCTTTCCCAGGAAGTGGTCATCACAGGGGGAAGGACCCTGCATTTGATTGGAGACCCAGGTCCTCCTGTTTTTCACCCAGGAGCAAGGATAAATATGGCAGACCTACACCCACACCTCAGTTCCCTACCAGTTCCCTACAACGTCCCAACAAGGTAGAACTTCATAAGAAGAAGGACTGCCCTGCTGGACCCCTGTCCTGCACCTGGGCACTTCACACTGAAGGACTGCACCAGCTGCACACTTGGGCTTGACCACTAAAATGACTTTGACTGTCTTCTACTGCTTCAAGAAAAGACTCCCTGTTTGCTACAGGTACAAAGGAGCTGCCCAGCGTCCCCTGCATCAGGTCCTGCAAGTAGAGCCCAAGTGCCCAGTGGCCATTTGAGGATTCTGACCAGGTGCATTCTGGGAATTGTAGTCCCAACTTCCAAGGAGACACTCAGAGGTTCTGGAACCTTGGATCAAGTTGTGGACACTTCAGGGCCCCAAAAAGGACCTCTGGAAGAAGATCCAGACGTTTGGATACATTTGGAGCAACTCCATAAGTTGAAGAGGTGCATTATGGGAGTTGTAATCCCAGACCCCAAGAGGCAAACCAGAATCTCTGTACCCTTGGCTGGTGCTGTGGACCACTTTCCTGAATGAGGAATCACTTCTGAAACTAAGTGTGACAGTGTTACCTTGTGGGTGGCCTGAACTCTGGACTTTGTTTCTTGCCAGCGTGACCTTTTTGTTTTAACCCTTTGAGTGTAAGTTGTTTCTATGCGCTAGAAAGCACTACTTCTTTAAAAATTCATATCTCCAGTTCCCCTTATCCAATTTTAATCGTTTTGCTGTCATTTTACACACTAGTCTCCTAAGTTAAGCCTTGTCGCTCGTTGCCAAGCTACCAAGGGTTGGGCTGAGTTTAATTTACTGAGACCTAACCGGACATAAGTGGAGGTTAGTGGCCTATTACTAAGTGTAGGTATTTACCTGCCCTCACCAATAACCCATTTTCCAACATATGTGCTTTGTCGACTTGCACTTCCACATTGTGCAGATATGCATGTCATTTTGCTCTTGTATTGTTTGTCCCAGAGATACCTGAAGTGCCAGTTCATGTGCAAATGTTGTCGTATGGGCACTTGCAAGGTCCCAGTAAAGCCTCCTTCCCTTGGTGTTCCTGTTGGCCCATTCCTACTGTACAGATATTGTTTGCATTGTGTGCTTGGGATATTTGTCCTTTCTGTCTATTGTGCATCCCATTATTGTTCCATTGTGTTGCAATGGCTGTGATGTGTGTGTCCATTGCAGGGATGTTTACTGGTAGTGATGTTTGTGTTCTATAACATGTCCAAACAAATATGTGTTGAATGTGAGTGTGTGAAGTGTATTTGTATAGGTGATGTTAGTATATGTTGGTGTTGTGTGAAACAATGTTGTGTACACTTCACTGTCCCTGAGCCTGCGATGGGCAGAAATTAGTTTTTGTGTAGTGTTGCCGTGCAGTATGAGTAACTGGCCCAAATGGGGCATATTGTAACTGTGAATGTGTCCTTCTTTGTGCATAATTCTGACCCGGGACACAATGAGACATGTACTTGGTGCCCATAGTGTGACCCCCATTTCATGTGGACGACGGTGCAATGATCTGTTGGTGCAATTACTAATATAGGTAGGTGTTTGTACTTACTGTCAGTTGCATCCGCAGCGGCATTGATTTTGTGAACCTCTAATGATCATCAGCAGTGGCAGGACATGTGTAATGTGCTCTGAGGTGGCACGTGAAAGGCTGCCTGCAGGTGAGTGTCTCCCTTTCTAGTCCCTGCTTCTGCCTGCTAGGAAATGGTGGTTGGACCCCCACAGTCACATTGGCAATGTGCAACCTCATAATGTGTCTGGCAGAAACACCGGCTCTGCCAGTCTGTTTGTGCAGCCTCTTGACCGTGCTGGCCTAAGCTGCCTGGCGATGCCAGTGGGACAGCGGCAGTATTTGCTCCATAGGCCAGCGTAACTGGTAATCTGGAAGTCTGACCACCAACCCAACGGCGGTCCACAGACCTCCAAATTCATAATGAGGCTCTTAGGACCTCCAAACTCATAATAAGGCTCTTAAGTTGTGTGTGTTATGGTAGTGTGGTTCTACGAGAAGGCTGCAGTGGCTTGCTACACCTTCAACTGAGAACTATGATACTGTAACTGAGACATATGGTAAGGCAATGATTTGTTTTTATTATTATGTCCAGGCAAATTGAACATTTGCTTCATATCCTTCACTTAGAGTACATATTTGAAGTTGTCTCCAAATACTCTGGTTGACATGAGAGGAAAAACACTATATAGCTGCATGGTGTTATGTTAATAATATGAAAGGAATCATTGCATGTTCAAAGTCAATTACATTTTTTGGGGATATTAAATGTTAATTTTAGTTAGTAGTTCATAGGGCTTGTATAGTGGTACACACTGTGGATGGTGTACATTTGTGTGAATAATGGAGGACATGATTTAAATGTGCCTTTCATCATCCATATCCTACTTTGTGTTGATCTTCAATTGTTTTCTGTTGCATAAATTGTATTGTACATAAGGAAGAGTGCCTCACTATGTGTTGTAGTTTAGTTATCAGAAATATGTATGTCTTAGAGTATTTGTTTAGGAACAGAAGGTGTTTCAGATTTTAGATTTTCTGGTTTGTCCTATGAGTCTTTTTAAGTTTGGAATTCTTGGCTCCTGCCCTGTAGTATGGAGAGGAACCTTTGGAATTCCATTTTTTAAACTAGTTCCTCTAGGTGTTTTGGGACTAATGTTTGATTCCCTGAGGCCCTGTAGCATTTTTCTAACTTCTATATCTGTCACATTTAGTGGATGATGATGTTCTCTAGTGTTCAGTACTAAATCGTTTCTAGTCATAGCTCTCCCATGAGAAGCATTCAAATAATACTGCATTTCCAGTGTGTAGTGTATGTGCTTGTGCTCTTTTGACTGTCAGTAAATCCGAGGTGAGACAATGTGAGACAATGAAAATTTTCTTTTCTGAGATATTGTGGAATTAATTCTTTCAGCCGTTGTATCTGTGGATTTTAGAATTACATATTAATTAAACGTTTGTATTAATTAGATTTTTAATTGGCATTAATATTGCATTGCATTTGTTTTATTTTAAACTTATAGATTTGATGTAATTTTATTGGGAAGAGATGTTTGCTAAGGTCTTCATTTTTTTTATGGGGCAGTTGCTTGATTTTTAAAAAAGAAGCTTAGTTTGAATTATATTTTTTTTAAAGCAGGTTTGTCTTTTTTCTGGGGCTGATTTTATGCTAGTTTTATTTTTAAACTATACAGGGGGTAGAGCACTTTCAATTACCTGTTAAAGTTAGTTTCTGTAGTTTGTTACTGTAGTTTGTAATTTACAGTGGCAACTCTTTTATTGCTGTATCATAATTTAGGGGCATATACACAGTAATTGTTATATTAATTTTAGTTTGGTTGTTACCTTTATTTAGGTACAAATAATTTAGGTGACATTACTTACCTTCTAGAAGTGGCTTATTTGTGTAGTTGGAGTCTTTGTTTTTGCTGAGTAGAATCTGACAGGATGCCTCTTTCTTGAATTTTTGACATGTTTACAACAAATTCATGCATTGTTCTGTGTCCTTTTTAAAGCTCTAATATAAATAGTAAAATATTTGTATTAGTTAGCTAGCTTTGCATTTAAATGCATTGGAGTTTTTGTTTTATGTTTACAGTTTGTTACAGTTTAATCCTTTTAGTGTAAACTGTAATTAGAGTTTATGTGTTATTATTACACACCTATGCGTTATATTGTTGAAGTTATATTTATTTACCATTATTTGATGTAATGTAATGTTTTTATGTATAGTTATTTTCATAGCTTTTGTGTAAGAAATTGGGTTGATAGTTGAGAGAGGTGACTACCCTCCTTAGTATTCATTTCAATATATAGTTGAAACCAAAGCTTTTGAAAATCCAATAGGAGGACTCCCCGATATGAATGGTCACTGTGAACCAGGACCTAGATGCAATTTCAGGCCAACCACGATGGAGCACAGGTCAGATATAGAAACGGGTTTTGACCTGCCAGAGGATTTACCTTGAGACTTTCCCTCAAATTTGGAAGTCCATAATCTTCAGTGATGTCATTCAGCAGGCTGTGGCAGAACAGGGCTTCATGAGGTCAGGTAACTAATAAAAGTAGTCACAAAGAAGCTGCTGGGAACATGTACGGTCTTCTTCTTCTGTTCTTTCTTAAGTCCAGAAAATATTATGCCAGGGGTTTCTACGTTTATGACTTTAACTAGCTTGTGCCAGGCTTGTGGGTGGGGCGACTCCTGGCCCCTTCTTAACTAATAGGGTTAAAGTTCTCAGGTGTAACCCTATGCATGTTTGCAGCTGTTCCCTTCTGCCCTACTTCAAAGCAATCTCCCATTGGCTCTCTCTGCCTAAATGCAAGATGGGGAAACTCTTCTCTCCTTGTGCAGAGAATGTGTGCTCTCCAAGATGTGTGGACAGGGTAATGAGTTGGCCCTCTTTCTTGGACATTCCATATCAGATCTGGGGACAAACTCCCTTCCCACTAGGAATGGTAACTACCTGAATGAGGGAACAAAAAAGGGGCCTGTCCTTGTGTCATCCACTATATGCCCATGGCAAGGGAGGTCACTTAGAAGTGAGTTATGTTCCTGGGCACAGCGCAACCAGTCATCCAGTCAGAGAACAAAAAACACCACCCCACATCCCGGCCTTTGTCTTTTCTCTGGCAGCAATTTTCACATCTTATTCAGGGGTTGAGAACTCACAGTGCTGCAGCTGGAGAATAATGCAAATTAACCACAGAGGCTTTAGGCCAGGAAAAGGTAACATTCTCAAATTTATGTATCACTTAATATTTATAAATCTACTCTTGGCACTGAACTTTCAGGCCCTGGGTGACCAATGTATACCATATACTTGGAACCTATTGGTAAATTCATATGCCAATTAGGAATATGCCAATTCAGCTACGTTAAGAGAGGAAGCCTAGGCATCTTACCACTGGTTAGATGGTGTATGGTCATTTGTTACATGTTGTATACCTTGGCTGAATTGTTTTATCTTATATATTGGGTTAATGCTCTATTTCGTTTTACGTTAATATAAGTTTGATATATATTATAAAATATTAAGGACATATTTTAGTTTGTGTTAGTTCATGAAATACATTAGTTGTGGCATCTATTGCTATTTAGTAACTTATATTGTTCTAAAATAGTAGTCTAATGGAATTCAAATATAGTTATGTTTTGTTATTTATTTCTAACAATATCTAGGTACTCAATTTTGTTGTTTTTTATATTTTGGTAGTGTTTCAGATGGTTGCAATATTTTGTGTGTCTTTATTTGTTATATCAATATTAGGGTATTTTAAATATTTTTACACCATTAATTTCAAAGTGGATGTTTGTGCTTTCCAATTAAGGTAAAGGGGGATGATGTATTTGTGATCAATATTTGTTGGTAATATTTTTGTAATTCTATACGGCTGTTGGTTGATATTATGTCCTCTAAAACCGCTTGTCTGCATTCTGTTGTTCACCTGCATGAATGTGCATTTTGTTGAATTGTTGAATTGTGAATGCCATGTAACTATAAAAAAAAGAATAATGGTGTAATCTCTGAAGTTTTGTGCAGCAAGAGTAAAATTATAAATTTGTAAAACTACACAAATTACACTGGCATAATTTATATTTTGCCCACACGCAGTTTAGACTAATCTCTGGTTCGAGCAGTATTTCTTAGTCCCTCGCACGTTTCGAATTATTTTTTTGTCCACATTCTAGAAATATGCAGTTCAGGGAAGGCGAATTTCCCAGATGTTGATGTTTGATTTCATGTGGTAAAACTTGCTTAATCTATTTATCTTCACAAGTATCCCAATAGGTCAAAATAACACTGAGTAAGTCACTGGTAACATTACTCCCTCGATATCGTGCCTCCTTGATTGGCTATGCCAGTTTACAGAATGGGTAGAACTGGCAAGATACGTTTTAAATTTGATAATAAGATTGAAAACATGGTTTAATCATAAATTCAACTGATATATTTCTATGGAAGTTCAAAGTATGCTCTTGGCAAAAGCTACATTTTCATAAGCACACTTACTACCTCGGATGTTACATTTTGTCTGCCATAATAGATGGCAATCATAGACATTTTGCCTTCTTTTGTGTATAATTTCACATTGCCTTCCTGCTCAGTATTTTAGCATGTTTAAATGCACAGGGGTTGTTACTAAAATGTTACTGTATACTTTAATATGGACTTCTTACCACTTTTTTGTATGTACCTCCTTTGCCTGGTCACTCCCATGTTTTTGTGGTCAGAGACTGCTGTGTTTTTTGACTCTGCACATTAGGACACTAATAATCAAGTATGTGCTCTAACCCCCCCCCCCCAAATATGGAAATTGATTAACTCTATTTGAAATCTAATTTACAGTGCTCTATTATATGGTGCCCAAAATACATCGATGGCATTAAAAATGAAATGTCACCTGTGGATTATAGCACACTGTGCCATCCATTAGTGTGAGCATGACCAGATAAACATGATTTCTGGCCTGCCACTACAGCTGGGCAGCTGCAGTTTATACCTTCCTCCTAAATATAAGTTGGATTGGGATTTCATTGTTGTGCCTTTTTGACTTTCTAATTGTTTTTATATTTCTAAATGCTTTACACATTTTCTCTATTACTAATAACACTTTCTCTCACTCTTTCGAGCATAATATAGAATTATGGTCAGGAAAGAAAGATTAGCTTACCGTTCTCATACTTTCAGGAATGCAGGACCTAGCATTTCACTGAAGATCATTTGATCCTTGAGTCAAATATAGGTTCTCACTTGATTAAATATTTCTAAATAGTTTAGTGGATATCCTGTTAGTCCTAGACTTTTACTATGTTTCACTATGTTGGTGCCACCTGTGGGTTTCCTTTTACAGTGTATTTGGATCCATTTCTTCCTTTGGTATGTGAACAGATTGTTCTTTCCGTGCCTTCCTTGAGGTTGCGGTTACTTGGGTCCCTTGTAATTTTTTGCCTGATCATCCCTCAGAGCTCTCAGATGGACAGCTTGAGTTTAGTGTTTATATTATGAGTTTTTAGCTCTACTGAGCACCCCTCTTTGCAAAGGGTTTATTTGTTTAAGAATATGACTTGGCTCTGACCACTAGTCTAGGCCCTTCTGATTTGCATGTTTAGATTATCTTTTTTATTCTGACCTCTAGTTTAAGTAGGCTAAATCCTAGGGTCCATAACTTCTGATCTGGCATTGGGCCTACCTATGTTGGGCTTAGAGGTAATGGATTAGGATGTTTCATTCCTGTTCAGAATTATCAGGATTTCCATGTTTATATGTCCTGCTGCAATGGGCATGAGAGGTGTTTATCATTCTGGTTTCTGGAAGTGATCCTGTTGAGCTTGGAGTTTGCAGTTTAAGCTTTGGTCCTCTTATATTCACTGCTGGTTATGAGCATTGGTGTCCTTAGTCTCTGATCACCTTTGCCTCCTTTTGTTCTCCCTCCTGTGTAAGAAGTATGGTGAACTAGGCCACAGCCACATTGTTTTTTTACAACAACTTCTCTATAGAGGCTGTAATTTGTTCAATAATGTTTTATTCTCGGATGGGCACGGAGAGGAAATTAACGCTAGTTTTGCAGAGTGATTCCGGCGTGAAACTTAACTGAGAGATACAAAATTAATTCTTGATTAATTGTGTTTTCGCTTATGTTGTCTGATGTCTTGGGTGGCTCCCTTGTCATCTTGGATTCCTCTTGTTCTCTATTGTGGATAATGAAGGGTGAATGTGAATACCTATTTATGCAAGTGGTTTTGTGAACTGTTTTAGAGTAGTTACTTTGACATGCACTTATACTCTTTTCTTTACTGGGAGGATAAGTTTGAAGATCTTGATGACTGTTTCTTCGTGAGAGTACTCATGCCTGATCAGGATTTGGTGTTTCCTGCTGGTCTTAGGGTCTGATGATGGATGCTGGTTGCTTTGACTTTCTTATGTACTTACTGCTAAACAGGGAGAGTTGGTTTGTAGACAGTGACTTCTCCTTATTGTAAGAATGCTTCCTGCTGCTTCAGGAATTGGTGGATGAAGATTGGTTATTCTTGTTCCTCATATTCTCCTTGCTGGTCTTGCTGTTTCACATTTTTGCTTTGGCTTCCTCTTGTACCCACTTTGCAGCAAGCATGAGAGTGCTTGGTCTATAACCACTCTTGATTAAAAAAGTTCTCACATAGTAGTCGGGAGACTGTAGTTAAGGACTTGCTCTCTTCAATTTCCTCTTATGCTTCCTAGCTAGGCCTGGGGCATGGAAATTGGACCCTTGCCCATTTGGTTTCCTCTGGTGCTCTTTGCTGGGCATTGACCATGCTCAATGACTATGATAGTTTCTCCTGAAAGGTCAAGAGAATGTAGTTTAACACTTATCTTTTTAATTTCCTCTTCCTCTTATGCTCCATACTGCTTTTGCAATTCCTCTTTTAAACCATGTTGTGCAGTGATAAAGATGATGTGGACCATGACAACTCTAGATTATGAGAGTTCTCCATATGTAATCAGGAAACTTTGCATGAAGACTTGGACTCTCTAATTTCCTCATATGCTCCCAGGTGGGCTTGGGGCATGAGGTATTGTACCCTGATAGATTTGTCTTCACCTCGTACTCCATGCCTTGTAGGAATGGTAAGCTCTTATATCATTATCTCTTTGGACTATGAGAGAGATCGGTAATGGGGCAATGTTGCAAAATGATTCCTAAGCTTTCTGACTATGATATGAATCATTGGTACGAGTGACAGACATAAATACCTTTTAATTTTAATGGACTTGGGAAAACGAAAAATCGGATAAACAAATAAAATGGTAATATATAGGGGCTCATTATGAGTTTGACGGCTGGACTGACCGACTGCCCAACTTGCGAAGACGAGACCGCCGGGGATTTGACCCCATTACGAGGTTTCCACTGGACTGACTTATGGAAGCCTCAGAAATCAGAGGTTTCTGCCGGTCCTGCCAGCGGAAACCATGCAGTGACATTGGCCTCAGAACCTCATGGAGCCGAGGCCAATGCCATCGCACAGAGGGGGCCTCCTGCACCCTCATAATGGGCACTAGCTGCACAGCAGACAGTGTGCATTCTCAGGGTGCTGGGCATGGAGGCCCATGCACTTCCCGCAAAATGGTTGTGGACAATGTAGGGTGCCCCATGTGACCCCCTGCACTGTGTTTCAGCTAGCCTTTCCATGACGGGGTTCCCACCATGGAAAGGCTGGAAGAAATGGGACTCGTGATAAGTGCGGCAGAGCTGAATTCACCACTGGGAACCATGTTCCTGGTGGGGATAGTAGTCCCCTGGCAGTCTGACCACCAGGGACATAATGTGGTCGTCAGAACACATGGAGTGAGGCGGTCCGATCGTCACCGCAAGGACCACCAGACTCGTAATGAGGCCCATAATGTTAAAAAACTTAGGAATAATTTTACAAATGTTTGTAAATAGACCATGATAACATCGAAATCTAATTATTTATTTAACAGCTTGAATCTAAAAAGGAATTGGTGTGCACAACTTTGCATGAAAGTTATCAACATTCTACACAATGTAAGTGATGCTATATGACGTATAGTCACACTTTGAAAGTTAAGCAATGTATAAAGATATGGCTTCACAGGGGAAATGAGATTTAGTGAAGCAAAGCAGAATCATAGATTGAAATGAGTAGTGATATGCATATATGAAATATTGTGATGTGTAGAACATACTTGAAAAAATGTATTTTCAAAGAAATTTGCAGTATGACTAATGAGTAAGATGGCATGGAGAAGCTTTGTACCATTTGGTTATAGAATTGGTGATTGAGCAAATGGGTTTTTTGTTCTTTCATTATGGTTTTTACTATTTAAATATTGAATAACCTTGTATGTCTTTAGTATAAGTTTTGATGCTTTCATCATGATAAGGATGCTGATTTTTTTATGTATGTTTCTATAGGCACTGATGAAGTTTCTAGGTAAGGAACTAAACATGTTGGCTGGGTCTGCTTGAGATTAAAATAAAGACTGAAAAGAAAGATTTTTGCAAATAAATATAAAAGAAAAACAAGATACAGCAAACTAGAGATTCATTGATTATGCAGCTTCTTCTATGCCAGCAGTGTGGATGTGGTTCAAAAAGGAACCTTGGATTTGAATTGTAATTGGATTAAACTAAACAATTTGCCCTTCTTCATGGATAGGTATTCTTATATTATTATACGGAGCATGTAATAATGGTTCTTTCCATTCTGGTGTTTTCTGTTATGTTTCCTTTTAATGCTGGCGTGTGGGATTAAGGGCTTCATTTAGAGTTTGGCGAAGGGGTTATTCAGTAATGATGGTGAAGGATATCACATCCACCAAAATCTAAATCCCATTATGTCCTGTGAGATTTAGATTTCGGTGGACAGGATATCCTTCACCATTGTGCTGAAGTAACACCTCTGACATACTCTGAATCATGCCCTACGTTTGGTAGCTTCCTAGGATTACCCAGTTCTGGGTTTGGAAATGGTTAATTTATGCATTGATCATTCTGTCTTTTACTTAGGTTCCTCTGAGATTTGAACTTGTATTGTGAATGCTTGACCATCTTTGCCTCCTTTAATCTATGACTGGGAGTTATTTGCTACAAAATAAGGGACAAATGGGCCAAAGTGGGAATTGTTTATACTGAGTTTGGAGTTGAATGAGATGAGTATTGACTCTAACCTTTTAATTCCCAAGTATTGAGATACATATTTCCTAGGGTATGTTTGCATATTTCTGCCTGGGTCTGGATTTGGTAGAGCACATTTTCTGCATGTTCTAGTTTTTCTTATTTAGTGCCTTTTTGAATTTTAGACAGTGGACTACTGTTGGGCTGCAAGATGATCCCTGGACTATTGAGCCAAATGAGGCTCCTGCTCTTTTTGTCTTGTGATGGTAATTTAGAGAACCCTCCCCATTGTTAGATTGTGGAAATGATGCTTTACTTAGAACGAGTTCAGCCTAAACAAGGTAAATTTTGATTCTACTGTGTGTGTAGTTGATTGTTTTTGATAGGTTGTTTTACTTAATTGAATTGTAAGCATGTATTAATCTCTGACAGATGTCTTATCTTGGAGATTTCCAGCCTCAACTTCAGTCAAATGTCACTTTCTTCTTAGAGGAAATGCTGTGATGATGCTGAATCATAGTTAATGTCCAATATTTCTCAGGTTATAAATACTATGTTGGTATATCCCCAATTTCTAAGCAATGGGACTAGCAAAAATTGAGAAAGTAATGCTCTGATTACTTACTGGTAATGTTAATTACTTCAATTACACTTCCTTGCATCAATACATACAGTCCACCATCCCTTCCTATGATCATAACCTTGAACCCTACCGCTGGGGATAACAGCAAAACCTGGGGTCTTTTCTAGGAGGAGGTGGACACACCTCATTTAGTAAGTACTGGGATGGGGAAGAGTTATTAGGCTAATGAAAACTACCTGTTAGTATTTGGCACAGTAAAAACTCTTCAGAGGTTAACTAACATACATGTCACTTCCCAAAAATATTGTGCTTAAACAAGAAGTATGGACAGGTCTAGTTTGGTTACTAAACCTCTGTTAGCTAGGGTCCTGTCTGCTGTGGCTTTGAATGTTCAAAGTAGCCTAAATGGAACATATATAGCCTCAAATGCCAATTGAATCCTCTTCATGTGCATGTTTCACTTCAACCACACATGTAGGTATAGAATAATTGGCCACTGTAACATCCCAAACCACAGTCATCTCTATCTTCATGTCCATCTCCATTCTTTCTACAGTTCTGCATTGCCCTTAGTTTTTGAGTTTAGTACTGTTGTGCCAATATCTCAAGAATTCCCTCACAGACTGGAGTCAGTTGTCTGATTGAGTGGATGATCAGAGGTACATGCATGGTTAATTCTTCATGTATATATTTGGATGTACTATTGAATATACTATTATGGTTGTAACAGGAGGCCTTTATCAATTTGGGAATGTTCATTGCTCTGCTAAATATATGTGTATTAGGAAGCTGACAGTATGGTGTGTTTTAGGAAATATCATTTTGTACTAAACACCTTTAGCTGTGAGGTGTTGGGCAAAAGATTGGAGTAATTATGTGTTGTCTTAGAGAGCTATATTTTGTGAAGAGTGGAGTGCTAGTCTGACCTTGAGGACATGCAGATATAGAGTTGCCATAAGCTGTGTTAAATGTATGCAAGTTGTTGTGACTAACATGTTCTGGTGGAGGTTATGTTTTTTATTATGGAGACAATCTCTGCTTCCTGGTTAGATTGATTTCTCTCCATTGACATTATTTCACATTTGCTTCAGACAAAGGCCTTCTCTGTCTCAGAAAAGGTGACATCAATGTCTGGTTGTCGAGCCGGCAAGCTTCTAAACTTATATTAAAAAGCTCTTCCACTGGTGCTAATGGTATGCTGGACAGGTGATCCTGGATCGGCTGAGGATCAGCATTCCTAGCATGGTTTCCATAGCAGGCTGATTAAGAAATCAATACCCCATAATTGTCCATCTCAGATTAGGATTTGCAATGATAGCTGCCTGTATTATTGTTGGACTTTTTTGCTTATGCAGGGTCATCCTCAATCTTTTTGCCTCCTGCCTCCTATTTTTTCTGACCTGTTGCTGTTGGCTTTTGAACTCTGAGCACTTTACCACTGTTAACCAGTGCTAAAGTGCATATGCTCTCTCTGTAAATTGTATTATTGATTGGTTTATCCATGATTGGCATATTTGGTTTACTAGTAAGTCCCTAGTAAAGTGCACTAGAGGTGCCAGGGCCTGTAAATCAAATGCTACTAGTGGGCCTGCAGCACTGGTTGTGCCACCCACATAAGTAGCTCTGTAATCATGCCTCAGACCTGCCACTGCAGTGTCTGTGTGTGCAGTTTTAACTGTCAATTCGACTTGGCAAGTGTACCCACTTGCCAGGCCTAAACCTTCCCTTTTCTTACATGTCAGACACCCGTAAGGTAGGCCCCAGGTAGCCCCAAGGGCAGGGTGCAGTGTATGGTTAAGGTAGGACATATAGTAATGTGTTTTATATGTCCTGACAGTGAAATATTGCTAAATTTGTTTTTCACTGTTGCAAGGCCTGTCCCTCTCATAGGTTAACATGGGGGCTACCTACAAATCTGATTAAAGTGTAGATTCCCTTTGTGAGCGGATGGACATGTGGAGTTTGGGGTCTCTGAGCTCACAATTTAAAAATACATCTTTTAGTAAAGTTGATTTTAAGATTGTGCGTTTGAAAATGCCACTTTTAGAAAGTGAGCATTTTCTTGCTTATACTATTTCTGTGACTCTGCCTGTTTGTGGATTCCCTGTCTGGGTCAGTTTGACAGCTGGGCTGGTTGCACCTCACACTAGACAGTGACACAAAAGGAGCTAGGGTGTAGTCTGCATTTCCTGATGAGCCATCTGTGCTAGGAGGGAGGGGAGGAGTGGTCACTCACACCTGAAAGGGCTGTGCCTGTCCTCACACAATGCAGTCTCCGACCCCCTGGTGAGTGTCTGGGGCCTGGCCTGGGCAAGGCAGGATTTCACATTCAAAAGAGACTTTACTTTGAAGTAGGCCTACTTCAAAGGCGAAATTGGGTATAAGAAGGGCATCCAAAACCACAGACTTTAGAAACACTTCTGGAACCAAGAGGAACATCTGCCTGGAGAAGAGCTGATAGCTGAGGAAGAAGTGCTGCCCTGCCTGTGACTGTGCTTTGTGGAGCTTTCCTGCAGTGCTGCTTCTGCCAGAGTAAGAGGGCAAAGACTGGACTTTGTGTGCCTTCCATCTTGTGAAGAAATCTCCAAGGGCTTGTTTTAGAACTTGCCTCCTGTTGTTTGAAGTCTCAGGGACAGCAAAGACTTCTCCCTGCCAGCACCTGGAGTCTCTGGAGAGACTCCTGCTCTGACAAGTGGTGCCCTATCCAGTCCCTGGGCCCTTGAAAGGAAAGCTGGTAGAAATCCAAGGAAATCAACTTCGGACGACTCCGGACCGAAGCCGCTGCTGAATCCGGTGACGCCGCCTGCACAGGACGCCGTAACCTTCGCTGGAACGCGACACTCTCCGCAGGCCCGACGCCGCTGCAGCCCCACTGAAGTCCGCGACTCCGTGGAAGTCGCCGCACCTCGTCATGACCGACGCCGCTCAAAGTGCATGGACTCAACGTTACGCACAGATGCCGCGATCCCCGACTTTGCGCATAGGCTTGTTTTCACTCTTCACCAAAGGTACTGTACTTGGGGGTCTACACGACTCCGTGTCCGGCGCCGCTGGTGTCTGCTTGTTGGGAACGACTCCGTCACGACGCCGTGTTTACATCTCATGGAAGCATTTTTGTTTCTAAGCGCTATTTTTGAGTTTAATCTCTAAAAATTCATAACTTGACTTGTGTATGTCGCATTTTTGTCATTTTGGTCTTGTTTTGTTTAGATAAATATTTTCTATTCTTCTAAACTGGTGTTGTGTCATTTTGTAGTGTTTTCATTAAGTTACTGTGTGTGTTGGTACAAATACTTTACACCTAGCACTCTGAAGTTAAGCCTACTGCTCTGCCAAGCTACCAAGGGGGTAAGCAGGGGTTAGCTTAGGGTGATTCTCTTTTACCCTGACTACAGTGAGGGTCCTTGCTTGAACAGGGGGTAACCTGACTGTCAACCAAAGACCCCATTTCTAACAATTATGGTAACATTTTTATGATTTGGCAAATTCTAACTTCAAGGCAAAACCTTATAAAACTAATTTCAGATTGTTAAGTCTCGTAGAAAACCACATATACACTTTCTATTTCTGAGGTATATACTTCGGTGTTGTCTCCAGTGAAACATGTAAGCATATATATGTATACTTTTACACAAAGTTACAGAAGACATAACACTTGTGGAAAAAAGCATTATTCTGCTTATTAATATTCATTTAAAACTAGCACGGTGCTTGCAGATGTGCTTGGCCCCCGGAAAAGGGAGTACTTTTTGTTCTGAGATGCCTGTGTTATAAAAATGGTATTCCATTATACGTTATTGGGTCTCTCTAGCAACAAAACATGCTCTTATTAACTGTGTAATATGTCCAAGTAACATGCTAAGAGAAACAAACTAGGACTGAGGCAAAAACAAAGGCTCCATTAGAAGTCAGTAAAAAAGGAAAGCAAAAGCTTTAGGAATTGGCAATGGGTGCAACTGGATTTTTTTAATCAATTCCCCTAGAGTTTGTAAATTGACATTGTAGGCAAGTGTAAATGTTGAAATGTCAATAGCAGGCCTAACTTTCTCGCCTATTGTGAACATTCTGGAGTTCTGTAGAGAGAAGAGTGGAAATAATGCTATCTTCGTGATAGGTGTGGTCACTTTTATTTGAATAACAGAAACTGAAAAAAATGAGGAATGTCAGAAGGAGGTGGAGAGGAAAAAACTCCTAAGCTTTTTTTAAAGGTTGGAAAAGTGTATGGTGTCTTCCTTGATGCCAATGTCCTTTGGTGGTGGAGTCGTTCATCCAGGTAAATATTCAGGGCCATATTTCCAAGAAGCTTGCACCACCATTGCATCATTTTCTTTGATACATCGGCGGCACATTACTGCCCCATATTTACAGAATGGCGCTTTAGGCACAATGAGTCATTTTTGTAGGTCTAGTCCAAAACATGCCTGCACTGGAACTGGCTCTGCCACACAGTTTATAATGTATGCAGGGTATGTATTCCCTTATAAAAACCCACATAGAACTGATGCAAGTTCCCTTGTTGTTCTCTCTATCTCCTCGATGTCTCTCTTTCCTCCATTCATCGCTATTATAAGCATCTTTTTCTCCACCAGGACCCACTCCTCATTTCATGATCAGATGAGTCCTTCATTAGTTTTACTAGTTCTTGAGGTCCTCAATCCTACTTCTTTCTTCCTGCCTGCATTTCACTGTTTCATTGTTTACTTGTCTGTTCTCTCTACCAAGGACTCATCCATTCCAACAGGTAAGTCTTCCTTTTTTATTAGTTGTTCCTCACATCTCCCTTTCCTTACTTTCTTCGTATCTGAAAAAAATCCTTCTTGAGGTTATCTAGATAATAAATCAACATTTGTCTATTCTTTTACCTCACCTATGTCAAATATTAACTTGAAAGGTTGCAGGGATAGGAATCATCTCAATATCCAGGCATAGTTCCTTATATTTTGCACTGTCCACTATAATGAAGAATGATCTTTTTAAACATTCTCCCTTCCAAATAGTATCTTAAAGCCTCACTTATCCACTTGATTGACAGACTTCTTATCTCTGCTATAGCCTACTGTTTTCCGTAGGGAAAAGTTATCTACTGATATTCAATAAGGGTCTTTTCAACCCCTTCTGGTCTTCCTGTGACAAGACAGTACCAATTCCTACTCCTGAAGTATTAGTTTGTACTAAGGAGGGTTTTCTGAAATCAGGTGATTATAAAACTAGAGGAAAAGTTTACTTTTGGAATGTTGTTCATCACCTCCAGGTCTAACATGGATTTTACTTTTTCTTCAATGGCCTTTCGTCTTGCCTCAGAGATTCGGTTAGGCTTTAGTCTTCTATTTTTTCCACGTTCGGTAGTTATATGATGTTGTATGTTGTTAGTTTGCCCTGCAGTTGATGAAAAAGTCTTGACAATAAATTTAAAGCTTAACACAGTTCTTGTTGTTTTGGTACATCAAAACTTCTATTAATACTTGCTAGTGCTTTGACACCTGGATCATAAGCATTGAATACTAAGATGGGAATTGAACCTTTCCATTTCTTAAGAAGGTTTACAAGATATATCTGTCTCTTTACTTGTCTTATTAGCCTCAATTTTTTACTCTGGTTACTATCTCCAGCAAAGTCCCTGCTACTCACTTAACATGTTGCTTTCTGAGGTGGGTAATGACAGCAGAACGTATGGCCTCATTCACAAGAATCGGACACATCGCCTCAGATGCATCAGATATCTTGCACTGCCCTCTGCCCCCCTAATGACGCCATGAGAGCAATGTATTTACTATACAGAGCTCCATGGCACACATTTTCCACAGCTGCATCAGAAATTCTGACACATCTCTGGGGCTATAGTCATGCATTGCTGGACTAGCATAACAAAATGGCATTAATTCAGCAATGCATGGAACACTCCCATTTTAAAAAGCCTTGCGTCAACTGCTATGAGCAGGCGTTACATTTTTGATGCAGTGAAGGTGCGAAACGACGTAGTGAAATCTTGTAGATATCACTGCGCCTACCTTGCAATAACTATACCTGGCACAGGTATAAGGTGGCTCAAGGCTTTACAAACTGAAGCAATGGTCCCAATAAGCCAGTTTGTAAATGTGGCACACTGTAGGGGACTGCTTAGCACCATGTCACGATGTCACTAGGGACTTGTAAATAAGCCCTTTATTCTCCTGGCTAAAATGCTCTGAGCTTGGTCTTTTAATCGAATTGCCCTTCCTCCATCTTAGTTTGTACAAGTTTTGTTGTATGATTTCCCTTAAGTGACCCGATTGTTTTTTTAGTTGCCCTACATAATGTAAACCTGTTTTGGTTTCATCTGACCCTTCATTCCAGGTTTTCTTAGCCAACTAGATTCTAGGTTATTTTTTAATTAGCAACTTAACTGGGAAATTACCTGTGCTTCTTTTTTTCCTTTCGTCTAAAGGTGAACAAAGCAAGTGGCAGCTTACAACCTGAATATTTTTTAAAGTAAACTTAAGAGTACTTTAAGAGTAGAATTATAAACTTTCAACAAGTCCATTCATTTTGGGATGATGGGCTGCCCTTAATATTTGTTTAATAGCTAACTGGATACAAACTTGAGCCATCAACTGTGACAAAAAAGGAATTCCTTAGTCAGTAAATTTTTCTCTCCTAAACCCTACCATAGAGGAAATTAAAATCATTGTATTAGCGAATTGGAATTTTTTAGGTTGTTGTAATGGGACTGCCCCGGGGTAACGGGTTGTGTAATCGACCATTACCAAAACAAACATATGCCCTTATTTGGAGGGCATGGGGTCCCCAGTATACAAATTCATACCCTAGAGAAAGGTTCATCAATAATAGGTAAAGGCTGTAATGGGGCTTTAGGTGACTGATACCTGCTGTGCCTTTGACAAACCTCACATTCCTGATAGTACTTTTTATAGGGGTAAATATTCCTAGCCAAAAAAATACTAATATCACCTTCCCGTTTTTTTTTTCTTTTTCACAACGACCTAGAAAATAACGGTCGGCCTAATATAGGACCATACCTCAAAAGGGTTAAGGAACTAGGAGTTGGCAAATATGATATGTTCCCCTTTTCTACATAATAGTCATTGTTTCTTGAAGAATTGGGGGCCTAGCCCTTTCTCCTCTTTTGTTGCAGCCCATTCTTCTTGCAGAATTAGGTACTCCCTCTGGGCTGTCTGAAAGCTCTGGTAAGCTGCCCATAGTTCTGTAAAGATTAATACTGGGAGGGCTATTACAACCTGATATGTATCCTTCTACGAGAGCTTCTGCTTTTCTTCTCTTTGGGCTCAGAGAACTCTCCCAGATTCTACTTAGCATTAGGAGATTCTTTCCACCAAGTATCTTCTTTTTTAAAAGTGTGTTCACTTAATGACCCTAACTTAGGGTACTCTCTACTTAATAGCAACAATTCAGCTAGGTAGGGAACAAATCCTGTGTTCAAGGCTGTTGGTTCTCCTCTCTCACTTTGGACCAATACCTTTACTAAAAGGTATTCACATTGTTTCCTGTGTACACATTGGATTTTCACTCTTCCTTGTAACTGGGTAAGCATACCCTTCATCAGAAGTAAAGTCTCATAATGGATATCAGTATCTGAGACCTTTCCTGATTCTTACTGTCCATCTGCAGGCTTGGTGAAAAAATCCCCCATTTCCACTGATTCCACTTCTGACACCACTTCTACTATTAGAAATAATGATTTGGAGGCTTTGGCATGGTGATCCTACATGTGGTGATTTTAATTTGGATAAAATATGCCTAATAAAATGAGGATTGTCTTTTAAGGGGGGAGGAGGAAAACAAAAACATCAAAATTCTCGGTAAGGTAGGAAAAGTGTCTTCACTTTTTTCCTTCTGGTCTACAAGGACTTGCCACCGACATCCCTCTGAAGAAGGAGAAATTTATCCTGATAAGTTTTCAACATTGAAGATATCACTTATTTCCTAATCCTTCACCTCCTCTCCTATAACAGTTTGTGACTCCCTTCCTCAGCTACAAAGTTAGATCGCTCATGATAAAACCAGGAAATAGAATGTTTTTCTGTGTCCATTTATTGATACCTCTTTGCATAATTGTGTAGGTATTACCAGAGAGGATATAGTGCCAATGACGGGAAAGGAAAGAAACTCACAACCTCTACTACTTTACCATCTTTTACTTCCCCTGTGCACGTTGGCTGGCGATGAGCACATGTACCTTTTCTTGAAAAAGAGAGAAAAAAAAGTGTGTCATAAGAAATATACAACCCCAGACCAGAATGTGCCAAAATTAGAACACTGTCACACAACATTTGGACTCACCTGAGTTGGTCGCATCCCTCCTGAAATGTGTGTGGGCGAAACAAGTATGCAGAGTGCATCCACCACTTCTTAACCAAGTGTTGCCCTTTGGTCCTTTTGTTTGGCATCATCACCTTCCTCCAGTTTTCCATCTTTCAGGTGCTGTAGGTAGGGGAAAGTGGTTACAGCCTTTTCCCTCTGCTCGTGCTACATCTCCGCACCTCTTCTCTCCATGTCCTTCTCTGCTGTTTGGTTTCTCATTGTTCTGTCTGACTCCTGCATGTTTCTCCTTCCTCCCCTCCTTGCTGTTCTCCATTCCTTTTCTCCTCCAGGCCTCACCTGCCTTCTTCTGACCTCATAGGTCCTTTGTTAGTTTGGATTTTGGGTAGAGCTTGAAGTCGGTGACTCTTCCCCTTCTCTTCATGCCTGAGCGTCCCTGATTAATTGTTTACTTGTCTATTCTCTCTCTCCTTCTAGCCATGCTGGCAGTCACTAAATTATCACCAGCATTTCAAACAGGTAAGTTTTCCTTTTTTATTGGTTGTTCCACACAGGTTCAATTTTTAACATTACATACTTTCTTGAAGTATGGCAATGGTAAACCTTCCCTGATTCCATCTTGTTCCTGAAAAAAAATTAGAAAAAAGAAAATGTAGGGTATTGGGCCAAAATGAAGGAAAATTGGACAGTCACGTGATGGAATAGCAGTGAATGAGAAGCAGAAGCCAAAACAAACATACACAAAAAAACTTTCAAAAAGATAAACAACTAAGCAAGGCAAGCAAGGATTTCCATCAAAAGGATAGACACAAGAATAGAAACATAAGACTGGAATGTACCGATGTAAAGTGCAATGAAGAAGCATCCCCCAGCGTTCAACTTGCCTTAAATAATCTTGTTGGATAGTGATTCCTGTATGGACTTCAAAGTGCTCCTCGACATATTTAATTGGGATTAAATAAGTAAATTACACAAAATCATTGGGCAAAAAACTATACTAATTTAAACCAACAGGTGTTGTCCTTCCAACAAAAACCTCTTTATGGAAGTAATAATATTTCTTTCCTTTCATGTTAGAACTGACTCCACAGACCATAGTCCAAAAACATAAGAACAGAACCAGGTCATGTGGCAACAGTCCCTTCTTCCCACCATTTTTGGAATTAATTAGTAGCACCTGGACAGACTAAGCAGGAGAGACAGCATGCCGAGAGGTCAGTAGGAGGTGAGTGGGTGAAAAGCTCTCCATCCCCACCTAAGCCCAGAGATTGAAATCTAACACTGGTAGGGGAGGAATCTGATGCCCACAATAAAGACTGACCAGAGCCCTCAGCTACAGTTACCTAAGCATAGACTTGGGTGAGCATTGCACTCATCATCAGTTGACAGTCATAAACTGCCCCAAGTGCAGGACACCCTGGGCCTGATTATGACCTTGGAGGATGAGATACTCCATCACGAATGTGACGGATATCCCGCCCATCATTTTACAAGTTCCATAGGATACAATGGAGCTTGTAATACGACGGACGGGATATCTGGCACATTTGTGTCGGATTATCCCACATGCCAAGCTTGTAATCAGGCCCTTAGTCTCCTTCTCACACAGAATTTTAACAATAATCCTCCTCAAAATGTAAAAAAAGACCAGATGAGTGATGTAAATAGGCCAGAAAGAGAAAAGCCGGCATGCTGAGATTGAAAAGGGATGCACAGAAGTACAGGCATTGCAAGTTCATAGTGCTTCCTTGCATTACTTTTTAATCATTTACCCATGGATTTTGATGCACATCTAGAATTACTAAAGGAAGTAAACCTCGATTTGTGCCAAAATGGTGTGCCTACCTGAAAGAGGCATAACTGGGAGAAATATCTTCATTGCCCCTTGTTACTTCTTTCTATCTGTGCTGCATTCTGCAGCACAATTACAAAGGGGAATATGCCCTAATGGAATATTTTTAGTGCAGGAAGTTACTGGTTACTGAACAAAAGCATTCCTTCCTGTAATGTAGGCAACATGCATTACGAGAAAGCATTGCACTGTTGCTCTCTCCCTTCCAGGCACCATAGAACACCATTGAAAGAGCTAATGTTAAAGCAAAAGGGGGTTTAAAATGAGGCATTTGGATGAAACCATCTACAGTTACCATGATAATGTAACAATTGTCATTCAGGCGGTTTTAGATGAATGTAAATAAATGGCAGAAGACTGCTTACAAATGTTCATTTGAACACATACCTCACATGTGGCACTTGCAAGGTAATCTGATTCTCCAAGAATGGCAGCCAGAAACTATGATAAACCTGTAGAGATGGGAAAGTCCTCTTCACAATAAAGAACCTCAGTGTCCAACTATTGTCTGAGTCACTAATGCTTAATTTTTCTGCAATAGGAAAACACAGATCATGCATGTGAACCATGATATTGGACTATCTCATGGACTGGGAACTTGTTAAACCAGGAGGGGTGCTCAAAGCTCTACCCTCATAATGGTGGAACGCTATTGCCTTCACCAGGGGTTAAGGAGGACGAGTGCGGTGGTGGCAGTAGAAGTGAACAGGTCCTTTTTAACCTAGGTTACTGTAGTGAGACCTACAGACTCACTCACCTTTTTTAAAAGTCATGTTGCTGTGTGCTTAATTTATCCTTAGCCTACATCTGTTGGATGTAAAATGCTACGCAGCGCAGGCGTGGTGACCTTGCCCTGGTTGTATGTATACCTAGGAAGGGTACAGTACAGGAATAGAGCAGTACATACAAGTTGAGTGCAGTTACTGAATGTATGTATCCATTTTTTGGTGGTCCAGGCATGCCTTGTGAAGACATAAGGAGTAGTGGAATTGCCAAGACAATTTTTTATACTAATGCATTCTTGTGAGCTGAGTGAGCCACACTGGAGAAGGATGAGAAATTCTCCCCTTGTACACTTCAAAGACTTTAATTTGATTAAGGTAGAGATCACAAGGAACAGGCCTGGGCACATCTCAGGAAGGAGCACATAAAGAGTAGGCCTAAAAGCAGGGATAACCCTTTTTATGCTGATATCAATGTGGCTCACATCTAGATGTGAACGCTGGTCACTCCCATGGCCTGTATTGTAGAAATATCAACTTTGGGGTTGCACCTGCTATGACAGACAGCCTTTCAAGAGGAAGAAGTGAGGACAGAAGGTTGAAGAAGCAGAACACCCAACATAAAAGACCTAGACCCTAAATCATATTTGGTGTCTGGAAATGGATTATAAGAAGGGCATTTTGAAACCCCAAAAATAGTTATCTGGGAAGCAGCCAGATGGGCCATGTGAGAAGGGGAAGCTGTACGTGACTTCTGCCTGTGACCACAACTGGGGCCAAGGCCTACTAGACTCCCAGCTGGGTGAGGGGATATCACTAAGACCATCTGCTCTGGAGCCTGTAGCACAGATGATGTCATTAATGATGGCATTTGACATGTCCTCAGTGATATCATAATGTTGTCCTAGAACATTTCATGAGTGATGTGATAAGTGACGTCATTGGCAGTACATGGCGGGGGCAATTTATACTTTGCTCTTCTAACTATAACTGGTGAATGTGTTTTTTGAGTTCAAAATGTTAATGTTGTCAATGACATATTCACCTTAACCTTCCTTTGACCTTTGTGTTTTTCTGTAAATTTCTAGGGTTTTGTTAAATACAACAGCACTTTAACCTCAGTGCTTTTCAGTGAATTTCTAAGGTGTTTGTTAAATAAAACCAGTCATGTATATGACAAATAACTATGGCATTACTTTAACCTTTGGATTTTTCAGTGGATTTCCATTTTTTGTTTAACAAAAATAGATATTTTTATCATACCTAATTCTAACATTTAACATTTGATTTTGTCTAGTGCATACTGTACAGTGCAGTTGTGTAAAGGACCACAAGGTTATGTCTCCAGTTACCTTGGGTATGTGTAAATTTGGCAGTGATTGTTCCCTGAGTGTCTTCATACAAAAATCAGTGACAAAATAAATCCTCATATAGAGGAGACACATCTACAGACAAAGAGTTGAATCTCCACCAAAAAGGGGGACATATATGAAATAAGTGCTTCCTTTTTTGTGGAAATGTCCTCACCTTCCTCTGTATCAAGATCATGCCATCAAAATCAGCAGGAGACATGCTTGAATCATTTTGGTAAGTAGAGTTGTTTATCAGCATGGCAAATGACTGGAACACTATTTTTATTTTAAAGGGAAGAGGGCTGTGTGGCCCCCTCCCCAAGACTTTTATTGCCCAAGGGACTCCACCACTTGAGGCCTACTTTTTAATAGGTGGGTACCTTGGTGCCCACCTGGGTCACCCACAACTGTGGGCCAAAGGGGAAGCTCCAGGGCCCCTGCAGACCCACCCGGAGGAAGCAGCTATTTATGCTCGTCCCTCTGAGCGAGAGGAATATCTTGTTCTGTTTCCCTATCTGCATTAGGGAATGGGGGCTGCATGCCCTCCTCTCCTTAAATAATATTCAGCCCTGGGGCAGGGGTCCCGAGGGTCCAAATCGGGTGAGGGTAGTTTGGCACTACTCTCACCCCCTCCCCAAATGCTAAAAAAATAATGGCAGGTGACTTTTTTATTTGTTTTTGCAGTGATCCTGCAGGGGTCTTGGGGATGTGGCAAAAAACACAGATTTCTTTTCGGCCACATGGGAGGTCCCTTTAGGTCTCCATATGGAGCCTGGGGGCAGGGTATCTGTACCCTGCCCCCTATGTTTTTTTTATATATTTTTTTATTAGTTCAGGACAGGAGACTAATTAACCAAATGCTGTAATGGCTACCAGCAACATTTTTCTTGAGCACTCGCTCACCCTGGAGCCTGACTCCTGTGGAAGCGAGATGACCCAAGAGAAAAAAGCTCCCTGGGCCAATAAGAATGCTCTATTTTTAAATTGGTGCTCCCTCAAGTCTCTTGCAAGCCTCAAACTTTGTACCTTAATTTCTCAAAACTGCTGAATGAATTTACACCAAGTCACAAAAAGCACAATCTGCTGACTAAGATCTAGCTTCCTGACAATTTTAGTATAATTCTGTTAAGCAATTTTTTTCAGTAGTGCTCCTTAAAGAAGTCCATGAAAAATGCAGGGGAATTATGCATTTTGGGGCTCTCATTTGCTCTCACTCCCAGTTGATGGATCACCCGAAAACATTCCAAGCACAAACTAATCAAAAAGTGGCTCCCCTTTTTGGTGAGCTTCATTGAAATTTATCAAACAGGGCCGATGTCATTAGCCAAAAAAAAAAAACGGTGGTTGTCTGTTGTCTGGTTAGTGAGCTGAAAAGAGTGTGCAACGACGATCCGCTACTTATAATAATTTGAAGGGGGTAGATAAATTGTAAATGAAAGTTATAACTGCAACTTTAGAATTCTAGAAGTATGTGTAGTTTAAACTTCGTTTGTATAGAAAAATAAGTTTTTCTAACTATAACTAAGCTTTTTGCCATGTTGTATAGAGGAATGGTGTATCCTAGAGAGAAGTTGAGCGATGTGTCCTTAAGTGTCATATAGTGTAGTACAGTGGCATTGAGTGGATGGGCATAGAGTGGAGCACAGTGTCATGGAATGGCATAGATTGTCGTACGGTGCTGTAGAATGAAGTTGCATGTAGCGCAGTAGTGTGTCAGACAGTTGAGCGTCATAGAGCGCAGTATAGCACAGTGGTGCAGAGTGGGATGAAGTAGAGTAGAGTGAAATGGAGTACACTGGAGTAGGATAATGTAGAGTGCAGTAAAGTGTCATAGATTGGGGGTAGTCGTAGAGTGGTGTGTCGTATACTATAGTGGTGCTTAGTGCAGTAGAGTAGAGTGACATTGAATAAAGTGTCATAAATTGGAGTATTGTGTTGTAAAGTAGGCTAGTAGGCTGGTAGATTGTAGTGGGGTGTCATAAAGTATTGGAAAGTGATGTAGACTACAGTGGAGCAAAGTGGTATACAGTTTAGTTGATATTTATAGAGTGGAGTAATGTAAAGTTCAGTGTTTTAGAGTGTGGAACAGTGGATTGGCACACAGTGTTTTAAAGTATAATGGCATAGAGTGGCATACACTGGAGTAGAGTAGAGTACTGTGTTAGAGTAGAGGGGAGTAAAGTGGGTTGCAATGGTTACAAGGAGTTGTGTGCACTGATGTATAGTGGACTAGAGTATCGTAGAGTAGAGTGGAGTGTTGTACACTGACATACAGTATAGTACAATCTTGTACAGTGGAGAGTCGGAATATAGACAGAAGTAAAGTGTTGAAGAGTGGCATATAGGATAGTAGAGTAGACTTGCATAGAGTGCAGCAGTGTGTGAAACATTGGAGCACCGTAGAATGGATTATTGTATAGTAGCATAGAGTGAGGTAAACTCTCATACAGTGGATTAGAGTTGAGTTGAGTAGTATAACTTAATGTGGAATAAAGTCGAATAGAGTGTATTGGTGTATCATGGAGTTGAGTGGCATTAGTGGAGTGTACTGCCATAGTATAGGTAGTAAAACTGTCCAAATTGGAATGATACTCCTACAGTAGAGTGGAGTGCTGTGTTGTTTAGAAAAGTGTCAAATAGTAGTACATTGGAGTGTATGGGTTAGGAGTAGAGTATAGAGTAGGGCAGTGGAGTGTACGAAGGTAGAATTGTATAGAGTGGAGTTACATAGAGTGAAGGAGAGTGTTAAACAATGGAGCAGTGTAAAATGGAGTAGTGTACACCGTAGTGACATAGAGTGGATTACTGTAAAGTTGAGTAGGATGCTGTGGAATAGCGTACTGTGGAATACTGTACAGGGGAGTTTAGAAGAGTATAGTGGCATTAAGTGGAATAGCGCAGAGGGGAGTGGTGTACAGTGGAAGTGAGTACAATCGAGTAGGGTACAGTGGATTAGCATTGAGTAAGATGGCATACATTAAAGTGGCATGGTGTAGAGTTGATAAGACTGTTATAAAATGGAGCGGCTTCTTATACAGTAGAGTAGAGTGGAGTACCGTACAGTGTTGGAAACTACTGTGGAATGGAATAGAGTGTTACATAATGGAGTGAATGTTTATAGAGTTGAGAGTAAATTTGGATAGAGGATTGTACAGTGACAGATTGGAGTAAAGTCTAGTAGATTGGCATAGTGTGTAGTAGAGTTTTGTAAAGTGGAGTTGTGTAGTGTGGAGGACAGTACACTGGAGTGGTAAAGAGTGGAGAGGCGTGCAGTGGAGTAGCATAACGTGGAATAGCATAGTGTAGTAGTGTACAGTGGAGTGACACAAAGTGTAATAGGGTATAGTGTAGTAGTGTACATTGGAGTTGCATACTGTGAAGTGGTTTGACTGGAGTGCTGTATTGTGGGGTGGTATAGAATGTCATAGCATACAGTGGAGTGGAGCACAGTGGAGTGGGGTAGAGTGACATACCATACAGTAAAGGAGCAAAGACTAAAGTTGCTTATAGTGTAGCATGGAGTGGCATACAGTGGAAAACCATAGAGTGGAGTCCAACTGACTGGCATAGAGTATACTAGTGTAGAGTGGAATCACATAGATAGAATAGAGGAGAGTGGAGTGGCATACAATGGAGTGGTGTAGACTGGAGTAGTGTACAATGGAGTGGGTTAGAGTGAAATAACAGATAGTGGATTGGCGTAGAGTGGAATGGTATCCAATTGACTAGCATAGAATTGAGTGGCATAGAGCGGAGAAGTGTACACTGGAGTGAGGTAGAGTGGAGTAGTGTATTGTAGAGTGGCATACAGTTTGCAGCATAGAGTGGAATAGTGTATAGTAGAGAGGCATAGACTGGGACAGCATATAGTGGAACGCAGTGGCGTACCGTGAAGTGGTATAGACTAGGGTGGCATACACTGGAATGAGATGGGGTGGATTCGCCTACAGTGGAGTGGCTTTCGGTGGAGTGGTGTCCAATAGAGTAGTGTAGAATATATTGAAGTAGAGTAGAGTGACTTACACTGAAATGGCATGAGGTGGAGTAGCGTACAGTGAAGTGGTGTACAGTAGAATAGTATAAATTGCCAAGGCTTGTTTCATCATATAATTCAAACTTCTCTTTACTGCTTTTATACTGAGAAAAGCAGATGCTGAAAACCCCACTGTAAAGCAAGAATTGCCAAATCCAATAGATCTTTTTATTTTATAAATGAAAGGAATTTGTCATTGATTGGGAAATATATGTATTTATTTGTATGCATGGATGAGGGGGTGAATGGTTAATGTGTGAGGGCATGAATGGTGAATGTGTGAGTGACTGAGTGCCTAGAATGTTGTGGTGTAAGTGGATGGATGCATGAATGAACAAATAGATGTATCGATGAAACAATTGCTACTAGTTTCTAACACATTTGAGAAGTGGGGATTCATTTTTGTGAAATTTAAGTTTAGCAGCTTCCCATAAAGATGTTGGTTGTGTGCAGTAACATGTTGCTGGTGCTTGTCCAGGCCTGCCAAGGGTCATATACCACCTGTGACACCATCAAATTTTAGTACACTGTGCCGCATACCAGCAAACAGAGAGCAAAATATCAGACATTTGAAAAGTGTTTGCATAAAGGAAATACAATTATTAATTGTTAGAATTCACTGCCACATCACCCCCTCATACTCAGTGTAGCTTGGCATGCCATACATGTTCCCCTCTCCTTGTAGAGTCTTTTTTCGAGTTTGTCTCATTAATTTGCCCCACTCTTAACAAGTGCCTCCTTTCCAGAGAAAAGACATGGTGCCATGTTTATGAACATTTTGTGCCTTCTTTACTTAATTTTTAATGACAGAAAAGCGATGCTAGGTTAACTCCATATTTATATTTTGCCACTAGACCCATCTAGCGTCAAAATATAAATCATGGTGTGCAGGTATGTGGCAGCACCTATATCGAATGCCACCCAAGTGATGCCATTACCAACTACATATCATCTACACATACCTAACATTCCTGTAGTGTGCACATACACCTGTCTGATGCATTGTGTCGCTCACATATGAATGCAAATCATCCTGCCATGAAAGATTTTGGGGCATAATAATGAGAAACGGGGCAGCACTTACTCCAGTGCCACCTCACATGCACCCCTTTGCACCCCCTAACACCACCATGTCTGTTCTGTATACTAGAAATGGTCCACCACAGTGCAGAATTTGTGCAAAACTGTAAAGATCATGGATGCCATAGTATGACCCAGCAGGAGTATAAAGGACATACCTGACCTTACATGCATCCTACTAAGGGACCCATGTGAAAAATAGGCGTGCCCCCTCCCAAAGCCTGCACTGTGCATGTTTTCAAAGTGCCTGTGATAAATCAAGTATTGGATGCTAGGAGATACTCCTGTACCTAATTAGATCATCCCACAAATGTGTGATACACGCCCTCGTACACTTGATGGCTGGCACAACCATCATCTGCCACAAAGGGTAACTAAGTCTTGCACTGCATGTGCAGTGCCACATGGTAAAATTGATGGCACCGTTTGGCTTTGTAGGGCTACCATGGTGTCTCTACATCTGACACCATTGTGGTGCAAGGAGGTGGTAGGTTCCATCCAACAATAGGAAACTGCCTCAAATATGGACCACACAACACATTTTTGCTATAGTATAACCATGAGTTTGGAATCAATATCAAAATCCTCAGGTCCTTGAACCACTACCCATGATTGTCATGTCCATCAGCACAGTCCAATGAAACCAGTTCATAAGAACAGGAACATACACTATACCACAAACAAGTCTGAGTCACCACTCCACCTACAACTAACTCCCCATGGTATATATTCCAAACCACTATCAAGCTTTACCAACACATCTTCTCTCATTTCTCTGCCACTGATCAGGGTTACCACATACAGCCATGAGTAATGACTCCATTCGCCAATCCCACAATGATGGGAGAGTGTGCATGCAATGAAGGGCACAGAAGAATACGCAATGTGGTGGAGAGGACATTTGGGCTTCTGAAGTCAAGGTTCAGGTGTCTGGCATCACAGGAGGAAGCCTCTTGTATGCTCCACCACTAGTATGCAAAATCCTACGGGCATGTGCAATCCTCCATAACATATGTGTAAGAACAAATGTTCCCTGGGATGAACAGGTTGATGTTCCCAACGAGGAGGAGGATGATGATGGAGCAGCTAATTTGGAGGGGGAACAACAGAACACTGCTGCAGATGTTCACAGGAGACTCCACATAGTATAGAATGTCTATACATAGTGACTGGACTATCAACATTGCATTGTAGAGAGCACAAATAAAATATGTTGCACCTGATTCTCCATGGTCTACTCATTCTCCAGTACATATACAATTGGAATGTGACTCAAAGCTCAGGGAGCAGGTAAGAAACACAATAGTATGGTAGCAACACTCTTTGTGATGTAAGAGGGTCTACTGCCTCCATGTCACATATCAGTGACAAGCAATTCATGAGCATGTGATTCCTGAAGGCCTAGATCCATGCACCACTACATATATCATGCTGTCAAGTGGGCAAAGTACTAATTCCTAGCCCTTTTCCCACATCAACACCATGCCTACCAGGATGTATGAAAGGGAGGGCAGTGATCAACTGGTATTTATGTAATGTCGGAACTGAACACTGTCACATCTCAGGGGGATTGCTGCTTTGCATGCACAATGATTGTGTGGCAAGGGGGGATATCATTGATAACTATGGACCTTCAGTAATTGTACAGGGATTGTAGCCAATGTTAGAGGCAGAGCCTGCACAGTGTATCCATGGAAATATGTCCTGGCACTGCCATTAGGCACAACCCTGATAGTGGACTGTACCTCACTTATGGCACACACACATTGGCTTTGGAGTGTGCTATGTGTTGCTAGACAAATTAAAGCAGCTACGCATGCAGAATCACTCTCCAAAGACATGACCCATTGTCAGGATCTAATAATTAAATGGGATAATGTACCACTAAATAACTTTCTGGGTGGAATGTAGGCAGAGTGTGTTACACTCCCTATCTACATAAGATGCATACTTTTCACAAAAATCTGCTGTCTTGACACAGGTCTACAGCAAATCCAGATAAACACGTGAAGACTGATGTATAGATGTATGTCCTAGGTAGCAAAGGGTTCGCTAGTACTAACAATGCTTGACATGTGTCAGCAAGTTTACCTAATATGCTCTGTATATCAACATCAGACAACACATAGCAACACACACCACCCATTTTCACTCAAATGACAGAACAAGTGGAAGGTAGCAACAGTAGCAAATTATTCCATATATGTTTTGGACTCCAACATGGCAATCAGGTGTGGGATGTGCAACTACTGTATATCCAGCAATGTTAAAAAATGTCAGAGATCCATTAAACAATTAATGGGAGTACAACTAACCATATATGTTGCATTTGCCTCATGAATAAAACAGCACTGAGATGATTTCGCACGTCAACGTCATTCAGTCAGGGTAAATCTGCCCTGTCAAATGCAACCATAGGCTTGTGTTGCCATACAAACTCACACAGTACACAGTAGTGCTGATGAGTAGGCTGCCATCTATGCCAGACTGCAACACTGCTACACAGTGGTATTCCATTGTATGTGACAATCATAACAAACTTGATGTGGACAAGTGTGAGTGCCTAGTTAGTGGCATGCACACATATGCCACATCTCTCAGCACACATGTACCACTGTAATGGTTCAGGCATGGTAATGTTTATGGATTATGAACAAAAAACAACCTAGCACAAAAGTAAGAGCATAGGTATCACAAGATCAGTGACTGAAAGAAATGACCTTCACATGTGTTCCGACATATGGAAACAGATGTGGCACTGATAAGACTACACATGCATTTGTCAAAGTCCAAAATGTGTCCCTGCATGAAAATAGTAACGTGAGGTTTCACATCCCATGAACACACCATTGTGGTCATATGTTACAGAAATGACACTACACATGTCTTTACACACACACGGCATATACCAACCTTCAGTAACACATGTGTACATATCATCTCCTTCAACTAAGATGCATGGGGAACTATATGTCACGTGTAGCAGAGCATCAGGAAGTAAAAACAACACACCACAGAGTGGATACACATGCACATGCAAATTGGCAGAGTTAACTTCATGTCAACCCAGTCTTAGTCCACTGCATATTCTCAGTGCAAATTTTCATGGTTGTCACATGCCTTACCATGTGTTGGACATAGGTTAATATATATTTTGTGTTGTTGTTATGTATACATGTGTATATCAGACATAACAATGTATTACTCCCACAAATTAGTATTCAAACACACATGCACACTCATAGTACACATGTGCCAAAATGTATGTAGACACAGTGTAGTTACACATGCACATAGGCACAAGGTATGAGAATTCCGCCACAGCTATTATGACCCACATCTCGGAATCCGACAAAATTCAGACACCCACACAACTCCGCCACACCAAAGGTCAGTGATAAACTGGCGAAAACAAAACCTCCACAGTCACGCCAACAGAAATACGCCCACACTATCACAACACACGAATCCACGCTCAAAATACACGCACTTCTATAAAACACCGCCACATTGGACAATTCCAAATACACACACCTGATACACATACACACACCACTACCACACACCCAATACAATATAAAACACACACCCACATCACCCACAAACCCCTACGACCACTATTACAGAGAGAAGGCCAGAGAGAGACACCACCATCCACAAACTAGCATCCACAGGCCCTCAACACCATCACCCACACAACTTCCACGCACAAAACACCACACACCACTACATATCACCACACTTATCACCACACACTCCACCCCACACATCACCTACACCACCCCATGGCACGGCAAAGACACCCCAGGTTCTCGGAGGAGGAGCTCAGGGTCATGGTGGAGGAAATCGTCCGGGTAGAGCCACAGCTATTTGGAGCACAGGTGCAGCACACCTCAATTGCAAGGAAGATGGAGCTATGGTGAAGAATAGTCGACAGGGTCAACGTAGTGGGACAACACCCAAGAAATCGGGACAACATCAGGAAGAGGTGGAACGAACTACAGGGGAAGGTGCGTTCCGTGGTCTCAAGACACCACCAGGCGGTTCAGCGGACTGGCGGCGGACCCCCACCTCCTCCCCCACATCTAACAACATGGGAGGAGCAGGTCTTGGAGATTCTGCATCCTGAGGGCCTCGCAGGAGTCGGTGGAGGAATGGACTCTGGTAAGACATATCTTAACTATTACATCCCCCACCCTACCTGCATGCCAGCACATACCCCCACCCTCACCCTCACTCCCAGCACTCCAACTCCTCACAAATGTACCAATATCACAAACCACCCATCCCAACACCAAGCCCTGCATGCAACACCAAAGGATGGACACCCATCACTAAAGCATGCCCACTGCACATACCCATACAACCCCCTAAACCATCATCACACAAGCCCCCACACAGGAATGCCAGCACTGAGGTACACGGTCACCCACCCATTGCACACCAGGACACACACAGATGCAATAATCATGCTTTTCCACCCCTGCAGGACCACTACCCAACGTCACCAGACAGGAGGGTCCAGACATCTCCACCCCACCCACAGAAGAGGCCCACAATGATGACAGCAGCTCTGTCCACCTGGATGTAGATGACCAGCCCGGACCATCGTGGGCCTCAGGACAGTCGGTTCCCCTCACACAGGCACAGGCCACCACAGACCTTCCACCCTCTGGTAACACCAGTACAGCACCCACCCAGTGGGCCCATACCTCGGTCCCCAGGACACGTCAATCAGCTGTGTGTCCACCACTACAGGGAACCCAGGATAACCCACCACCCCAACAACAACAGGGACCTGGGGGCAGTGGTAGTGGGCACACGGTCCAGGGGACGGAGGCCCAGGAACACAGGGGAACTGGGAGGGCTGCTGTGTGACAGGGGGCGGACAGGCCCAGGGAACCCACTCTCCACGAGGCCCTCTCCTCCATCATGGGAGCATACCACCACTCCCAGGAGACGATGGCAGCGGTCCTGGCCAAGTTTCAGGAGACCCAGCGCATGCAGGAGGAACAGCATTTGGGGTTCAGGGAGGAACTCAGAACCATCAGCTCCGCCCTGGGCACCATCGTAGGGGTGCTGAAGGAAATACTCAACACCAGGAGGGACACTGTGGCACTCCAAGGGGCCCCTGACACTAGCATGGACGATGAACTGCCCACCACCTCCACCGGCACTAGTGGACAGGAGGCACCGCCACAGGACCACCACACCAGCATCCCACCCCCTGCAGATGGAGAACCACCCCGCAAGCGGTCCCTGAGATCCAGGAACAAGACAGAGCACGATGCCAAGACCCCCGCCAAGAAATGAGACCACCCTGATTGTCAACCCACTGTCCCACTGTGTCACCCTGTCCATATTGGAACTGCCCCAGCTCCACTTCCTATGCCCATATGGGCAATGCACCTATGAGACAAATAGACTGGACATTCCTCCGCCATCACCCCTCACCATTTTACTACCCCCTCCAATATTATGAGCACTTAAATAAACACACTTAAAGCACAAAACAATCTGGAGTCTGTCTGTGATTTCGAAATAGTGTATTTGCAATTACAGTTACAAAATTTCCAGGAAATAGTAATGTCAACATACCGTTGTCACACAGCTCTAGTCCATGAGGAATCTCAGCAGATGACACACGTTGGGACCCACACCTGTGAAACCGTAAGGGAAAGTGACAACTCAGTGACCATACACTGGGTGAAATCGACACACAGGAGAGAGGTAGAAGTGTAAAAGTACTTGTAGTAGGCAGGAATGTATTCTCACCTGTGTCTCACTGGAAATATCGCTGGATGACTGAGTCCCTGTTGTCAATGTCTTCTTCCTCTGCTTCCTCCTCATAACTCTCCACAGGCTCCACAGCTGCCACAACACCGCCATCTGGACCATCCTCCTGCAGAAAAGGCACCTGGCTTCGCAAAGCCAAGTTATGAAGCATACAGCAGGCCACGATGATCTGGCACACCTTCTTTGGTGAGTAGAATAGGGATCCACCTGTCATATGGAGGCACCTAAACCTGGCCTTCAGGAGGCTGAAGGTGCATTTGATCACCCTCCTAGTTCGCCCATGTGGCTCATTGTAGCGTTCCTCTGCCCTGGTCCTGGGATTCCTCACTGGGGTCAGTAGCCATGACAGGTTGGGGTAACCAGAGTCACCTAATAGCCACACACGGTGCCTCTGTAGTTGACCCATCACATAAGGGATGCTGCTATTCCGCATGATGTAGGCGTCATGCACTGAGCCAGGGAACATGGCATTCACATGTGAGATGTACTGGTCTGCCAAACACACCATCTGTACATTCATGGAATGATAACTCTTCTGGTTCCTGTACACCTGTTCACTCCTGTGGGGGGGGACCAAAGCCACATGGGTCCCATCAATGGCACCTATGATGTTGGGGATATGTCCAAGGGCATAGAAGTCACCTTTCACTGTAGGCAAGTCCTCCACCTGAGGGAAAACGATGTAGCTACGCATGTGTTTCAGCAGGGCAGACAACACTCTGGACAACACGTTGGAAAACATAGGCTTTGACATCCCTGATGCCATGGCCACAGTTGTTTGAAAAGACCCACTTGCAAGGAAATGGAGCAATGATAGCACCTGCACTTGAGGGGGTATTCCTGTGGGATGGTGGATTGCTGACATCAGGTCTGCTCCAACTGGGTACACAGTTCCTGGATTGTGGCACGGTCAGACCTGTAGGTGATGATCACATTTCTTTCCTCCATTGTCGACAGGTCCACCAGCGGTCGGTACACCGGAGGATTCCGCCATCTCCTCACATGTCCCAGCGGACGGTGTCTATGAAGGACAACAGCGAGCACAGAGTCAAACAACTCAGAGGTATGTACCCACAGTCTAGCCTGTATGTGTGTTGAGAGTAGGCCTAGGTATGTGTGACGCAGTTAGTAATTAGGCCATGTGGGCCCCTGAAATGGCGGCTGCCTGACCTCTAAAATGGGACAATAGGATGTGAGGTAACAGCGCTGGCGTTGTACACCGTTGCGGTAGGCGGTCGAAGACCGCGGCGCAATGCTGCATTGGTTAACATTGGACCCTATGGGTCCCAGGAGCCAATGACGATGTACGCCGGCGGTGATGGTACGCACCGCGGCTGCCATTTTCTAGCTGTTGAATCACTCGATACCTGATCTTCGACAGGAGAGGACCTACACTGCAAGTGCTGCTGTGACCTCGGTCTGGAAGAGACAATGGCTCGTGCGTCTGGGGAAAGGGCCCCTGCCTTCACTGCGGAGGAGTTGGAGAAGCTCATCGACGGGGTCCTCCCCTAGTACACGCTACTCTACAGTCCTCCAGACCAACAGGTAAGTACACAGGGAGCATGTTGTATGGGCTATGCGTGTGTGGAGAGGGCTGGTTGTAAGAAGGAAGGGGGCAGAGTTCCGCGTGCATGAAAGACGGTGGGTGCATGTGCCACATGGCAAGGGTAGGGATGGGGGCCACTCACTTTGACGGTGCAGTTGGTAATGACTTCTCTTCTTCCCCTGTACATTTCATGTAGGTCAGCGCCCACCAGAAGAAGGATATTTGGCGTGCCATCGCCAAGGACGTCCGGACCCTGGGGGTCCACCACAGACGGAGAACCCACTGAAGGAAGAGATGGGAGGACATTCGCCGCTGGAGCAAGAAGACGGCGGAGGCTCAGCTGGGGATGGCCTCCCAACGTGGGAGGGGTGCCCGTCGAACCATGACCCCCCTGATGTTCCGGATCTTGGCAGTGGCCTACCCTGAGTTGGATGGGCGCTTGAGGGCATCACAGCAGACACAAGGGGGTGAGTACACTCTCATTCTGCTGACTTTGCGCGCAGTGGAGGTGTCTGGGTGGGGGAGGAGGGCTGTGGGTTTCCCTAGGCCAGGGCGACTTCCGTAGGCTAGGCCCCTTCGTAAGGCATGGCCCTGTGGCCCCTCACCCCACCTCTGTAGAGTGCCAAGTACAGGTATTCATGCACCTGTGTCGTCTATGTGTGCAGATGTCGTCCATAGCCTTGTAGGCCATTCCCCAGGAATTGCACTGTAGAGCCCAACAGCGCGACGTAGTGCAGGGGGCTGCTGTGTCTGTCTTGTCCGCCAAAGGTAGCAGTAATGCATGCACTCAACATGTCTTTCTTCTCTCTCCCCCCCTTTTTTTTGCGGTCTCCCTGTTCTTGTGTGCATTAGCATCATCAGGCGGAGGTGCAGTGGCACCGGAGCACGAGGGAGCTGCATCCCACATGGGCATGGAGGCCCACACTACGGACTCATAATACACCAGTGGGACGGAGGGCGAGGGGAGCACCACAGCAGTCACAGGATCTGCAACCAGCGACACTGACTCGTCCTCCGATGGGAGCTCCCTTGTGGTGGCGGCAACATCTGTGCCCCCCACTTCAACAGGTACAACCGCCACCCCCCCTAACAGCACCGGCCTCCTAGCAGCCCTTCAGCTTTCACCCCGTGCCTGCTCACCCAGGAGGGTGGGCATCACCTTCGCCCCAGGCACCTCAGCCCCTGCCCCTGTCACCTCTGCTGCCCTCAGTGAGGAGGCCATTGACCTCCTCAGGTCACTCACTGTTGGGCAGTCTACCATTTTGAATGCCATCTAGGGTGTAGAAAGGGAGTTGCAACACACAAATGCATTCCTGGAGGGCATTCATTCTGGTCAGGCTGCCCTTCATCGAACCGTTCAGACTCTGGCCTCAGCACTGATGGCAGCCATTGCCCCTGTGTCTAGCCTCCCCCCTCCAACTTCCTCCACCCAGACCCAATCCCCTGTACCTCTGCCTATCCCAAGCACACCATCAGACCAGCCTGCACACACCTCACCACACAAGGGAAGCTCAGGCAAACATAAGCACCACACATCCCACAGGCAATCACGCAAGCATCAGACACATACAGACACACCAACATCCACTGCCTCCACTGTGTCCCCCTCCTCCTCGTCTCCCTCCTCCCTCCCAGTCTCGTCTACACTCACACCTGCATGCACTACCTCTACAGCCACTACGTCCCGCACCGCACACCCAGCAGCACACCCCGCTCATGTGCAGTCACCACCCCCACTACCATACACACGTCCCATGTGTCCTCTCCCAGTGTGTCTGTGATGCCCCCTCCCAAGATACACAAACGCAGGCACACACCCACCCAACATACACCCACCTCACGACAGCCTCCAGCGCATGCACCTGCACCCAAAGCCACAAAAGTTACACCTCCTACAACCACCTCCTCTTCCTCCACTCCCAAACCCCCTCCAGCTACCCGTCCCAGTGTCTCCATACAACTTTTCCTGTCAACCCTTAACCTATTTCCCACCACCCCGTCCAACTAATAGATCCCGTACTAGCCCCTCAGCCACAAAATCACCGAGACCAGTGGTGCCTGTTGTCACAGGTATGTGGAGTGCACCGGCCACCAGGCCAGCCAGTGTATCACGGAGCCAGAGCACAGCCAGTCCCCCCCCTGTGAAGCACCAGAAGTTGGCCAGTGCCCGGTGGGAGAGGGGGAAGACTCCAGCCACTCAAGCCGATCACTGGGGTCCCGGGGGGAGTGTGGACTCTGCTGTGACTCCTCCCAAGGTGGGGAAGGGGCAGAAGAAACCTGCAAAGTCTGGGAGGAGCAGCACGGCGGAGAAGACTGCCATCATCCCCGCTGGGCAGGAGGGCCCTGCCTGCCCCATCGTCGCTGCCCAGGAGGGCCCCGCCAGCCCCATCGTCGCTGCCCAGGAGGGCCCGCCAGCCCCATTGTCGCTGCCCAGGAGGGCCCCTCCAGCCCCATCGTCGCTGCCCAGGAGGGCCCCGCCAGCCACAGCCCAGCTGCTCAGGAGGGCCCCGCCAGCCACAGCCCAGCTGCCCAGGAGGGCCCCGCCAGCCACAGCCCAGCTGGGCAATGAAGGACCGCCAGCCCCAGCCCAGCTCGGCAATGAAGGACCGCCAATGCAAGCACCGCTGAACAGGGCAAGGCAAGCACCGCTGAACAGGGCAAGCACCGCTGAACAGGGCAAGGACCGCCAAGGCAAGCACCGCTGAACAGGGCAAGCACCGCTGAACAGGGCAAGCACCGTCAAGGTAAGCACCGCTGAACAGGGCAAGGACCGCCAAGGCAAGCACCGCTGAACAGGGCAAGCACCGCCAAGGCAAGCACCGCTGAACAGGGCAAGCACCGCCAACTCAAGCACCGCTAGCCCATGAGCGGCAGGGGCAGTGACGCAACAGAGACCGTCACAGGGTGAGTGATGCACTCTGGGCACCAGTCCCCCTCCAGAACCAGTGGAGACCTGCATCCACTCCATCTGTCCTGCACAGGATGAAGCACTCTGGGCACCAGTCCCCCTCCAGAACCAGTGGAGACCTGCATCCACTCCGTCTGTCCTGCACAGGATGAAGCACTCTGGGCACCAGTCCCCCTCCAGAACCAGTGGAGACCTGCATCCACTCCATCTGTCCTGCACAGGATGAAGCACTCTGGGCACCAGTCCCCCTCCAGAACCAGTGGAGACTGTTATCCACTTGAGAGACTGTGGCTTTGCACTCCCCAGGATGGTACAGTGGGCAAACCACCCACTGGAGAGACTTGAGAGACTGTGGCTTTGCACTCCCCAGGATGGTACAGTGGGCAAACCACCCACTGTAGAGACTTGAGAGACTGTGGCTTTGCACTCCCCAGGATGGTACAGTGGGCAAACCACCCACTGTAGAGACTTGAGAGACTGTGGCTTTGAACTCCCCAGGATGGTACAGTGGGCAAACCACCCACTGGAGAGACTTGAGAGACTGTGGCTTTGCATTCCCCAGGATGGTACAGTGGGCAAACCACCCACTGTAGAGACTTGAGAGACTGTGGCTTTGCACTCCCCAGGATACATCAATGGGCATGGAGCCCCCTCGTGGATCTGGCGTTGTGCACTCATCCGGCTGAGGTGCCCCCCCTTCCCTTCCTCCTGAGGTGCCTGTTGTATTTCAATCTAATGCCCCTGCAGTGTTCTCTCCGTCATTTTCGGGTATCTTGTGTGGGCCTTGCCCATGCATTTTGGGCCCAGTGGTCCACGGAATATGAATAGTGCAATACCTGGACTACTATTCGTGGTGTATGTTTTGTTAAAAGTGTATATATGTATATATTTGCTTACTGAATTTTGATATATTACAATGGTTCCACTCATTTCCTTTTGTCTTTGCATTCTTCCGGGGGGGGGTTGGGGGTGTTACTGTAATGTTTGGATATGCATTGGTGTGTGTGTTGTAGTGGGTGAGGGTGGGGGTGTTGCGTGTGTGTGTCTCTGTTTTTTGCCTCCCCCCTCCCCTGTGTCGTAGGTGCAGTACTCACCGTGGTCTTCGCCGCCGGCGTTGGTGCTCCTGGTACAGGAGCAGGAAGACTAGTGCAGGAAGAATATGGAGTTCTGGCTCCATGGTGTCGTCGTTCCTCGTGGAGTGTGTAGAGGTGAGCGTTTTCACTTTGAAATGGCTGTTTCCACCGTGTTTTTATCCGCGGTGAATCCGCCCCGGAAAAGGTGGCGGATTGGCCTGTCATAATATTGTGGGCGGTACATTATCCCCCGCCTGTCTGTTGGCGGTGACCGCCGCGCTGTTTGTTTGTACCGCCGTGGCGGTCTCAGTGTTAAAGTGGCTGTCTTTGTTGGCGGTTTCCGCCACAGTCATAATTGCGAAATTTTGTACCGCCGGCCTGTTGGCAGTCTTACCGCCACTTTAACACCGTCCGCCAGTGTTGTAATGACCCCATATGTGTGATTGACTGATCATAGATGTTTGTCAGTTACTCTGATCTACCACTAGGATGACTTGCTCACTCAGCCTAACAAGTTGATAGTGAAAAATGGCAAGTTGTCCATTAACTGATATGTCCAAATTTCACTAAGCAATGTTTTTCATTCATGCATATGATGTGAATGCTGTGTGCATACTTGGTAATTTGATGATGTCTGACATGCATGTACAAATGATGTTCAATATATCAGGATACTGTTGCAGCATCCAGTGCAGTGCCAAATTCACTGTGGGCCTAAGGGTACACATACAGCCACCATGTGTGTGCTGTTTTACACATGTAGCACAACATAGCACAAGGTAGGGTGCTTTAGTTATGTAACATGTAGACAACTTTCATGTGCAGCTCAGGCTTTGGACAAAATTTCTGGGGACATTGCATTAGTTGTACATGTGGGCACATCATAGGCAATGGGGTGCCCCCTTGTAACGTATGCTCAGCCCAGGTCTTACACCAGGACACATAAATTATGATTTACCAAACCTTAGAATAGCTGGTGGGAAGTTTCCAGACCCCCTATCATTTGGCCACCACCTTGCATCCATGATGGCAAGGCAAGCCTTGATGTTTTACCATGGGTGTCAAGGTGGTAGATTGCATGCACAGCCCCCCTTAGGCACAGGGACACAGGAAATCCAGACTTGTTGGGGGCATGTGATCATCACAAGTTTGATGACACAAACGTTGATCATGGACAATTTAGTCCACTCACCTCTGGGCCCTGATGGTTAAGAATGGATAGCCGTTATCTCACTGACATGTACATGATACCGTAGATGGCTGGTAGGAAATAGTCATAGATGAGGAGTGAGTCATTGTAGAGGAATGCGTATTGAACTGTATGTGTTATCTGCAGTTGCAGTGTACAAAATATGTCTGTTCAACCTGTACCCAATGCTGAATTTAATGCTTGATTCTCCTAATTTTTCAGCTGCCAATATGACATAAGACCAAAGGCATGTAGTCCACAAAAGGACAGAATGCTACTGGTACACTATGGGGGTGGATGCAGGACACTGCTGAAAAGGAAGAAGGTTCCGCAAGGAAAAGGCATCTGGAGAATAGCATGCATTTGCACATGGTGGGCCTCCACAGCAGCCACAGGCAATAAAGGACAGTGTTGGGAAAATATCAGGTGTGCAGGGAGCCTTTGCAGGTCCAGACACCTCCATGTCTGCTGCACCTGTCAAGATCCAGGCCCCTGTTCAGCCACCTGTTTCAGTAGTAAGCAGCCAATTTGAACAAGACATGAAATGGGACTTGGCCAAGATATTAGCCAAGGTGGACAAATTGGAGGAGGAAAGTGCAGACAACAGAATGATGCTGAGGTACATTAAGAAGTAACTGAAGAAAATGAAAAAATTAATTTATCTCGTTCAACAGCCTCCAAGTTCTTTCCTCCTCCCTTTTTCTGTTGTACATAGTTTTAGATTGGGGTTTAGATGGGTAGTATTAGGTTGGTGTAGGGTAGGCATAGGTTAGTTTAAGTAAAGTGGGTGGTGGGTTTTTCTCCATTTTTTATTGTTGGGGATTGGGTGGGGGGTCATGTTGGGGAATTTGTGTATAAAAAAAAAATACAAAAATACAAAAACAATATATATTTGTTTAGGCTATAGGTTAGGTTAGTATATGTGTAGTCATAGTTTACGTTGTCCTACTTGTATCTTGTCTCTTAAGGGGGTGGGTAAACAATGTTTAGAGTGTGGTGTTACATATGTAAGATAAGTTTAGAATAGGTTAGATAGGTGTAGTTGTTAGTTAAGTTAGTATAGGTTAGTTTAGCATTCGCTAGTGGTTAGGTTAGTTGTAGGTTTAGGGTTGTTAGAAATTTACAATAAATCCTGTCTCTCTTAGACTAATGGGCATATTCATTAGCCACTAGTACCACCTTGCACCACATCAGCGTCTTACGCTAATGTGGCCCAAGAAGGCCAAAATCCTTCTGCCATATTTGCAATGTGGTGCAATGCATGCATTGCACTACTTTGTAATCATGTGCCATGCATAATGTATGCAAAGGGGGCATTCCCCTGTTGGGGGTGGGGGCTGGAAAAGTGGCACAAGGAAATCTAACAGATTTCCTTGCATCATTTTTGATGGCACGTTTAACACCTGCTCAGAGCAAAAGTGTGCTTTCATTATTTATAATAGGCCCCTATGTACTCTGCAGGAGTAGTGCCTAACAACGGTTAGTGATGCTGCCTAATTTGGCACAGCAGCATGCCATCATCATTTTCAGTTTGATCTGGCCCTCTGTCTTGTCAGATGGTGAAATTGCAGCAACTTGTACAGCTGCACACTTGATGTTCACAGACATGCTCCATGTGTTGTATGTGTTTTATTTTGTAGTCATTCCCATATGGCGCATATGGTTGTCTCTGGGTTGTTGTGGGTTCACTCTGTATGGGTTGTGTACCACAGGTTGCAAGCTTTAGGGCAGATGAGTAAAGGCAATGCGACAAGGAGTAAGGGAAGCATTTTGGTCAGAGACACCACTCTGACACATCCCCTGGGGTGGTATTGACTTCCGTCCTAGTCTCTGATGTCTAAGTTGTGTTGGTACCGGAGCTTTGACAATATGCAATTGGTTTTGTAATGGCACAGCTACACTATTTGCACCTACCTTCTAGGCAATATGATGCATATTTACATGGTGGAGTATAGTCATAGTAAGTGGCCTATTTTGACATTGTGTTTATGTTGGTGTGCATAGCACAACTAAAGTGTCAGTACACGTGTGGCTTGGGTGGAGATGGGGTGTCTTGATTCAGGGCTTGTGTCTCCCAACTCAACCCTTTAGCATTCATTGAGTGTTTTCTATGTGCCTCACCTTTCTTCCATTTGTGGAATCACAGCTACACCCGCAACTTACCCTGCAATTGTGGTGGTTCATGGTAGTCTGTGCTGTCCTGTTCTGTCATTCCAGTGACTGCACTGTGAGGCAGGACTTCCACCTCCAGTATGCAGTGCTGCCGTTCAGTTCCTGGTGAGTTGTTTCTTAGTCCTGCACTTGCAATTGTTCCAGTGTTTCTTGCACTCGGTGACGGTCATCTTGACCAATGTGACACTTGACTTTGTCTGCTATTTGCTGCCATATTGCGTCTCTCCTACCAGCTGGCAATTTGGAGGTGACCAAGAGCTGGTGTTGGTGCTCCACCACCTCTCTAACAAGGATTTCATGCTCATCCTCTCTAAAACGACACTTGGGCTTTCACTTTTCTTTCTCCTTCTACTGGGAATTTTCAGGACCCTCCTGGTAATTGGAGTCTCCCTGGGGTCTCTCCTGGCCTGAAAACTCCACCTTCTCTTGAAACTGCAATGTTTCTTGCGTATGTGTTTTGTTTTGACGATTCTGCAATAAGAAAATATCGCTAACCCTTTTGCAACATATTTACGTGCCACAAAATGGTCTAGCGCCACTTCTGCAGCATTAGCTTCATTTTCCTTATGGCATTTTGCAATAGTTAACGCCATTTTTTGGTGCTAACCATTCCTTGGCACCATCGTGCATAATTTCTTAAATATAATACACAGATGGTGATAAGGAATGACTCTAGCCTGCATTAAAAAAATTATGCACAACTGTGCTAGCACAGTTGTGCGTTATTTCCGTAAATATGGGCCATAGTGTGTATAAGGAAACCTTGGCAGCCACCTGGTGATTTCTGGGTATCTGTCTTGAGACAAAAAGAAGAGTGCGCAGGGGACAAGAAAAATATAAATCTGGGGAAAGGAGAAGAGGGATGGATATGTTGGGTACAAGAAAAGTGAAGTGAATACACAGAGGACAAAGAGAGACACTTGGATAGGAGGAGAAAGGGCTGGAGAGATTTGGAGCTAGAACTGGTCCATGAAGGAGAATGAGTGGGTCACAGATGTGGGTGAGAAACATTAGAAAAACATTAGAAAACATACATTATGTTTGTTTAATGCTTGTAAAGTGTGTCTTTTAGGTATATGCTGGAGCAAGGAGGAAGGGTGAAGACAGATGAAGGAAGGACTAGAGACACTGAAGTGAGGTGCAATAAAATGAAACAATAATACAATGGAGAAACAACAAAGCACAGAGAATAAGAGATTATTATCTTCCAGGAGAAGGGTATAGTTATCACTGAGGAAAGCAAGGGAAAAAGATAAAACAGAATACATAATATGAAACAGTGTGAGGACAGGAGCACAACATAGAAGAGAAGCAACAACCTCATGGCAGTCACTTAAAACTGTTTTGTAAAGAGGAAATTAAGTAATTTGCTTTAAATGTTTTTGATGGGTTATTGTGTTTCTTCCTTTCAATGTCTGGGCACTAGGTTTCATGAAGATTGGTTTAAAGTCTTATTAACTGGGTGAGATTTGGGCTGGTGGTATTCTCTTTGATACTTAATGCAATGACATCCTTTTATGATTAGCCTTGTCGTTAGTTGTTTGAGCCAATGCAACCAAGATTTGTCCATAATTTGGAAATTAAAAGATAACATCCTCGCAGGGCCAACTCTGCTTTTTAACAATGCAAGCACAAGAAAATTTGTACTATCAAGTAACATTTCTTTAAAGTGCTTCATTCTATTAATAATGAGATGTCATTGTCAAATGGATGTCTTCATGATGAGCATGTATTTAAGAATACTATGGGCCTGATTATGACCCTGGCGGACGGCGGAGGCCGTCCGCCAAGGTACCGCTGCTGAATGACCGCACCGCGGTCAAAAGACCGCGGCGGCCATTTAGACATTTCCTCTGGGCCGGCGGGTGCTCTCCAAAAGAGCGCCCGCCGGCCCAGAGGAAATGCCCCTGCAACGAGGACGCCGGCTCAGAATTGAGCCGGCGGAGTTGCAGGGGTGCGACGGGTGCAGTTGCACCCGTCGCGTATTTCAGTGTCTGCTTAGCAGACACTGAAATACTTTGCGGGGCCCTCTTACGGGGGCCCCTGCCGTGCCCATGCCATTGGCATGGGCATGGCAGGGGCCCCCAGGGGCCCCGCAGCACCCCCTACCGCCATCCTGTTCCTGGCGGGTGAACCGCCAGGAACAGGATGGCGGTAGGGGGTGTCAGAATCCCCCATGGCGGCGCAGCAAGTTGCGCCGCCATGGGGGATTCTAAGGGCAGCGGTAAACCGGCGGGAGACCGCCGGTTTGCCTCTTCTGACCGCGGCCGAACCGCCGCGGTCAGAATGCCCTGATAAGCTAATGTTTGGAGGCCACACATTTTGCATGAACACAATAAACAAAACAATGTTCAATGTTTTAACTTGTTTGTGTCCATGTCTATTTTTGTGGAGGGAGGGGAATCATGAGGAATTGACAAGACCATGACATATCTGTAAAGTGGCCCGGGTCTTGCATGACTGGCAGGTTCAACCATTTAAGACTCTTTATGCATGATCACAGAAAAGGCATTACAATGTCAAACCTATGTGCACCAAAAATATAGAAATGTCACACATAGACATATTCAAATGTTGCCAGCTATGCTTGTCTGCCCACAATGACAATGCTAGATATTCAACAAGATAATGGATGTGTAGTTGACTTTGTGTGTATAAACAATGTTGGCAACATCATTCATACACCCAAACCAAACTGCACAGGCAATGAAGTTGATGACAATCGTAATGCATTCCCCATTGTATTACCAGTATTTAAGTGTGCATTACACCTACTTGTCGAGATATGTGTGGCAGTGGCACTCTCTGGTATGATGGGGAATTGTTGTACTGTAAGGGAGAAAAAAAGGACTGGAGATCTTGGGAAATCACCCTTTGCGCAACAGGCATATATGCAGTGATGACTATTATCATTGGAGCTCCACATGAAGCACTGCTGTAGTGCTGGTTCTGCTGAAGTGTGGAAGTAGTTCTCTACCAGCTGCTGTTAATGTAGGTGATGCTTACTCAATTACAACTGCAACTGCCAAGATCAGTTCCAGGCTAGATGCCATCACCTCCTGCACAACCCATGTCCCAAAGACAGCAATTCTCCAGCTGAACAGGACATATTGCATACTTGATCAAGACAAGTTTCATTCAGGCCTGGTGCTAACTGACAAACTATGAGAAGATTATGGTTGCTTAGCCCCATCTATCATTAAGGATGAACTCTTTAAGACCTTCACATTTCTGAATCTTAGATCACATCAAATAGGAGTTAATGGGCTTCCAGGTTGTAGATGTATCATGCCTGTCTAAATGGCAGCTACTATCCCTGCAACATGGACATAGAAATGGCTGTAAAAAGTGATTTAATTGTGGCTATTTCAGTAAAGCAAACAACACCGTGAAACAACACGGAGAACATGTTACTATTGTGACCAGTCTCATTCTTTTCCTGGTGCAGATGTGCAGCCTCTGTCTTCAGAGGTCACAGTCTCCTCCAGGAGGGTGCAGTCTCCTTGGTCTCTCAGCAGGCAGCTGTTGTGTGGAATTGCTCTTCCTGAATTCCAGCAATCACCTGCTGGAAGAGGTTGAATCAAGAAGGAGAGGTACAGTGCCTAAATGTGTCTGATATTGAATAAGCATGAGGATAGCTGAAATATGCCGCTCTTTGTGTCATTAGCGGGTGGTCTTTCAGGACCCCAAATTATTGTAGCAAGGGGTTACATCATCTCAGCCTGCAGGCTGTTTAAAATTATTGTGTGACTAAAACCATTTCACTAGCACATGCACACTAATGCATGTGCAACAAGAAAATTGCCTGCCTGCCTGATGTCCATGTCAGTGAGCAACGAGTATCACGTCAGGCAGGCAATTGCATTCTAAAGGAAATGTGAATAGTAATTGCTTTTTGCAACTACCATCCAAATGGCTTTTACATCTGGAAGGGTGGCGCTCCCCTGCCCAATGTCCGGAGCCACCCCTGAATATTTACATCATCTCAAAAGCAGAAAATGCTATAGGACTGGAAAGGTTTGTGGTGATTCCTCAAATGGGTGGACATTTATTGATAAGTTGGTATACAAGGATTTTTTTTTTTTTTTTACTGTTTATTGGCATTTAGCAGCAGAGTACACACAGTACAAAAACAGTGCATAAAAGAACAGGACCAGCAAGCTGGTCAAACTAGCACAAAGTGCAAACATCCCTTCCCCCCCCCCCAATTTCCCAACCCCTTTCCAACCCGACAGATGGAATCAGAACAAGTTTACGTGTATTGTGGTAGGGATTCCTGTCTTTGAATATCCTCACTATAACTATAACTACAGAGTGGCAATCAGATTTAATGTGATTTCTTTATTTTTATCTATTGTATTTGTATATTCTTTATTGGTTTACATAATCGTGTAGCCATAAATATATCTTTTAGATTTTAATGTTATAATTCTGAAACTTTAAAAATGCAGTCAAGTTTAGCCAGCTCCTCCTGGGGCAGCGGACTTCCACCTCTGGTCTGCAGTGCTGGCTTTCGGTTGCTGGCTAGTTTTTCTTTTGTTCTGCACTTGCATTCGTGCCAGCACTTGTTAGAATCCATCACAGTTCTCTTTACCTCTCTTTACCTCAGCCACACTGTCTTTATCAACTATGGACTGCCATATGGCCTCCTTCATACTTATTGGCACTTTAGAGGTGACGAAGAGTAGGTGTTGGTGCTCTGACTCCTCTGTGATCAGGATCTGATTCTCCACCTCACTGAACCTACACTCCCTCTTCCTTTTTCCCTTTTCCTTGGAGTCTGTATGTCCATCCTGTCTTCTACTGGGCTGATTGGGTTTTCTGGGGTCTCTTCTGTCCTGATTTATCAATTTTTCTACCTCTTGGCTTCTGTTTGGCAGTTTCACAAGGGTTTTTAGACACTTTTAAGAAAAAAGTGATGCTAGCATGATTATCGCAAAAAAGAAAATTGCCGCAAATCATGCTAGTGCCACTTTTCCAGCAGTAGTGTAATTTTTTTTGCGACATGTCACAAAGGTTAGCATCACTTTTATTTACGCTAACCATTTCTTATTGCCATGCTGCGCCATTTTGTAAATATGGCACAAGCATGGCAGTAAGAAATGATGTTCATTTTTTTGACGCAAACCTGTGCTAGCGCAGCTCTGCGTCATTTCTTCTAAATATGGACCCAAGTTCCAAAAAACGGACTAAGTACGAAACCGCATGGAACCCGTTTTGGCCACTGTCTGCTGCCTTGCCCTGCCGAGGATCTTTTACTTCCATTTCAGAGACTAAGGGTCTGATTCAATATTTGGGGAATTGCCTGTCATTCTCACAGGGGGACAGAGTAAAATACTCCGTCCCCATGGTAGAGGACCATCCACCTAATTATAAATGACCGCCAAGTAGGCAGTCATTTATAAAGCATTGGCAGGAACTGCCAATACATTTCACTGTTTTGGGCAGGGCTGTGTCATCATGATGCAGCCTTTCACCAAACACTTTTCTTTTTAGTTTTCTTTTTTAATTTTCAAAAAGAAGATGCAGAAACAGGATTTTCTTTTTGAAAATTAAAAATGTAATGCTATTCTTCCATGACTCCTGAGGCGGGTGGAGTATTATTAGCATTTTACTGTCCCTCACTGCCAGGGTTTGACTGATGGTGTATGACAGTAAAAATGCCTATATGGGTGCCCATCCTGATTTGGATCCCGATGGAGTAAGGGCTATCTGAGAGGTTTGAAAGAGTAGTCACCATTGTAGCCAAATGTATGTCCCATCTGCATCCCAATCAGGCTGGCATTATATTGGTGGTATGTATGCATGTTGAGACAGAGTACAAATACAGTCAACATATAAATCACCCCTGTAGTCAGAAAGAAAAGCCTCTGACCAGGATGAACCTGGTCTCTGTGTTTATTTCAGCCATTTTTCAATTTTACCCTTCTCCCAGTCTAATGCAACCAGTTGCCTACATTTGGCATCTTGCCTTTTTTTGCACTACTTACTAATAGCCTGGCCTGGCCTGGACCTGACATGACCCGGCCTGGGGCTGGGGCTCAGACAGTGCCTATAAGCACCAAGTCTCAGTTAGTGGCCTATGAAGCAAGGCTTCGTTGGCCAGACTTAGGGCCTGATTCTAACTTTGGAGGACGGTGTTAAACCGTCCCAAAAGTGGCGGATATACCACCTACCGTATTACGAGTTCCATAGGATATAATGGACTCGTAATACGGTAGGTGGTATATCCGCCACTTTTGGGACGGTTTAACACCGTCCTCCAAAGTTAGAATCAGGCCCTTAGTTTGTAGCCCTCAAATGTCCACACATGCACAGGTTCTGTATAGAGGCAGACTGCAGGTACTTAAGGACCCTGCTAAATGAGAGTGCCTTCAAAGTTGGTGCCCTAAGAGTGCCAAAATCCTTAGCCTAAGACAGTTTAGCAAACTTTCTTCCATAATATTAAACAACTATCTCTGGTCCACGCAGCCAATACCCTTTTCAGCATTAGATGAGACAGATAATTTTTCGTTCATGTCATCCTTAAATGGCCAGGGAACCTGAGTTCTTATATGTGAGGTGGATTAAGGATTCAGGACTGAATTGTAAGTTAGGAATTTCCATTTTAGCTTGTTGATTAAGATTTGTTCCTGCATTTTCATGGCAGTGTTCATAAGAGAAATAGGTAAATAATTGGCACAGCTTACACAATCTTTATCCTGCCTAACTATTAATGATGCTTTCCCTTCTGAATTCTGATGCTATTTCCTCAGCCTCTACGCTTTGATTGAATTATTTGTACAGTAGCCGGGCTAGTCTGGATGAATTCATTTTTAAAATTGTCATTATGAAGGCACGCTCCACTGGGGATTTTCCTGTTTGCATGTCATGTATAGCCTTGCCATAATCTTCCTCTGCTTATCTCCTTCTAGTGTTTCTCTTTAGTCTGCTGTAAGTTTCAACATATTGTGTTACAGGAAATTGTGATTTTTTCATGGCCTGGCGTATGTGGTCAGTATGGTATAGTTTGGGGTTACAGGTGATGAACTCAGCTGCTTTTGCTGCTTGGTTACTTAAACTTTTACCTTACCTATCAAGATCACTGTAAGTTGTATTTACTTTCAGATACTGTAGTTGGTTCACTAGTAGCTTTCTCACTTTCTCACCTTGTTCACAGTGTTTTTGTTTTACTCTCAGTAGTGCAATTTCTGTTTTGTAAGTATCAAGAGTATTAAGCTAGTACCTTGCTTAACTCTTGATTCAGTGTAGCTTATTGAGTTTCACCACAGAGTTTGCCAGTTCGATAATCTTTATTTATGTTTTTTTTTTTTTTTCGCTGACACTCAAGGTATTTTTGGCTAAGGCTGTATATGTCTTCTAACATAGGTTTTGTCAGCCACCCTTACTGTATGTGCTGAATTTTCTGTGACATTGTTCTCCTTAAGATATTAGTCAAATACACATGCAATCTATCTTTGACAGTGGCAAGTTCATCTGTCAGGGGGATATAAGTATACTGATGTCTCCTTGCAACTGGATCATGCTGTGATCCAACATGCCATTAGGGTTAATGGCAGCTACTGTCAGCCCTTGCAGCATCACTGCAGATGTCATAAAAAGTTGATATGGGATGGGGTCTAAAACAAATAAGATAATTGTGGAGTCTCTTTCTGTTGAATGCTTTATTCAGCAATGATCCAGTACTGCATGATCCGTCATGATGTCTTGTAAAAAGATTAATCTGTCTCTAGTCATACATACATCTAGTGTACCTGACCAGTCCACTATTCAATATACTGTGTAAAACAAACTTACCTGTAAAGACTATAGAATGAGGACAGTGGGAAGCATGAAGCCTGGAGGAGGAGCACCACACTCTCATGCCTACATCCTCTTGTAAAAATAGGCTGTTGGGTATCCAAGCAAGTATGAAGCTCTTGTGATGCTGAGGAAGGACAGGATGCCAGCAGAGACATGAAGAGAGAGCCTGACGACACCAAGAGAAGAAGGCCTGTGGAAACCACTCTTTGGCACTGCAGTACCTGATAAGTATGGGCAGAATTCACAGCAGAACCTCACACCAAGGGGAGAAAATCATGAATGGAGAGAGGGAGAAGAGCCAGAGGACTCACATCTCCTCATTCATAACCTGCAGTGAAGTGAAGAAAGGTTGTGGCTTGCCAGGTGGGTGGCTCAGTGGTGACTTAGGCCACTTACCCCTGACCATCAAACCCACACCAAAAAGAAACTTAGGCCCATATTTATACTTTTTTAGCGCCGCATTTGTGCCGCTTTTTGATGCAAAATCGGCACAAACTTACAAAATACAATTGTATTTTGTAAGTTTGCACCGATTTTGCGTCAACAAATTACAGCAATAGTTATCCCTTGCAATTAGAGCTTTGCTAATATATAGTGTCTATTAGTACCCATCTATATTGTAAGCACATTGACAGGGATTTCCTGATGAAAACCTTACCTAAGTACTAGTCCAAAATTTCTAAACTACATTTGGAAATAATAATGCATTGCAACAGATGATCTTTGCTACATAAACTGGATTCTCAACCCCCTTTGATGGGCAAATTCAGTCAATTTCGCTTTTCAATGTATCAATGCATGCATTAATGGAAGACTGCTTTGGACTGTACTAGCTACACAAAATGAAAGACACAGCGAACGCTAACTTACTGATATATATATTACTACAACTACTACCACCACAGTGCCAGTATCTTAGTGACAGAAGGACAACAGAGTCAGCCTAACTTCTTAAATAATCAGACCAGTTGAGCCCCTTTAGCAATTAGCAGAACAAGATAGCATTGAGCACCTGGTTTGCTCAAACTAGATCACATAATATTCATAATGTTATGTTATGTGAATCCAATTTACCTTTGAGTGTGAGCAGCATGCTATTTGAAAAAATCGTTAGCATTATATAATAAGACACAACAAAATTAGTAACAATTAATTACTAGTGATTACCAAGCCCCGCAACATGGACATTCAGCAGGTCAAGGAGGTTCCTCTCCTGGTCCAGAATATTGGCCCAGTGGTGCATCAGCTGCTGCTGGGTGCGCTGGATCCTATTACATTGGAGTACGCAACGGCACACCCTACTCCACAGCAGCCGATGATCCCGCACGCCGTATCAACTCCCGAGCCTGCTGCCAGCATGGTGAGGAGGTGGGCTCTGCATTAAAAAAACACAATTGCAGTCACCTCCTTCTCGCAAAAAATGGCACAAGGCTGCACCCCTTGGCAGCGCCTGCGCCCGCAGGATGTGCAGTTTGCTGCACCTCCTACACTGGTGCCGCCTCGTCCTGCATGGTATGCCATGGCACTGGTTGGAATATTAAAAAGACAGGGGGAAAAGAGGGAATAGAGAGGGAGAAATCAGGAAGTTAAGTGAAGTTTGGGAAAACTAATAAAGGGACCAAAAAGTCACATAAAATGTTTAAAAAGTGCCAAAAACGTAAAATTTACTAACACAAATACGCATAAGGAAATAAATGTTGAAAATATAACGATAAGTTGGATGAAGTAAGGATCGTGAGATAAAGTAGGATTTGAAAGTAGGCCCAGCACCATCTACAGAGTAGGAAGAACAAGATCGCTGCGTGTGCAGGACACCTCGTGGAGCCATTTGTGCCTGCATTGCAATGCGGAGAATGCTACTCGCACCATCAGTGTGAACAGGTGACCGAGCACAACTCCGCCCACTTGCGTGGGAATAGGCGAAGATCGTAGGTTTTTTTTTCCACTCCATGGCATTCCGTTTAGCGTAACTCCACAAACTCTGCCCACCCCTAGTAATGTGTCTGTCTAAAGTTTCGGTTTGCATTAAAATGATGCATGCATTATATTCAATGGACCTCCCTATCCTTTGCTACACTAGCGTCAACGTTTTTGATGCTAGTGTAGCAAAGTGCTACAATAGCATCAAAAATGTTGATGCTATTGTTCTAATGACTGCCATGGTGTGCTGTATTGTAAATACAGCACACACATGGTGTCGTTAGATGCCTGTAGGGGTTGCAAGAAAAGTGGTGCATCATCTGTGAAGCGTCACATTTTTATAAATATGTCCCTAAGTTTCGTGTTTTCAGCCATGTGTCACCCCACTTAATAATTCTATGTATTATTGGGAGGTCATTCCTTAGTTATATGATTTCCTCTGCTACCCACTCTCTTCACTGAACCATGCATTCCTTCCGCAGCCCTGAACTCGGGGTGCCTGCTCATTGGTTTACATGTCTGTGCTGAAACCTCACTAACATTTCGCCAGTTTATAGCATGTTTTTGGCACTCCTCACCATAGTCCTGCATGTCCCAGTGCCTCGGTTTTATCATTAGTTTAGACATGCTGCTTTATGGCAAGTTATGATATGCTCTTCATTACTTTTTTATCTCCTGGCATCCGCTTGGAGTGCGCTATTGCGTAACAAAGCCCTTATGACTGCTAGCGCGCCTTGTCCTTAGTAAGTAAACTTACAAGGAGACACGTATAGGTCGATGAACCTTTTGGATCGCATGGAGTATCCCAGCTAAGTGGTAGACCAATGGACCATCAATAAGCACTACAGTCAATAACAAACATCAAGAAAAAACCCTATCTAGTAAGAAATTACCATCACTCTCAAGAAGGTTAATCGTTTTTATTCCCTATTAGTTACAATTCTGATCAAAACCTTTATTCGATTTTATTGTTAATCAAACCTTATTAATCATCACAAAATGATTTATTCACCAAGAAAATCTCGATTTAACAAGCAGCAACATAAGTCAGCAAAACCTTTGACATTTATGGAATAATTCAGCAATGCAAGTCAGTCAGTCAGCTGTCACCGTTAAAGTCACCCTTGTCAGCCTACCTAACTCAAATTAGCATCAGCATCTGGGTCTTCATGCGAAAACAATTTTGACAAAAATCATTAATTTGGAAAAATCTATCTAAAGAGAGAAAAAAAAACATTTTAAACAGCGCAGTTGGTACCTAGAAGAAAATAACACATTAGTCAGTCACATTGTTATAGCTACCTATCCAAGATAGATCAGCAACGAGTCAGTCTTCGTCTCCAGGTCATCAGTCATCAGCAAAGTATTAGGCGCACAGAGTAAGCCCAATTATCAGCACTTCAGACAGCGTCTCCTGACGTCATCAACTTTTTCCTCTCCGCTCTAAATTTCCTTCCCTTGTCATGACTTTTTATTAGGGTCTTTCAGTCCATCCCACTAATTACTAATTGGTCAACCTAATCAGAAGTTATGACTCTAACCTATAGTTTTTGTTTACCACATATTCGCGTCATGTCAGGATTCAAGTTCCATTAGTTTGATTGGTTCTTCTGTCAATCAGAACATCATCCGGCTCTTCAGGTAACGAAATTGTTGCTCGCAATCTTTCAGTCAGTGCTTCCATTGTTCAAGTCCTAGGAAAGTACGTTTAGCCTACACTACACATAATTGTATCAATTTGTCCTCATCATCTCCTGTCCACTGGTACATTTGCAGAATTTTCTGGCAGAGCTCTCTCTGAACTCTGTACAGTTCAATGTCCTTTTCTCCAGTTCCAGTCCTCGGCAGCTCATCGTGTCTTCACGTCAAAGCAAGCAAGGCCCAGCGAAGACCAGGCCTCCAGTTTGGCTAAGTTAAGAACATGAATTATCATAAAACATAGGTTATACATTCAAATATGACATATTAGTACAATTTGAATATATATATTCAATATTTAGCATCTTGTTACTACACATGGTGACCACTCCCCATGGGCACATTTTACCCATACATGTTATTTTCAAATATTAGTTTCTTTTATCAATATTTCTCAATAGTATTCATATGCAAATCATAAAAAAATTCTTATATTAGCATATCTGCTCCATCGTGACCTATGTACCTTACCCTGTTTTTTTTTACTTAAAATTTCCCTCTGTCTTTGACATGAGGCTTTTGGCAGAGATCTAGCAAAGCACTGCTATCTTCCTCACCAACAAGCCACACTCCTGGTATCTACTCTCTAATCCCAATTAGTGATTACTCAGATCCAAAGTTCTCTGGAGCAGCAGCACGCACTGAGAAGTCTAAATGTGGTGTACGTTTTATCCATAACTCTTCTTTTTGGCACCATCCTAATAGTAACTACGCTTTTTCAGAAAGAAATGTTTGGCTTTTTGCACCTCTCTCTTTGAAGTCTACGTGCCTCCAGTAATATCCATGTGCATACATTTTGTTACCACTGTATCCCCCAGGAGAGTTGTTTAGTTTGTACAGTTTTCCTACAGGCCACCATTTAAATAGCACCAATTTGTTGATAATCCCAATACTGCAAAAATTAAGCAAACTTTCACTTCAATACCCTCATAAGTGACACGTGAAAAGGAAAAGGTCTGCCATTCCTCTTCATAGTGCAAAACACTGATAATACCATAATTGGGTTAAGTAGTTAAACGGTGTTTAAATTAACTTGACTCTGATATCAACTGTACTTTCTCTTTTGCATGACTCTTGTTATTCCCTAGATGGCTGCTGCTCCCTCATCAATTAAACACCAAGTTGTTTTCATGTTCTCTCCTTTTTTGTCTTTGCTTTTCAGTTTTACTGTTTTAGCCAACATACTGTGCTGGTTAGGCCTGAGCACAACTCGTAATGCCAATTAGCGAAGTCATGCTGAAGTATCAAGACTTTTTGTGATTTTAAGCAAAAGTATACAGGCGTCAGTGATGCCCTTCCTGCTAAAAAGCACCATGAATGGCATGTCAAGATGGAATGGGCTAGAGTGTGGCAATTTTGTTTTCTGAGGCCTACTCCTGACTAGTCTTCCCCTCGCGTTTCCTGCTCCGTAGGCCCCACCAAACCCAATTCACCCCATCCTGCTGCACCTGTACCCCTTTTTGTAATTGATTTTATCCTTTTTATTAGTTTCCTATTTCCATGTGCATTTATTTTACGTTTTATTATCAAATTAGTGTGGTTTTACACTTTGTAAACTTCCCACCCAACCCCCTACCCATAGCAGAGGCAGGCAGTGCCACCAAGTCATGCAACCTCTGCGGCCGATAGCAGCTTGAGACTGTGACATTCTTCGCAAGGCAGAAGTGACAGCACTAGTTCTGCATGTGCAGCACCACCTTCCCTCCATGCTGGAAGCAACAGGCAGGCCTAGCCATGGCCTTGCAGAGCATTAGTTGAGGGGGGGAGAGTTTGGAGCTACATGCGCCACTACGTCAGGGAGGGTCTCCCGCAGACACCTGCAACTGACTTATCGCTGGCCCTACATGAATGACCAGCAGCAGGACCTCTGTGGCTAGGTGAGTAATATTTTGTAAAAATTTGTTTTAATTTTACATGTCTTACTTTTCAGGTAGCATTATTTCACAGGTAAGGTAAGCTTATATGTGGGTGTATTACATTCTAATATATATAATTCACTGAAAAAACACAAAAGGTTACAGGGACGTTATAGTAAGGTTCTGAATTTACTCATACAAACCTATAGAAATTCAGCAGTTATAGTTAGAGTGTTTCCAAGTAACATGGGATCCATGGATCTATGGCGGATCCTGCCACAATATAACAAGCAGAACCCTTGTTTGGCCAGGGATCTGAGGAAGATCCATGCATCAGAGTGAGAAATGAAACAAAAGACTTTCAAAAGAACAACAATCACTGTTTGCGAAAAGGGTTGACTCTGAAAGAAATGATTAAGTGGACAGGATGCAGTCTTAAATTGTTGAAGAACATCCTGTTGCCTCTGTCTGTTTAATGGTCTCTGTCTTTCTGATATATTCCATCCATATCAAAGTGTTCATTGTTGTGGTATGTAGAGCCCATGTTTTGGTCTTGGAGGAATAAAGAAACAGTTTTATTGACATGTTTACTGGATTTCTCTATCAGTGGACAACATTTGGTTAACCACTGCCCCTTCTGTCTTTGGCAAATGTTGGAGAAAACGAAAGCAGTATGTGGGAAAAGTGTCATTAATTTACCAAAGATGTCCTTCATTAGGATTTCCAGTACCACCCAGTAATTGTGTCTAGGTCATTGCCACCAAAATGCACAATCAGGAGATCTGGATGCTGGCAATACGCAATGCTTTCAAACCAAAGAGGGTAATTGATGCCACTTTCTAGCACTCCCTCTGGCCCAAAACACAAAATTATGGCTCCTATCTACACTCTGAACATTTTGGAGGCAAACAGGAGTAGCACACTGGAAAAGGATGCAGCAGAATAAGGTAGTTTTGAAGATGAATGGCAGTTAATATGGAGGACAGGTACTAAAATATGAAAGAGCATATTTGATTGGATAGTGGAGATGTGCAGAGAACTAAAATTAGGTAGTAACTTTAAAAAAAAAGTAAGTAACTGTGATTGGCTTTGGAAAAATAAAAAAGTTATGTTTGACATGCTTGAAATATCAGACAGTCTACTACACCTGCTACAATTACTGTGAAACTAACATGCTGTTGAGAGAAAGTCTTGTGAAATTTAAACCTATGGGTAGGCAGAGACAATTGAAAACATGCTTACTACTGAAATGGAGCTAACCAAATGTGGCGAAGAGAACAAAAGAGACTGCAGTGTGAAACTGAAAAGCAGACAGGTGTAGAACAATTGTTCAGTAGGTGGTGTATGTCAGCAGAGTGTTTAATGCTTTTAGAGGCTGTGAATTAGCGGGTCCACTGCAGAACACGCCGGGTGGAGTGGGGGGCTTAGCTCATGGTGGTTCCCCCCCAAAAAGACTGAGGCCCTCATTACAACTCTGGCGGTTGGTGATAAAGTAGCGGTAATACCGCCATTATGACCATGGCGGTGAGAACTCTCATATACAGCCACTTTACCATACCGACCGCCAGGGAGAAAACAACAGCCACCACGGCCTACAGCCAGACGGAAGTCAATGTTCCACCCACCATATTATGACAGCCCAATATGCCACCTTTTTCCAGGGCAGTACCAACAACATCAAAAGCCTGGCGGAAACACTGCGCAGAAGTGAAAGGACTCACCATTGGAGACACAGGGAACAACCACGCCACCATGGAGCCTGAACTTCAGATCTTCCCCATGCTCTTCACGATGGCTAAGACGACCACGGTGAGTACAGCCACCTAGCACACAGGGGAGGGGGGACGAAAAAGAGAGTGCCACACACATGCAACACACACACACACACCCCAACACCATTCACACAATCAGATGCAATAAGAAAACATAATTACCCATACCCCCCAGGAATAATGCAATGACTACAGGAATTGATGAAAAGTGAGTGTAATAATATAAATACAGTAGAAATATGAAAAATCAAACTAATGCCATATACATATGTACAGTTCAAGGGACACTGCACAGTCCATATTGTCAGTGGGCCACAGGGCCAAAGGCCAAAGTCCAAGGCCCTACTTGTCACCTGCAACAACACGGAGAGAACACTGCAGGGGCATCAGTTGGAAAACAGGCAGGCACCTCAGGGGGACGGGAGACGGGGACACCTCAGCCGGGAGATAGAACAACATCACTGGTCCTGGAGGGGGCAACATGCTCTTTGCTTGGTCCTGGGGAGTGCAAGGCCACAGTCTCTCAAGTGGGTGACTTCCCTACATGCTCTGGAGGGACCAACATGCCCATTGCTCTTAGTCCTGGGGAGTGCAAGGCCACCGTCTCTCAAGTGGGTGACTTGCCCACGTGTTCTGGGGGGGCCAACATGCCCATTGCTCTTAGTCCTGGGGAGTGCAAGGCCACAGTCCTTCAGGTGGGTGTTTTCCCAACTGGTTCTAGAGGGGGCATCGTGCCCTGTGCTTCTGATCCTGGGAAGGATGGGGTGAGGGGTGGCTTATCCACTGGTTCTGGAGGGGGCATCATGCCCGGTGCTTCTGATCCTGGGGAGGATGGGGTGAATGGGTGGCTTACCCACTGGTTCTGGGGGGGGGGCATTGTGCCCTCCGCTTCTGATCCTGGCGGAGGATGGGGTGAGAGGGTGGCTTACACACTGGTTCTGGAGGGGGCATCCTGCCCTGCGTTTCTGATCCTGGGGAGTGCAAGGTCATAGTCTCTCAGCTCGGTGTCATTCCCACAGGATTTGCAGGAGGCAGGCCGCACAGCAGCACATGGAGGCAGGACTACAGACCGCCTGCCTGCGGTGACGACTGATCAGTGGTGGTGGTGCTGCTGCTGATGGTGGTGGGGGAGGCTCCAGCCCACCCCTGCAGCCTCTGATGGCTTCCCACTGCTGGTGGTGGCGGTGCTGCTGTTGGTGGGGGGAGGCTGCAGCCCATCCCCTACAGCCACGGATGGCTGCCCACTGCTGGTGGTGGCAGTGCTGCTGCTGGTGGTGGGGGGGAGGCTCCAGCCCATCCTCTGCAGCCTCAGAGGGCTGCCCACTGCTGGTGGTGGTGGTGCTGCTGCTGCTGATGGTGAGAGGAGGCTCCAGCCCATCCCCTGCAGCCTCAGACAGCTGCACAACCATGGTTGGTGGTGGGTGGTCTGTCTGAGTCCCTGCACCAGGCTCCTTGTCCTTCCTGGCAGCACTTGTGGCAGGCTCCATGCCCTTCCGGGCAGCAGCTGGGGATGGCTCCTTGCCCTTCCTGGCAGCACTTGGGGCAGGCTTCTTGCCCTTTCGGGCAGCAGCTGGGGATGGCTCCTCGCCCTTCTGGGCAGCAGCTAGGGAAGGCACACTTACTTTGAGGCGGGCTGGTGCCCTGGATCCTTTCCCACCAAGAGCGGGTGTGGAGACTAGTGGTCCTGTGGACTGGGTGGCTGAGGTGCTTGCCTGGGGTTTTGGCACGCTGGCCAGACGTGAAGGATGGGGGGGTAGGGAAGAGGTCAATGGTGGAGAGGAAACATTTTTAGGGACACAGGGACAGGAAGAGGGAGAAGGTTTGGGAGTGGAGGAAGCGGGAGTGGTTGTAGGAGGTGTCTGTCTGCTGTGTTTGGGTGCAGGTGCATGGGCTGGATGCTGTTGTGAGGTGGATGGCTGTTGGGTGTCTGAGTGCTTGCGGTTGAGTACCTTGGGAGGGGGGGACAAACACAGTGGGAGAGGACACAGGGGACATGTGCTTGGCTGTTGTAGTGGTGTCTGCAAGTGAGGTGTGTGTTCTGCTAGGTGTGGTGCTGATGCTGATAGTGGATGCTGGTGCAGTTCAGACAGGTGTGAGTGTAGACGTAACTGGGAGGGAGGTGGAGGAGGAGTAGGGGGCACAGTGGAGGCAGTGGATGTTGGTATGTCTGCATCTGGATGGTGTTTGTGTGAGTGCCTGTGGGATGAAGTGTGGTGCTTCTGTTTGCCTGTGCCACTCCTTTGTGTTGTCTTGTGTGCATGCTTGTCTGCCTGCGTGCTTGGTATAGTTTGAGGTTGAGGGGAATGGGTTTGGGAAGAGGAAGTTGGAGGGGGGACGGTAGAAACAGGGACAATGGCTGCCATTAGAGAGGAGGCCAGAGCCTGTATTGATCTCTGTAGAGCTGCCAAGCCAGTGTGAACGCCCTCCAGAAATGCATTAGTCTGTTGCATTTTGGCTGCCAGCCCCTGGATGGCATTCACAATGGTTGACTGCCCTACTGAGATGGATCACAAGAGGTCAATAGCCTCTTTACTCAGGGCATCAGGGATAACTGGGGCAGGGCCTGATGTGCTTGGGGCGAAGGAGATGCCCACCATCCTGGGGCAGGGGCAACTCAATGAGGGGTTGCTGGGAGGGCTGTGCTGATACGGGGGTGGTGGCTGTACCTGTAGCTGGGGAGGGCACAGACGTGTCTGCCACTACCAGGGACCTTCCATCGGAGGAGGTATCTGTGTCAGAACTGTCCCCTCCTGTCTCCGCCGTGGTGTTCCCCTCACCCTCTGTCCTACTGGTGCCCTCACCGTCGGTGGACTCTGCCTCCTGGCTCCCTCCGTCCCCGGTGCCTCTGCTCCTCTGCCAGATGATGCAAATGCACATAAGGATAGGGTGATAAAACAAAAAGGGGGGGAGAGACAAAGGATACACTAGCTCAATGGCTGTTCCAACACCACCATTGGCACACATACCACCGTCACACACAAGGAACAGCCCTACGCATAAACCAATTCACTACCAGTGATAATGCTAGCCACCAGTGCATGGGGAGGGGCACATACCGCAAACTGCAGCACACCTGGGACCCACAAAGCCCTGACCAGTAGTGGATGCCTACAAGCTAGGTAGCAGGATTATCCCTTCAGAACCCTAGCCATCAGGGGTCCTACGCTGCAATGTCAGACCTGGCCTAGGGGCACCCACTGACATACATCCCCTACCCAGATACCACCCATCCATGCATAAGTTGTAATGATGGGAACTGTACTCACCCCCTTGTGGCTGCTGTGATGCCCTCAATTGCCCATCCAGCTCCGGATAGGCCACCGAAAGAATGCGGGCCATAAGGGGGGGTCAGGGTTCGACGGGCACCCATTCCTTGTTGGGAGGCCATCCCAAGCTGGGCCTCCTCTGTCTTCCGTGCCCAGCGTCTCAGGTCCTTCCACCGTTTCCAACAGTGGGGCTCTGCCTGCCGTAGACCCCCAGGGTCCGCACGTCCTTGGTGATGGCACGCCATATACCCTTCTTTTGATGGGCGCTGACCTGCAGAGAAATACACACAGGAAAAGGTATCAGTCAGACGGTCCTGCCTTTTGCCCTTATGGCCCACTATACCCCTTCACATTGCCATTTGCACACACACAGGGCCCAGCACACATCCTGCATGCCGCGCAGGGGACATCCACCCATCCCCCCACATGAGGCATTCACACACACACCACTCCTTGCATTCATGCCCCATGCATCGTGCTCACAGGGTACTCACCTGTTGGTCTGGAGGCCCATACAGCAGTCTGTACTGGAGTAGGACCCCATACATCAGTTGCTCCAACTCCATCGAGGTGAATGCAGGGGACCTTTCCCCAGTCACACGAGCCATGGTAGGTTCCAGACACAGGTCATAGCAGCACATGCAGTGTAGGTAATCTCCTGTTGAAGGTCAGGTAGCAAGTGAGTGATCAGATAGAAAATGGTGGTCTTGTCCACGGCATTGCATACCGTCACCACTGGCATACATCACCATTGGCCACTGTACCCCATAGGGCCCAATAATAACCAATGAGGAGTTGCACTGCGGTTCACGACCACCTCCCGCAACGGTGCACAATGTCAGCGGAATTACCTCACTTCCACCTGTGCCTCCACACAGGACAGGCGGATGCCATTTCAGGGGGCGGGGCAGGCCCTGGATAATAATTGCGTCACATTTCAAATTTTGACATACAGGACAAATGCCACTTAGACATTGAAATTTGACATCATGCATTGTACTGTTGCAGCTACGATGTTCAGTTTGTGACTTGCTCCTCACTCTTTTGCCCCATAGATTGCTACCGCTGCGTATGAATAGGAGATGGACACATACCCCTGTGTACCTACCCCTGGTGGACTTGGCAACACTGTAGGACAGGCACACTATCCTCACCTATAGCCTTGACAGGGCCACAATCACAGAGCTCTGTGCCCAATTGGAGCCTGGCCTGATATCTGCTATCTGTCACCCCACTGGGATCGCCCCTCTTGTGCAAGTCCTATCTGTGCTCCATTTCTTGGCAACTGGTTCTTTCCAAGTGACAGTGGGCTTGGCAGCAGGAATGTCACAGCCAATGTTCTCAGTAGTGCTCACCAAAGTGTTGTCTGACCTGATTAAACACATGTGCAGCTACATTGTTTTCCCCTAGGTGGAGGATTTTGCCACAGTAAAAGCTTACATCTATTTAATGGGACATATCTCGAACATCATTGGTACACAGATCGCATTTGCATCCCCGTCAAAATGAACAGGTATTCAGAAATCAAAAGAATTTTCACTCAATGAATGTCCAGATGGTGTGCTTGGCAGACCATCATATTTCCCATGTCAATGCTAAGTATCCTGGGTTGGTGCATGATGCCTATATTCTGAGGAATAGCAGCATCCCAAATGCGATGGGCCAACTACAGAAGCACAGGGTGTGGCTAATAGGTGAGCCTGGTTCCCAGCCAGTAGTTGTTGGTATACGGGTATGGTGTGGGCCATATGGAATGGTATGTGGCTAAATGTTGTCCCTTAATATTTTTAGGTGACTCTGGATACCCCAACCTATCATGGCTACTGACCCCTGTAAGGAATCCCAGGGCAAGGGCAGAAATCGTTACAATGAGGCACATGGGTGAACAAGAAGGATTATCGAACGTACCTTTGGCCTGTTAAAGCCCAGATTTTGGTGCCTCCATCTAACTGGGGGTTCCCTGTGCTACTCCCCTAAGAAGGTCTAATAGATAATCATGGCATGCTGCATGTTGCACAACCTGGCCCTCAGACGCCATGTGCCTTTTCTGCAGAAGGAGGAGGCTGGAGATGGCCATTTGGCAGCAGTAGACTCTGTGGACAGTGAGGATGAGGAGGCAGAGGGATTAGGATGACGATAATGACAACAGAACTGCAGTGATTCAACAATACTTCCAATGACACACAGGTAAGACAGTGTTACGTTACATTTCATTGTAATTATTTTTAATTTATGTGGCACTGGAATGCTGTTATTTCCTACTTCTATGCCCACTTACTGCACTCTTTGGCAACTAATTTTGCAGATATTCGTGCCCCACTATCGCTCCTAGTGTGATACCTGCAGCCAACTACAGGTCTTTCCTATATGAACATTACTGTGCAGTTGAATTGCAATGTTTGAACCTGGTTAAACCAATACATACTGAAATAGGTTTAACATACTCCATACTTGTAGTTTTTTAAAAGTGTGTTTATTTAAGTGCTAAGAAGTTGAGGGGCAAGTGCAATGGGCTGGGGTGATGATGGAGGAAATTCCAGGATATTGTTTCAGTCTATTGGTAGCACAGGTGCATTTTCCAAGGGGACATAGGAAGGGGAGCAATGGCACTTCAAGGTGGACAGGGTGACAGAGTGGGACACAGGGTGACAGAGTGTGACACAAGGGTGACAATCAGGAGAGTCTCATTTCCTGGTGGAAGTCTTGGCAATAGTCTCTGGCTTCTGCCTGGATCACAGGGAACGTTTGCAGGGTGGTTCTCCTTCTGCAGGGGGAGTGGTGCTGGTGGACTGTTGGTCCTGTGGTGGGACCTCCTGTCCACTAGCAGCAGCACAGATGGAAGGCAGTTCAGATGTCTGGCTAGTGGCAGGGGCCCACTGTTGTAAGACTGCCTCCCTCATGATGTTGGCCATGTCTGCCAGCACCCCTGCAGTGGAGACCAGGGTGGTGTTAATGGCCTGCAGGTCCTCCCTGATCCCCTGGTACTGTCCCTCCTGCAGCCGCCCATTCTCCTGCACATTGGCCAGGATCAGGTGCAGCGTATCCTGGGAATGTTGGTATGCCCCCAGGATCTCAGAGAGTGCCTCCTGGAGAGTCGGTTCCCTGGGCCTGTCCTCCCCATGTCGCACAGCAGTCCTCTCAGTGTCCCTGTTGTCCTATTCCTCTGCCCCCTGAACCGTGTACCCACTGCCACTGACCCCAAGTCCCTGATTGTCTTGGGGGCAAGGTGTGCCCTGTGGTCCCTGTAGAGGTGGACACACTGCTGATTGACATGTCCTGGGGACAGAGGTGTGGGTACACTGGGTGTGTGCTGTGGTGGAGTTTCATGATGGGCGAGGCTCCGTGGTGGTGTGTAACTGGGCCTGGATAACCGGCTGTCCAGAGGTCCCTGATGGGCCTGGTTGGTCATCAAGATCCTGAAGACCAGAGTTCCTGTCATCACTGTGGGCCTCTTCTGTTAGGGGACTGGATATTGCTGGCACCTCCTCTCCACTGACATTGGCTGGGGTACCTGTGGGGATGTAAATGATGTGTTATTGTATTTGTGTCTGACATATTGTGCATCCGTGGCTTGCCCTCTTTGGTTGTATTTGCCCTGGCAGCTTTCACTTGTGTAATTTGGTATATGGTGGGATAGCTTATTGTCTCTAGTGTGCATGCTTTAGTGATAGGTGTCCATGCAGGGTTGTGAGTGGTGTCAATGCATTGGTATGGCATGCAGGGCTTGACATTGGGGTAAGTGAGATTTGATGTTGGAGTATGGGGGATGTAGTGGAGTGATGGGAGTGAGGGTGCGGGTATGTGATGGCATGCAGATAGGGTGGGTAATAATAGTAGAGAGTTGACTTATCAGAGTCCAGTCCTCCTCCTACTCCAGCCAGCCCCTCAGGATGCATGATTGCCAAGACTTGCTCCTCATGTGCTGTTAGTTGTGGGGGAGGGGGTGGGGGTCCCCCATCAGTCCTCTGTAAAGCGAGTTGGTGTCTTGCTGCAATGGAATGTACCTTCCCCCATAGGTCATTCAACCTCTTCCTGATGTCCTCCCTAGATCTTGGGTGCGCTCCCACGTCATTGACCCTGTTCATGATTCTTCACCGTAGCTCCATCTTCCAAGCTATTGATATCTGCTGCACCTGTGCTCCAAATAGCTGTGGCTCTACCCTGATGATTTCCTCCACCATGACCCTTAGCTCCTCCTCTGTGAATCGGGGGTGTCTTTGTGGTGCCATGGATGTTGTGTGAGGTGTGTAGGTGAGGGTGTGTAGGGTGATGTGTTGGGGTGTGTGATGTGGGGTGCCTGGGTGGTGTATAGGTGTTCATAGTGTGTGGCTCTGGTTTTGTCTGTGGTCTTAGTGTATGTCTCATGCCAATGGTTTGTATTCGTAAAGGGTTGTGGGTAATGTGGGGGGGGGGTTTATAGTGGTGTGGGTGTGTGGGTGTGGTGTGTGTATGGGTGTCAGGTGTGTGTTGTTTGAATTGTCCAATGTGGTGTTGTTTTGTTTCTGTGTGTGTATTTTGAGGGCGGCAGTATGCACCCCCAATGGTTTACTGCCTCTGAATGTCCCCCATGGTGATTCGTGGGTCATAATGTGGTGGGTGTAGTTCTGTTGGCGTAATGGTGTGGGTTTTGATACCACTACTTTATCACTGACCTTTGGTGTAGCGGGATTGTGTCTGTGGCTGAATAGTGATGGATTGGTGTATGTGTGTCATAATATGGTGAACAGATATCCGTGGCAGCGGTGGTATGTTGGCGGAAGTCAGCGTGGCGGTAAGTGGGATTTATGTCAAAATGAGGGCCAAAATGTCCTACTTTTGCATTTAATCCACAGCCATCCTCAAACCCCAGAACAAAGTCATAATCCGCAGGACAGCTCTGAGCTGCATTGGCGGATTAGGATCTCAGCCACCTCCAGGCCACAGGGATCATAGATCCTGGTAGTGCTGGTGGTCAGACCACCAGGGTTGTTATGTGACACGAGTGTCCGCCACACTCATAATGAGGCCCATATCTCCTGACAAGTAAACAAGAAATTTATAGGAGCTCATATTCAGCAAAAAGATACAAAATATACTCAAAGCCCTCAGGGCAGAGTTAGCGCGTATGACTAAGAAAGACAAGCTAAACCACAGCATCAGTAGTCTTCTAAAGAGATACATTTAGAGCACTCCTATATGTCAGGGAACAAAAATAGCTTCCAGACAAGGGTAAAAGAAAGTCATACAGCACAAAAACTAAGCAATTGAACCCCGGAACCAAGGACTTTACAATGCTGTAATGCTCATTAACATCTAGAAATGTAATTTCAACCTGGCAAAACTAAGCTATAGTGCCACCGAGGTTAGATTTAAAAAAAAAAAACACAGTAATTAGTATAAAAGGCACAATTTAGAATTCACAAAACAAAAAAATATTTGATTTAATTGACAGAGACAGAGAATATAGCTGAACTTATCTGGTGCTAGAGCAGCAAAAAGAATAAGTATTGACTGTCCATTTTCCATCTACAGAGTTTGTCTTGATGTCATGCAGGCTCATTGCTATGTCACAGGGTTTGGATAAATTGTTGTGTTCCTTGCTTGAAGAGGGGTCATTCAGTGACCATTTTGTATTTTCTTCTGATAATGTGTATTTCTTGCTGCAGTCATATTCGAGCCACATGACTTGTAACAGAATTCACTTTTGCAATTTTACTGGTCATTAGGGGTCTGATTAAAAATTTTGTGGATGGGTACTCAGTCACAAATAAGGGTGGGTACTCAGTCACATCTGCTTCTCTACAAGTGTAACTAAGGTATCTCCCAAACTGTAAATCTGGCCATCAAAGACTTAGGCCCTGATTTAGGTCTTGGTTGAGGGAATACTCTGTCACAAGCATAGCGGATTTCCTGTCCACCGCATTACTATCTCCATAGGCTATAATGGAAGCGTAATATGACAGACTGGATATCCGTCACGTTTGTTATAGAGTACCCCCCTGCCAGGATCTAAATGAGGCCTTTAGTCACGACAAATACAGATGAAGACAGAACACCAAATGTACACTTAAAGTCTTTACAGTTGAATTTGTTTGTTTTGTTTTTTTTGCTTAATTTGTTGAGGTCACCAAGCATTCTGCAGGTGAAAATGTTATATTGTGGCTCTCTGAAGTATACCGCTCTACTATAATTCTGGACTGTCCCAAGTGTGGAGTGTGCAGAATTAGAGGAAGAATGCAAACGTGCATGCATTCTTTCTCTCCCTTTTCTTCACATGAAAAGCATTATTCCATGAGACTAAATATGTTTCCATGGAGCTCATGAAAAATTGGGAGAGTTTAGGTGCACCGTTCCTCAATCACTACACCAAACATTCTCACATGAAACAAGAATATTTTTCGAAGTCCAGAATCCTTGGATAAGGAATTCATAATATCTGGGAATAACCATGACGAAAACGTTCCTTACATTTTCACCACATTTGTAATGCCTACACCCATTGCCCTCTCAGAGGAACAAACGTGTGTGTCACTGACCCACCCCAAACCTACAATGTCAAGAGATCTGGAAAAGTGATAGAATTTCCTCAGTGCTATGTATCCTCTATTATCAGATAAACCCGCCGACCTTGCTAGAGCACATTGACATTGTTTTTTACTACAAGTGTGATTTATGTGTCCTCAAAGTTCTGCATATGGTCCAAAGAGCTCCTAAGTAGAAAACTATCAAAAAAGTAAAGAGATGGTTGAGGAAAATGTTATTCTTAAAAATATGTACTGGGAACGTTTTAAAAATATAAATCTTACCACTGTCCAATATTATGCCATTCAATTTACACTATTAGAAAACCAACATATTTATTGTGCTCCAAATAAGTATGTTGTTCGTTGTTTAGATTTTGCTGATGAGAACTCATGTTGTTAGGGAATACCTAGCTTACATTTCATGCCAAGCAGCTGCTCCTTCGGATATAATATGTTTTATTAACCACCTGTTTCCTTGCATTGTCTCGGTGTTCGAGCTCACTGGGCATCCACGTTTGAAGGGATTCAGCAGGGTTAACAATTACGTTTATGAGGGCAAAATTATTCATGAACATTAATATTTTGTGGAAGGGCTTCGCTGAGGTAAATCCATGCGATTTACATGCTGCAGCTGCCTTTATTGTGAATTTGGTGTGTGTGTGATTTTCTTTCTTGGCACAGTTGCGTAGCCTTTCTTTGTACTGTTGCAAGAAAGGAGGTAAATGAATTCTTCTTTCTCAAACAGCTGCACAGTGAAAATGTGAGGCACTCACTGTGCTGGCCAAATCAAAGTCTGCTCGTTATAACTTCAGATTACTAACATGACTGTAGGGACTCGAGCACATAAACTCTCTCGATCTTTTTAATGTCATCGAGAAAACTGCAAAGGACTTGTTGGTCTTCACTTGAACCATTGTCAGGTATTATTCCTCTTTTCCTGATGTATTTGATCAAATTCCTTTAAATACAATTGTAAACTGCAACCTGTTGTAGCTATAAATGCATCAGCAAAGAAAATAGTACATCCTAAAAACTTTTTCATTAGCGACCTTTGTGAAATACCAGATATATTCAAGATACCCATAAAATACAGAAGATGTATATTTCACAGTACAATAAGGGTTGGTGAAATTCTAAAAGTGTGGACTAATTTCAACAAATGGAAAGCAGCAGAACAATTACATGTGAATGCGTACACTTAAAAGTGTATGTGCTCAATGTAAGAACAAGCATTTTTAATGCAATAGGTCTCACATTTTCTTGTGTTAGAGCTATTGACATTGTAAATTCATAACTAGACGTTTATTGCTATATAAATTGGTCAACCCTGCCTCATAATTTGTTTCTTTCTGACATACAACTCCAGTGGCCCAGCATTTAATTAAAACACTTCCATTTACCTTCTTCCTCTATCTTAAAACATACACGATTACCATATAAATCTTTAACTGAACACACTTTTGGCATTAGAGTATAATGCTCAAAACACATAACAAAAATATCATTTGGGATGGATGGGAGGGTGAAAGGAAAGAGGGAGGTGGGAGTTGCGATGGAGCGGACAAGTGGCGTAGTAACGGTATCATGGGCCCTGGAGTAAGAAAGGAAAATGGTTGACTGCAAACTCAGTAGAAAAATACAGCAGTAATTGGAGTTGAGTGAGGGCAATAGGTCTCTGGGTCCCGGTGCCACTGCACCTGTTGCTCCATTGATAACTAGGCCTCAGGAGAGAAAGTGGATGGGGCATAAAAAGAGAAGTGAAAGGAATACAACAGTCAAAAGGAAGAAAGAGAAGGGGTTGCAAAGAAATAAAAGAAAGAAGGGAAATAAAGAATGAGAAAATGAAAACACAACTAAGAAGAAATAGAGCAAACATGTGAGACAAACGAAAAAAGGGAAGGAAGCTAGCACATGAAAGATAAAGAGGAAAAAATTATGAAAGGAGTGTGAAAAGAAAGATAAAAATGAACATTAGAGAAAAAAAATAGGGTGAGAGAAACAAGTAATGAAAGAACTAGGGTGTCTATGTATTGACACATTTCCCACAGACGCAGAATGGGAAAACCACTTTGACACCTCGGGTCCCGACATGTAACTTGTGGCTTCCACATGCAGAAGAGAAAAAGAGGGAATTATAGTAAAACATGAATTGACAGATAAAGATAAGAAAAACACCAGAGAAAGGAAGGAAGAAAGATCTAAAAAAACTAAAGTGAAAGGACACCTACCAAGTAAAAGAGAAAATAAAAAAGATGAAGAAAGAATGAAGGGAAGAGAAACAAATAGTGAAAAAATTAATGCCTGATGAAGAAAAAAGAAAAAAGAGAAGAAAAAAAGGAAAGAAATAAACATGTTTTTTTTTATTTTGAAAAGGAAGGTTGCAAGAAGAGAGAAATAAAAAAAAGGAGAGGAGTAGAAATAAACAGTTGAAAGAAAGAGCAAAACTGTTAACATGTGGATTTTAGGAGCTGGAAAGAGAAAAGTGGGGGAGAAAGAAAATAATGATAGTAAACGGAGTAAAGGAAAGAACGGAGTGAGATAGGTGAAACAGCCCCTCCAAAAATACAGATGACAGCTAAGAATAGATTTAATTGCCTCCCCCATGTCCTCAAACAGAAGTCAGAGTGTGGAACAGCACGGGAAACTCCAGACCAGCAGGAGGTGCATTAGCAGAGTTGTATGTGAACCCCAATACAGCGATATTGGGGTGCTATAGATCAGGACTGGGGGTATAGACAGAGCTGTGTCCCAGCCCAGTACTAGAATAACCAATAGGTAGCAGGTGAGGAATGAGAAACGGAGTGCTATGTAATTCCTTGTATTGTAATAATGGGAGCACTGCAGGTTAGGGTTGAGGTGCACTGACAGAGTTGTATGTGAGCTGCAGTACTAGAATAGTAACAGGCACGCAAGGTCAGATGTGAGGTATGTTAACGGAGCTATGTGTGGAAACTAGTATTGGTGTGCCAGTGTTGGTGAGCGCTAGCCTGGAGGTGCCCTGGTGAAGCTGCGAGTGGAGCCCAGTAGGGAGTGGCATTACCTTTGAACAACAGAAGTGAGGAGTCCTGAAGGGCATGTGTGTTAGCCTTAGTACTGAAAAAAAATCCACACTGAATGTTAGAATTGATGGATTCCAGCAGAGCTGTGGTGGTTCCTATCAACAGTGGTGTTGAATGTTAGACTTGAGGTGTATTGGCTGAGCTGTGTTTTGCTCTTTTGGGTCCAGTATTGGCTTTGAAGTGGGACTGAATATTAGAATTGAGCTGCTGTAATGGAACTGTATGTGAGTGGGGTCCCAGTATAGGAAAGGAAGTAGACTCGCCGGGGTATAGCGCCCGAGGTCCCAGTACTGGAACAGCAGTGTGTACTGACTGTCAGAAGTGAGGTGCTCTGGCAGACAGTGTGTGTGGGGTTCTGGCATGGGCACGGCTGAGGGGCTTGGAGTGTGTAAACTGAGGTGCACTGATAGAGCTGTGAGTGGGATCCTAGTATGGAAAAAAAGTGGGCATTGTCTCTAAGGATTGCGGAGCCCTGTTAGAGGTGGGTGAGGGATCCTGGAACTGGAACAGCTGTGGGCACTGAGTGCTTGGAAGGAGGTGCTTTGGCTGAGCTGCATGTGGGTAGTAGAGCTGAAAGAGCAGGGTCCTCATACAAAGTTTTCCTAGGTGACATCCGGTTACATCTGGGGGTGGGACCTCTGGATGGGGGGAGGTTCCTATATCCTTCTGGGACAAAAGTGGAGGCAGCAGGTTAATTTACAGTGCCGCTGAATTACTTAACTAGGAAAGGTCAGGCACATCTGACAAAAAAATGTCAAGCAGTCATATTTATTCCAAAAGTTAATTAAAACAATTTTGTGGTGTGCAGATAACATACATTTTGTTGCAGACTCTGATATAAGAAGCCCTGGGTGGCTAGGCTATAAGCAATTACAAGCCATCCTCCCAAGCTCTCAGCCCCATGGACCTATGCCAGGCAGAACAAAAGTGACCAAGACAAAATCCTCATTTATAGCCTTGTTTACAGCTACCCTCAGAATCTGAGGTGCTGCGGCAGACAGCGTGTGTGGGGCTCTGGCATGGGCACAGTTGAGGTCTTGCAGTATGTGAATTGAGGTGCACTGATGGATCTGCGCCTGGGGTCCCAGTACTGGAACAGTAGAGTGTACTGACTGCAAGAACTGAGGTGCTCTGGCAGACTGCATGTGTGGGGTTCCTGGCACTGGCATGGCTGGGGGCTTGGAGTGTGTGAACTGAGGTGCACCAATGGAGCTGCACCCGAGGTCCCAGTACTGAAACAGCAGTGTGTACTGACTGTCAGAACCGAGGTGCACCAGCAGACCGCATGTGTGGGGTTTTGTCAAAGGCATGGCTCAGGGGCTTGGAGTGTGTGAACTGAGGTGCACTGATAGAGCTGTGCCCGAGCTCATAGTACTTGAAAAGCAGTGTACACTGACTGTTAGAACTGAGGTGCTCTGGCAGACAGCGTGTGTGGGGTTCTGGCACAGGCACAGCTGAGGGGCTTGGAGTGTGTGAACTGAGGTGCACTGATGGAGCTGCGCCCGAGGTCCCAGTACTGGAAGAGCAGTGTGTCCTGACTGTAAGAACTGAGGTGCTCTGGCAGACAGCATGTGGGTTTCTAGCACTGGCACAGCTGAGGACCCGGAGTGTGTGAACTGAGGTGCACTTATAGAGCTGAGAAGGGGATCCCAGTATGGAGAAGAAGTGGACAATGTCTCTAAGTACTGCGGAGCCCTGGTAGAGCTGTGAGGGGTCCCAGCACAGGAACAGCAGTGAGCATTGAGTGCTTGGAAGGAGGTGCTTTGGGTGAGTTGCATGTGGGTAGCAGAGCTGAAAGAGCAGGAACCCCATGCAAAGGTTTCCCAGGTGACATCAGGTTACATCTGGGGGTGGGGCCTCTGGATGGAGGAAGGTTCCTGTATGCTTGTTAGGACAAAAATGGAGGTAGCAGGGTAATTTACAACACCACTGAATTACTTAATTAGGAAAGGTCAGGCACATGTGACTAGGAAAGCAGGAAATGTCAAGCAGTCACAGTTTATTCCAAACTTCATGAAAACAATGTTGTGGTGTGCAGATAACACTACTAATTTTGTTGCAGACTGTGATGCAAGAAGCTCTGTGTGGCTAGGCTGTAAGCAATTACAAACCATCCTCCCTTGCTCTGAGCACCATCGACCAAAGACAGGCAGACCAAATATGACCAAGATAAAAGCCTCATTTATAGCCTTGTTTACAGCTACGCTCAGAATCTGGGGTGCTCTGGCAGACAGCATGTGTGGGATTCTGGCATGGGCACTGTTGAGGGCTTGGAGTGTGTAAACTGATGTGTACTAATGGAGCTGCACTCGAGGTCCCAGTAATAGAGCAGAAGAGTGTACTGAGTGCAAGAACAGATGTGCTCTGGCAGACTGTGTGTGGGGGGTTCCTGGCACAGGAACAGCTGGGAGCTTGGAGTGTGTGAACTGAGGTGCACTGATGGAGCTGCACCTGAGGTCCCAATAGTGGAGCAGCAGAGTGTACTGACTGCGAGAACTGAGGTGCTCTGGCAGACAGTGTGTGTGGAGTTCCTGGCACTGGCATGGCTGAGGGCTATGGGTGTGTGAACTGCTGTGCACTGATGGAGCTGTGTGCGAGTTCTCAGTACTGGAGCAGCAGTGTATAGTGACTGAAAAAAAGATAAGTGGTCTGGCAGACAGCGTGTGTGGGGTTCCTGTCACTGGCACAGTTGAGGGCTTCGGGTTTGTAAACTGTGGTGCACTGAAGAAGCTGTGTCTGAGGTCCCAGTACTGGAACAGCAGAGTGTACTGACTGCAAGAACTGAGGTGCTCTGACAGACAGCGTGTGTGGGGTTCCTCTCACTGGCACAGCTGAGGGCTTGCAGTGTATGAACTGCGGTGCACTGATGGAGCTGCACTTGAGGTCCCAGTACTGGAGCAACAGAGTGTACTGACTGCAAGAACTGAGGCACTGTGGCAGACAGCATGTGTGGGGTTCCTGGCACTGGCATGGCTGAGGAGTTGGAGTGTGTAAACTGTGGTGCACTGATGGAGCTGTGCCTGAGGTCCCATTACTTGAGCAGCAGAGCATACTGACTGCAAGAACTGAGGTGCTCTGACAGACAGCATGTGTGGGGCTCCTGGCATGGCTGAGGTCTTGGAGTGTGTGAACTGTGGTGCACTGATGAAGCTGCAAGTAGGATCCCAATATGCAGCAGAAGTGTACGCTGTCTCTAATGATTGCGGAGCCCTGGTGGAGCTGGGTGCCTAGGCTGTAAGCAATTACAAGCAATCCTACACCCTTGCTCTCAGCACACAGGCAAGCACAGTTGATAAAGTAAATCCAAGCCAAGGAAGGTCTGGAGCCGGGCAGCTGAGAGAGGGTGAAGAGACCCCACAAAGACCAAATGTGACCAAGATAACAGCCTGATTTATAACCTTGTTTACAGATAAGCTCAGAGGAAGAATGATCTGCACATGAAAAGGGAAATGTTCCCGGACAGGAGCAGGAAACAAAGTAAAAACAAGTCCCCTGCAGACCAGATAAATAGGGCAAAGCATAATTGTACAGTAGTTGGACCCTGCTCCTACACAGAAGAAGGAGGGACAAAGAGGCATGACTGACCACTAACAAGTAAGGATTTTTAAATGACACTGAAAATAACAAATGAAATAGCTGGAAGCCCACAGAAGAAGTATACTTAAAATTATACAAGAGGTCCGAAGTTTATGCTCAACCTAAAAACATACCTTGTTTGCATTTCTATAAAGCACGAACTTGGCTCAATAGGCATCAGTGTGCTTTACAAGATTACATTAGTTGTGTTTTCGTTATGGGGCGATTAAGTGATTTACCCGGAATCACAGGATGCTGGGCCGAAGCCGGGACTCAGAGCAGGTTCTCCACTTTTAAAGGCAGCACCTTTGGCTGCAACAACCAACCTGCAAACTTGCAAGCTGCAACCCTATGATATATTAGCACTGTTTTGACCAAATAGCAAAAATAGTTAATACTGCCTAAAAATTGGAGGCAATCATTTTTTAGATGTGTGAGATTGTAGCTAAAATTGTGATATCTGATCAATATCTGAAGTACAATAAACTTTTGAAGTCTAAGCTGTGTGACAGACTGAATCTAGTAGAGGTAAAAGCAGTCACGTATGAATATTGGAGAAAACATTGAAAATATCCAGCATCAGTTTTTATAACAACCACAGGCAATGTTCTTCTTAGATTTTTTAAAAAGGACTGCCAATGTTTTAGCCATGAAGTAAATTAAAACCTGGGGGCTGCTGTAGGCTTTGCTGGCTCAGGGTAGCAAAACTCATCATGACACGGTCATTGGAACATATAGAGAGAGATAATGAAAAATAGAAATATGGCAAATGGTGAGATACAAGTAACATATTTGTGTAATAATTCTGGGTTTCAAGCAGCATTCATTATGTAGTCTACAAAATTGACAAAAGCAAACATTGTAAATTGTAAGTCTTAATATTTGATTGAGTTTGTAAACTTTATAAAAACATATTGGCCCTCATTATGACCTCGGCAGTCTTCACTGTAGACCGCCGAAGTCCCGGCGGACCAAAGACCGCCAGTGTTGGTGGTCTTCCGCCAACCATATTATGACTGATGGCGACCCTCTGCCATTTCTTGGTCAGAGAGTTGCCAGCAGCCATACTGGCGGTCGGCTGTGCAGTGGAGTTTGCTCCTCCATCACCGCCACGTCATCAGAACACCGCCCACCGAATTACGCCTCAGTATGCGGTGTGGCGTTGTTCTGGGACAGGGTGCTGGCTGCTCCCATAGAACCCGTTCCCCCCGGACGACCACCGTGGCAGGTAAGGTGATCGTCCGACAGGGGAGGTGGGTGGTGGGGTGTTGTGTGTGCATGAATGGGGGTGTGAGTGTTTAGAGGGGGTATGTCGGTGCGTGTATGTTTGCGGGGGTGATGTGTGTAGTGGGGATGTAACATGTATGTATGTGTGCATGTATGTGCGCATGTATGTGTGTGAGTGGTGTGTGTGTGCGTGAGTGGGAGGGGTGAGGGGTATGTCTGGGGGGCCCATGGAGGTCAGGGGCAGGGCAGGGGAGGGGGCCCTACCACCTTTGGGGGTGTCAGGGGGATCGTGGGTGTTGGGGGTGGACTCTGAGGAGGGGTGCAGGGGAGACCCCTATCAGTGCCAGGGAAGGAATTCCCTGGCACTGGTAGTGGCGGTTCAAAAACCATGAACTCCATGGTGGTATGCGGGGTCATGATCCTGCAGGCGGACTAGTAATGGCTGCTGGGCTGGAGACCGTGGTGTCCAGCCTGGTGGTCGTTACCGCCGTGGCAGACGGTGTGGTACATTGGTGGTTTGGAACATGCCAAACCACCAATGTCATAATTTGGCGGTAATTACCTCCAGCCTTTTGGCGGTGCTACTGCCGAATTAACACCGTCCACCAGGGTTGTAATGAGGGCCATTATCTGTTAGAAATGGAGGTCTTTAGTTGGCAGAGGTATGCACCCTCTTCAAGTAGGGACTACAAAGCTAATCAGGGTAAGTCACAACACAACCCTTGGCACAGAGCAGTCAGGCTTCACTTAGAAGACAAGGCTTAAAGTATCTGTGCAATAACTCATACAGCATCACAGTGCATCACAAAAGCACTCCACATCAGTTTAGGAAAATAGATACTATTTATCTGAATAAAATAAGGTCAAAATGTCAAACATCCACTGCGTACAAGCCAGGATATGAATTTTTTAAGATTAAATCCCAATAGAGCACTTAGAAACGCAATAGCTCCAACTGGGACTATCACAACTTTCTTGACAGAGTCGTTCCCAATAGTCTGACCCCACTGGCAATGGTCACGGAGTCTCAGGGACCCCCAGGCACAGTACCTTTGAAAACAAAGAAGCAAAGATATTGCACAGGATTGTGGAGGTGAGGCATCGCTCGTGCCGGTGCGTCATCAGTCCCTTGTGGCACTGAGGTGAGGGAGGTGAGGAGTTGGTTTTGTACTGCAAGGCAGGTGAGGCGAGGTGTCAGTTCTGTCTGGTTGCAGGGGCGTTGATGTGGTGTCAGTGGCGAGGCGTCAGTTCCTTTTGACTCGGCGAAGTCAATAAATCTAGTCTGCCAAGACGTGATGAGTCGTCTTCAGAGAGCTGGGATCATACTGTGGGACGTCATCCGCATCACAGTGATGTAGGAATTGTGTGCGGCGAGGACCATAGAGCAGGCAGTGGTGCGATGTCAGGCAACGGTGTCGGTGCTGGAGTCGCTGACATCAGTGAACTAGCTAGAAGCTAGTATATGAAGTCTTTGTTGGTCCTGAGACTTCAGAACAGGAGTAAAGCTCAATCCAAGCCCTTGGATAGCACTTGTGGGGAAGGCAGAGTCTTTCCAGCAGAGTCTGAGGACAGCAAGAAGCAGGCCACCAAGCAGGGCAGCAGTCCTTCTCAGCAACCCAGATGAGTCCTTTGAGCTGCCAGCAAGTCCCTCTGATAGAGTCTAGGTGTAGATCCAGAAGTGTCTGATTTGGTGGGGTCAGAGAACCAGCATATATACACCCAAAAGTGCCTTTGAAGTGGGGGAAACTTCAAAGAGTGGTTTTGAAGTGCACAAGTTCCCCTTTCAGCCCAGTTCTGTCTGCCAGGATCCCTGTGGGAGGTTACCAGTTCTTTGTGTGAGGGCAGGCCACGGGCCTTTGAAGTGTAAGGGAAAGCCCCTCCACCCTTCCTGCCCAGGGAGACCCATTCAGTATGCAGATGAATGCAGATGTGATTGAGTGTCCTGTGTTTATGGATGTTTGGGTGGAATGCACAATGGGAGCTGTCAACCAGCACAGACCAGACATGAAATGGAGACAGGCTGTGGGGCACAGATGGCAGAAAGTACAGAGGAATGGCCACTTTCTAAAAGTGTCATTTTAAAATAGTAATATTAAATCCAACTTCATCACTCAGCAGGATGTTCTATTACCATTCTGGAAATACTAAACATGACAGGGCTATGCTTTTTAGATCACAATCTACCACTTAAATATATAAAGTATATAAGAGCATTTTTAATGCTGTCCTATGAGAGGAGCAGGCCTCACAGTAGTGGAAAACAAAGTTGTGAGTTTTCCCCTACCAGGACAGGCAAACACATAAGTACATGTCCTGCCTTTTTCTTCCAAAGAATCCTTCCCTATGACTTATCTAGGTCCTACCTAAGGGATGACCTATATGTAGAAAACGGGATGTTTAAGGATTGGCAAATAGTACTAAAAGCAAAGTTGAAGTGGCAGTGATACTCCTCACACAGACCTTGCAATGGTAGGCCTGAGACATGGTTAAGGGGCTACTTGTGTGGGTGGCACAACCAGTGCTGCAGAGCCACTAGTAGCATTTCATTTACAGGCCCTGGACACCTCTAAACCTAAAAATCCTAAAACCAGCAAAAACAGGGTCAGAAAAATGAAGGGAGGCAGGCTAAAAGTTGGGGCGGGGGGTGACTATCCTAAGGCTGTCAGGTCTAACATGTGTCCCTCCACCTGAAAGTGGGAGGTCTGTCTGAACCCGGAAGTGAGTCCCAAACAGGTATGGTCTCAGCTTCTTCAGTGCCCAGACCACAGCAAATGATTCTCTTTCAGTGGCACTCCACCCCTATCCCAGTGGAAGTAACCGCCGGCTAATGAAGATTAACGGTTGGTTTAGGGCCCTCCTCATTCAGCTGTACCAAGACTGCCCCACGTCATGCTCTGAAGTGTCCAGTTGCAGTATACATTCCTTGGAGTAATCAAGGGCCCTGAGCACAGGTGCTGTGCACATTGCTTCCTTGAAGGAATCAAAGGATTTCTGGCAAACTTCTGCCCAGTTCACCATTCTGGGATGCTTCTTAGAAGTCAGCTCAGTTAAAGGGGCAACCGTGGTGCCATATCCCTTAACAAATCTCCTGTAGTAGCCAGTGAGGCCTAGGAAGGCTCTCACTTCAGTTTGGGTTCTAGGTGGTTTTCAAGCCATGATTGTTTCAATTTTGCCCTGGACTTCTCAAAGTGAGGCTTTAGTCTGTTTACCTGGAGCAACCTGAGGGGGATTTTCTAGGGGTCTGGAGGTCCACTAAGTAGGTGGCCACCCACTTACACTCCTTTATTTCATATTGGCGAGTCCAGCGATCTAAGAAAGCTCTGGACTCTACTGGCTCCAGACCCATACTTTGGTGCCAGGTTGAAACTCCACCAGCGAGGCCTTCTGTTCATACCAGTGTTTCATTACCTCTTGACTGGTCTCAAGGTTACTTTTGGCCTTTTTCCAGAAGCGGTGCATCTGATTGAGGTGGGCCAACATGTAGTTGACAACATCCTGGGGGGGTTTCCTGGGAGCTTTCTCCCACCCCTCCTTTACAATTCTTAGAGGCCCCCTGACCTGATAGAGAAGTTCAAAAGGACTGAACCCTAACCCTTTCTGGGGCACATCTCTAGAAGCAAAGAGAAGGCATGGCAAGAGGACATCTCACTTGTGCCTCATGGCCTCAGGTAGGTCTGCAATCATGCCCTCCAAGGTCTTGTTTCATCTATCCACTAGACAATTGGATTGAGGTTATTAGGGTGTAGTGAAATTGCAAGTTACACCACATGCATCCCACATGGTCTTCATGTGGGCTGACATGAAGTTAGTGCCTCTGTCAGACGCTATCTCTTTGGGAAACCCCACATGGATATAGATCTCCATTAAACTTCTGGTCACCACAGGTGCAGTCATCGCCCTCTGAGGATTTGCCTCTGAGTAGAGTGCGGCATGGTCCACCAAGACCATGATGAACCTGTTGCCTGGAGCTGTCTTGGACCAATGACTGAATGCCCACCCCCTCAAAGGGGGTGCCAATGACGAGAAGAAGGATCAGGTGTGCCTTCAATGACGAGAAGAAGGATCAGGTGTGCCTTCAGCTTTTTCCCTGACTTCCCACTGGCCTGCAAGGTGGGACAACACCTGCAGAATATATTTGAGGCTATTTTCATTTGGGGCCAATAGAAGTGGGTGACAAGCCTGGCAATTGTCTTGTCTTGCCCTAAGTGGCCAGCCAGGGGTATGTCTTGAGTCAAACCCAGTAGGAAGGCCCGGTAACACTGGGTGATCATCAGCACACGTGCTACTCCAGTACCAAGAACCTTAGGCTCACTATATAGGAGATCATTCTCCCACTAAATCTGGTAAATCCCCAGGCTTCACCTGCTGCATGGGCTGAGACATGTTGCCTCATGTCCTCAAGAGTGGGACACTTTCTCTGCGCTCTGCAGAATTCCTCCATGGTGGGCCCACCATCAACTTGGCAGCCATCAAGCTCAGGTAGGTCACTTAGGATGGCAACGTCCTTCCCAGTTGGCTCAGGGGACTCCCCCTCAGGGGCCCTGTCAACCTCCACCATGGGAATGTCTGGGACCGGTTTCCCATGCCCCTTGCCCTTCTCCTTGGGAGCTGTCTGGCCCATACTTCCAGGCTTCAGGCACCCTTGACTCCCCTCCCAGGCAGCCATGAACCGAGTGGTTATGCAGACCCACTCAGGCAATCACATCACCTTCAAGTGAGACCTGAGCTCTACCTTCCTCCAGGTAGTGTGCTGCTGGTCATTGCATAACAGACAATCTACTGGCATGGCACGGCTCACAGCTACTTTCAGAGTACCAGAGACCCCACACTCAAAGGGAACCAGAGCCACTGGTAGATGGCTCTCACAAGTTTTGGCAACTATCACTTGGTGGAATGTGTTCAGTAGGACCTGTTCTGCTGACACCAGCTGACCCTTAACAGTAGTCATGCTGGTTCCAGTGTCACGCAGAGCATCCACCTATTGCCCATTAATGGTGATTCCCTGCCTATACTTAGAAGTATTGGCAGGCATGTGGGCTTTAAGCACCTAATCTGCATTCCCCAGGGACACTAGGTTTACCTCTGTCTGTTCCCCAAAGCTATATGGGACTACCTCCTCCACGAGTGTTGCCCTAGCCAACCCAGGTGTCTGCCCACCAGTGGGGGCTGTGCCCTCTTTGGACATTGGGAGTCACCCTTAGAGCAACCATACTTGGAGCACTCTGCACATTGGGGAATCCACCTCCCTGTCTAGTGATCAAAGAACCCTTTCTTCTAAGGATTAGACTTGGACTGGTTACCACTACTCCCTTATGAATTATGTTGGGGTCCTTTATAGAAACCTTATTTTTAAGTTTTTCTTCCCCCTCTTTCTTCTGTTGGAAACCATGACCACATTTGTGGGCACCCCCCCAGATACCTTTTTGGACACTTTGATGCTAGCCCAGAGGTCCGCCTCCTCAGCAAGCTTCCTTGGATTAGTCAGTTTACTGTCAACTAGGTGCTGGCACAACTCTACAAAACAAATACTGAGCATGTGCTCTCTGAGGATTAAATTGTACATCCCAACATAATCACTGAATTTGCTGCCCCACGCCCAGCCATTCAGTGCCTTACTGGAGCAATCAATTAAGTCTACCCAGGATTGGTTGTGATCCTTGTTACTGTCCCTGAATCGTTGGTGATACTTTTCAGGGGTTAGCCTAAATTTTGCAATCAAAATGGCTTTCATGGGAGTGTACTTGTTCAGGTACCCAGCCTCTAATGTGAGAAGTGTGTCCCTCCCAAGTGTAGACATGTGTTTCCACAAACCTGTCCCTCAGTGCTCTTCAGGAACCCCAGGTGCCCTATGGTGCAACTTCATAACCAGAAAACCACTTGTCAATGTCATCTCCCACCATAGAACTGGTCACCAAATCCTTGCATATATGAACCTTCTTGTCTCAATCAGGTACTATGCAATGCTGCCACCATCACTGCTGGACTCTGACTGCCAAGCCTTGAGGTCCAGCACCTTTAGACTCAGGCCCATTTTTAAGAAAACTTAGCGTTGCCTTTATGCCATTTTTTCAGACGCAAAAACAGTGCTAACCTAGCGCCATCTTTATATTTTGTTGCTAGACCCGTCAAGCGACAAAATATTAGAGTTAGCGTAATTTTTGGGGAGTGCTACCCACCGTGTGTTGCTTAACGACAATGAGATGCAAGGTAAGTGTTCCCTTCCAAAAAATAACGCTAGCCCTCCAGCGCCATTTTACTGCCCAACGCAATAACAACAATTAAGCAAAATCCAATTCATTTCAGCTGTTATAATGAGGCCCACACACTATCACATAAGGAAAAACACAGCATTGTCAACCCCCTGGACAACATGGATCTGCTAATGCTCCAGCTTGGCACACGCGGTAGATCACAGCGATGACAACACATCCTACCAGCACCACCGCAGCAACCCCAAACACCACCACAGCAGCCTCAAAGGTAGTACAGAAGGCAGGAGAGGATATCTTGACAGCACACAACCATCCTGGCACTTAGGGAACAAGATGTCATCAGAACCTAACATCTGAAGCAGGAGTCCATTGATCCGCTGCTGCTCCACATTGTGCCAGACATCACTGCAAGGGTGGAAACTCCAACAACTGTTCCACCCATAAACAAACTCCTAGCTGTCCTACATATGCTGGTGTCAGAATCATTCTGGACAACTGGGGCACAAGTGGGTGGGGTGGTATCTCCCAGCCATCATTCTTGACCTTCCTTCCAAAGGTCCTGAATGCAATCATCCGCCTCACACCCCACCACATCTGCAACCCTTACACCTAGCAACTGCAGCAGGAGATCAAGCAAGGTTTCTACTGAACTGCTGGGTTCTGGCATGTGCTGGGTGTAAAGGACTGCACCCATGTCTAACTTGTGCCACCTGCTGCAACGGAACACCTCTACAGGAACCGCAAACACACCAATTCTACAAATGTGCCTATGTATTCCGGCTCTCCACCATAAACAAGCGGTTCCAGGATGGGCAATATGGCAATGAGCTATGTGTAGGTGACCCACCATACCAATCATTACACAGACAACACACCAATTTCATAGGACAAACAGTACATACACCACACTAAGCACACATGAACAAGGGGAACACAGATAAACAGACAACACATATGCCACATACCACATTACACCACATTTCTTGCACATCACACAGACATACACCCATATGTACATAATACAGGCACAACCTGACAGGCACACCACATGAAGGACAGGTGGAGCTATGTCCCCTTTGCATACAGAAGCTGAGCCCAAACCACTACAAATGTCCACTGGTTGAAAACTAATTACAGATCCCACATACATAACACCTAACAAGGAATAGCTTAGCTATGAGAATGGCACTAGCCATGTCAACGTAAATAAAGTCACAAATAGGAACAGCCCCACATTTGTCGTGGCGTAGGCTCCTCCGGCGGCACCAATATCAAATGCCATCCAAGTGTTGCCACCACCAACTACATGTCACCTAAACATACCAGATGTGCCCATTATGTCCACCTTCACCTTTCTGGTGCATTGTGCCGCACACAGGAATACAACATCACCAGCCATGAAAGACCATGTGTAGGAATGAACACCTCACAGCACACCTACAATCATACCCGGTAATTCCACAACTCCCTAACATGATAGCAGGTACCAACAGGGCACTGTGGCCGCTGGACTACTGACAATGTACTGGGAGAGGGCATAGGTGTATATGAATGAGGAGACATGGGACTTAGCAGGACTGGTCATGCCATGCAGGGCAGTCTAGAAAAACACATCATTCCCTCTCCTGTCACACAGGTGTCTGAAAATGCATGCATCCTTCACTAAACATACCATACAACTGTGCCAGACTGTGCCCATGATCCAAACACAGATACGTATGCCAGCCAGTAACTGCCAACAACAAAATTTTGTGCAAGGGAGCTTTTCCAAGGGAAAAATGGGTGGGAATCATATGCTACACACAGGGCACAACACCTGTGTCATGACACACAACGCACAAAATAAGTTCAAAGCCCCTGAACACAACTCATCTGCAGGTCTAAAGTAAAGGAACTAAGGGCCACATGCCAGGAAAGTGGTGCAGCATCGACAGCAGTGCCACTGTAATTGTACTTCTTTGCTGCAGCCTACTGACACCATGTGGGCCCCATAGACAATAAATGGCACACCACAGAGCAGAGTAGGTGCAATAGTGTTAAGGTAATGGATGCCATAGTTGGACTCTGTGGGAGTACTGACAACCTACCTGACCATTTTATGCACAGTACATAGGGACCCATTAAAAACCATGGTGTGCCCCCTCCTAATGCCTGGTCTGTGCAAGTGTAGAGAGTATCTGTGATAAAGCATGTCTAGGAACCTTGGAGAATTCTCTCCACCAATTTTGCCAGTCCTTCTATTGGGTGAATCTCAACCTTTTACACAGGATGGCTGGCACAGACATAATCTGCCACAAAGGGTCACTAAAAGTCACAATGCATGCATAGTGCCATGTAGTAACATGATGGCCTGAGCTTAGTCTTGTAGGGCTACCTTAGTGTCAATACAAATGACGTTATTGTGGCGCAGCACGTGGTAGGTTCCACTAAAATTAGGACACAGCCTCAAACATGGACAACACAACACATTATTTGCATGGTCGAACTGTCAGTTCAGATTTAATTTGACAATCACCAGGTCGATGAGCCACAATCCATGATAGTAATGTCCACCACCAGACACCAATTCAACAATTCAACAAAACAGGAAAACACACAATACCAGATGCAAGTCTGAGTCACCACTCTACCTAAAACTAACATCTGCCATGGCACATACGAAACCACAAATATGCATGAAAGACACATGTTATCACATTCCTTTGCAGCCGATTTTCCAGCATCCAGCCATGGGGATGACCCCTTTAAGCATCCCGACAATGGAGAATGAGCGGTCATACAATGAAGGCCATACCTCAGAGAACAGGAAAAAACACAACAGTTACAAAGAATGCTGGATCATAGGTTGTGATTTAAGAGTGTTGAGGGTCCCCATGCTGCACTTCAGTGTCACATTACTCACGCTCATGTGGCTCTCGAAGGCCTGGATCCACTCACCTGAAATACTAAGTGAGGCAATGTATGCATTGCAAAATTCTGACTCTAGCACCACATCATGCCTATGCCAGGCTAGATATATGCAAGGGAGGGCCTACATACTGTAGGGGCTGTTTCAAAATGGTACACTTGAAAATAAGGAACTTAACTGTGCCACATCTCAGGTGTGTAGCTGTAATGCCAGCACTGAGCACGTCTGACAAGCAGAAAAAACATGGATATCATTGGTAACCCTGCACTGTATATCAGTGGTGTTACGTACCATGAGCACTATTGGCCCCAACCCTGCCACATGGTGTGCTGTCTCTTAAACATAGCATACACATGTTGGCTGTGGAGTGTGCTAAGGGCCGCAAGACAAGTGGAGCAGCAATGGGTACACATCCACTCTCCACGCATATGCCTCATAACCAGGAATGATCAATAAACTGGGAGAATGAACCACCACATGAATGTGTGGGTGGAACATAGGCAGAGTCTGTAGCACTTCCAATGTACATTCGTAGACACATGTCACACAATTGTGTTGTCTTGACATATGCCTGCAGCTAATCTGGAAATACATGTCAAGACCGCTGTACCAGTGTATGGCCTAGGTAGGAAAGGGTTATCAATTACCTACAATGTTTGGTTTGTGTCTGCAAGGTAACCCAATATGGTCTGTATGATATCATCACACACGACATACGAAAACACACCTCTCATTGACACTTACATGTCTGACCAACAGAAAGTGACCTACTGGGACCAAAACCCTAAAATGTCTAGATTTCCCACATGCCAATCTGGTTTAGGCTGTGCATGCAAGTCTAGCAATGTCCACACATGTCACAGAGAAATCTAAAATTGTATGGGTGATGAAGGAGACAGAAATGTTGAATGTGGCAATTTACATACTAATAGCTGAGATGACTCCAGCCACTAACAAGATACACTCATGGTGAAAGTGACATAGGTTGTGGAATGTAGATGTGAGCGCATGCCCATGTACACCAAAGGATGTGGAATAACAGCTGAGAGACACCCTCAGACACTTGGAGATACAACATGGGGAGGTCACTCGGACACTACGCAAGTGATGTGGCTTGTGTACTGGCATGTGTGTGCGTAGGTCATGTAATCCAGCAAAGTCTAGAAATGGGAGGGAACTATCACACAGCCAGTAGTAAAAGATGTGTTAATTTTCAAAGTACACACGTCTCATGTAGCATCCTGTCCATGTATGATGGGAAAATGTTGCAGTAGAAGATGTGTACAAAGAGTAAGCAGCCTAAAGAATGCCAGCAATGTAGGATCAAATTAATTCCAAACAAGATATGCCATTGAAGTTGGAGAAGGAACACTCATAGAGCAAAACTGACTGTACAACACAACAATGTTACCATGTGATCACCAGACATATCTTCACAGAAGATGTCTAGGTCAGTACATAACCTATTCATGTTTGCAACAACAATGTAGTTGCCCTTCGCATACTATTGTGACAGATGACATAATCTGTCCCCTGGGTCGGAAAACATAAGCAAGTTACACTAGAGATAAATGCCCTAACCAAGCTTCATATGTAAAATACAAACAATGTATAACCATTTGTGTCCAACCATGTAAAATGATGAGTCATGTCCTACATGAACAAGCAGCCAGTCTCCTGTACATGATAGGGCAACCCTGACCTCAAGTACCTCAAAGGAAACAAAACATACCAGGCCATGGGATCACATTTGTGCAGGAGTCTGTCTGCAAGAGACTGCACAATGTGCTGCTGAAGAGCTATCATGATGAAGGTAGATCCCTGCCCTACACGCCGTAACTACCATGATCAGGCAACATTGACGCTTGACACAGTCAGGGGCCTGATGCTTATGCACAGTGGGCTGAGCTAAGTGAAGCACCATCAACCTGTGTCAATACATGCAACCATGGGTCTGTTTGGGCACACAAAGTGCCACAGGAGCAATGATGACCAGGATATCATCATTTCCAGTAAGCAACCCTGCAATACAGTTGTATGCCATTGTATGTAACATTCAAAACAAACATGTTTTGGTCGATTGTATTTACCAAGTTTGAGCTTTTCACCCATATGTCTGAATTCACAGCACACATGTACCACTTCAATGGTTCAGGTCTGGTATTGCGTGTTGGAGTATGCACAAAAGTCAACTTTTCACTAATGAAAATATATATATATCACATGATCATACATAGACTTCTATGACATTCAGAAATTTTCCCATATAGGAAAACATAGGTGGCACGATATGAATACAAAGCCATGAAACAATGGCCAACATATGTCCATGCTGGAAGATAGATTTGGGAGGTTTCATATTCCATGAACACATCACTTTGGCATTCATTACACATATCTTTCCAAACACATGTTACATACCGATCTTCATTGACACATGTCAGTACACCATTTCCTGCATCATATATGCATGGGGAACCAAACGTTACACATGTAGCATAGCATTGTGAACCCTGAACCATACAACATACCACAGTGTGGACACACATGCACTCACATTGCAGTCCACTGCATCCTTTGAGTATGATTTGTCCAGGGTATCACATGCATGTACATGTATTGGACATAGCTCATCATATCTAAAGTGGTGTTGTCAAATGTACATTTGGAAAACAGGCATGACAATGTGGTAGACCCACAATTATGTGTTACATCACATATGTACACTCCCAGTACACATGTGGTAACGTATGTGTAAAAGTTTACCAACACATGCACATATGCAAACAGTATCAGTCATCGCATGCATCACACACACATACAACCATATGGTAACACTTTCCGATGTTACCGTTACATATATGAATGCACATACACACACACATAGCCATACCATACTGACTGCACACATGCATAGCCACTATAACAAGGTATGTGAATCTGAGTGCACTGTTTTTCAACAAAATCCACACATTCCCATTATGCATCAACATTTTTTAAGCAAACAGCAATTCTCCATACATCACTAATTAATAAAATGACGCCTTGCCCCTCAATTCGACATGCCTTATCAGCCTTCATAGGAAAAGAACACGCTTTTCCATTATGTGCCAAAGTTTATCACCCAAACAGCAATTCTCCATACTTCGCTAACCAATAAAATGACACCTGGCCCCTGCGCATCAATCGCAAGTTGACAGGCCTTGTCTACCTTCATGGAAAAAATACCACACATGAGATAATGTGATGCCCAGGAAGTGATGAAACAGGGCTTCCTTGATGAAAACATGGTACATGTCAACACCAGGACAGTGCGCGCTCTACGGGCATCTAGAATGCAAAAACCCAATACTTGCAAGATAAAGTAATTTATGCATTGTGATGATATGTTATTGTTTAACCTTTTGCATTGCAGAATTCCATCCAAAAGATTCATTTTTAAGGTGCTTATAAATACTGTACATTTACAATGTATTGCTGCAGACATTCAGAGTGTGTTAGGGTGTGGTCCCTTTCCAGGGCCTTCTGGAGACTTTCCCTGCAACATGCCTGGGCGTGGTTCTAGGCTGGGCCAAGACTCTATAAAAGAGAGTCAGCCCAACTTCCAGTGCTCACTATTCAGAGGTCCCGGTGCAGAGCAGCAGCTTCTTCCTGAGCTCCTGTCCCGGCAGCCTATTTGGATTTTCCAGTCTTCTGCACACATCTCTCATTGGTGATCACTGTTTCCAGGCGGTAAGACGGTGTTTGCACATTTCCCAACACCGTAATTGAGAATCTTCATATTCTTGCTTTTAATTCTTAAATGAAGAACAGATGACTTGTGCGCTGCCATTTTTTGACATTTGTATAGTGGTTTGCAAATAGGGAGGACGCGCAATTTATTCCATAAAGATTTGACTTCGTTATTACATTATTATTCATTGCGCGCTGATATTTCTTGACATTTACATGATGTTTTACGAGTTGGCAAGACGTGCAACTTGTTTCATGAGCATTTAACTTTGTTGTTCATTGCACGCTATCTTTTCTTGACATTTACATGGTGGCATTCAAATCGGCGAAACGCGCGATTCACTTCTCGTGTGTAATTCATGCTGTTCATTGTGCGCTATCATTTTCTGGCATTTACATGGTGGAATTCAAATCGGCAACACGCGCGATTCTTTACTTGCGTGTTTTTTAATGTTGTTCATTGTGTGCTACTATTTCTTGGCATTTGTATGGTGGCATTTGAATCGACAAGGCGCGGGATTCTTTCCCTGAGTGCTTTTCATGTTGTTCATTGTGTGCTACTATTTCTTGGCATTTGTATGGTGGCATTTTTATCGGCAAGACGCGCAATTCTTTCCTCGTGTATAAATAATGTAAGTTACTGTGCGCTACCATTTTAAGACATTTTCTTGGTAGCATTTCAAGTTGACACATCGCGTGATTTATTCCTTGAATCTACGTTGTGTGATTTCATGGTGCACAAACCTTTATGGTGTTTAATACTCATATAAAAATCTGCAATGTGCGCAATTTACTTCCAAATGTTTTTTCTGAGATGAACACAACAATACCAGAATTTTAGATGTAATGCTGTGTGTTCCTGATATGTATTCATAAAAGGAGATTCATATGGTTGTTTAGAAATTGCTCAGAGTGTTTCCTGATTATCATGCTAAAGAAAGTACTTGAATCTGAAAGTCCTATTTAACTTTCCCTGTTTCCTCCTCAGGTATTCGGTCATCTAAAGCCTAGTCAGTTTTAGGATTATTCCAGGGTTGTTTATGTTTTTTCGGAAAAGACGAAGCTTAGAGTTGTAGCATGGTACTGATTTCATGAGATGTAATTTTGATGTTGTGTTTTAACCTTTTGCTTCCTACAGGTCTCCTTCCCAGCTGTTCCTGTCCTAATCCCCTTTTCCCCACTTGGACTCTCTTAGACTCTGTGATAAATCTAATCAGAGTATTGGAGCTGTCTTGTGGTGGAAGTGTTGGGAAAGTGCACGGACCCCGAGGATCTGGTGACTCTGACAGAATAGTGAGCCCACAAATTATTATCCTCCTGGTTTGTGTATGTTCTCAGCATGGCCACACTGGACGAGCTAGTCAAGGCTATCACCCAGCTCCAGTCAGAAGTGGTATCATCAAAGGATTTGACAAATAGTCTAGCTGAGAGGGTGAGTCAGTTACAGAATAAGGTTGAGAAGAAAGAACAAAGTCCCACAGGTGTGTCTTGGCCAGGTACTTCTTCGAAAACTTCTGGAGGTAGTCCGACTAACATTTCCCTCAATGTTCCTTCAGCCATTCCTTTAGCTCCCCCAGAACGCTTCTCAGGTGATTCCTTGAAAGCGCAATTGTTTCTGGTTCAAGTGGAACTTCACTTCACCTGCAGACCACATACTTTCCCCGATGCCCAGTCTAAAGTAGCTTTCTTGTTGTCATATATGTCTGGAGATGCAGCTTCTTGGGCTATTCCTCTTGTGCGTAAAAATAGTCTCCTGTTGTACAACTGGAAGAATTTTGTTCGTGAATTTGAGAGAGTTTTCGATTGTAGAACTGTAACACAGTCAGCAGATCGTGAATTATTAGACTTCTGCCAAGGGAATCAGGACTTAGGCGGTCATTCTGACCGCGGCGGTCGTCGGTTGCCGCCCGCCAAGCGGTTCCCGCTGAAAGACCGCACCGCGGTCAAAAGACCGCGGCGGTCATTCCGGCTTTCCCGCTGGGCCGGCGGGCGACCGCCAGAAGACCGCCGGCCGGCCCAGCGGGTCAGCCCCTTCAACAATGAAGCCGGCTCGGAATGGAGCCGGGGGAGTTGAAGGGGTGCGACGGGTGCAGTGGCACCCGTCGCGATTTTCACTGTCTGCTAGCAACGCTATTTTTGGTGGCCTACCTTAACAAAGGATGTAAAAACAATGGTAAACAACTGCGAAGTCTGTGCTCACACTAAAACAAGTCATTCAAAACCGAAAGGGTTGTTACACCCACTCCCAACTCCAAGTCGTCCGTGGGAACACATCTCTTTAGACTTTATTACAGGTCTGCCAGTGGTTCAGCAGCATTCAGTAATTCTGGTGGTAGTAGATAGTCTCACGAAATATGGACATTTCATTGCCTGTAAGAAACTATCTTACTGAATAGAGTGGTTCGTTATCATGGACTGCCAAAAGTGATCCTCTCCGATCGGGGATCGCAATTTGCCTCCAACTTCTGGAAGACATGGTGTAAAACACTCCAAGTGACATCTACCCTATCTACTAGCCACCATCCTCAAACAGATGGTCAAACGGAGAGACTAATTCCGACTTTGAAGCAATATCTACGTGCTTACGCTGAAAAAGCACTGAATTCATGGACATCAATGCTCTGGTTAGCTGAGTTAGCCTACAACAACTCCTTCCACACTTCTACTGGCGTTACACCCTTCTTTGGTTTGTTTGGCTATCATCCTGACACCTTGCCCATCACAATTCCTCAAGAAAGCTCTCTCACTCCAGCTGTGTCAGAAATCATTCAACATTTGCATCAAACTCAGAAATCGATTCAACAACATTTAGAAAAAGCCAAACAAAAATACAAAAAGCATTATGACAAGAAACATTGTGAGGGACCGCAGTATCAACCTGGTGACAAAGTGTGGCTTTTCACAAAACATATAGGGGGTCATTCCGACCCCGGCGGTCAAGGACCGCCGGGGCCGGGGATGCGGGAGCACCGCCAACAGGCTGGCGGTGCCCCGCAGGGCATTCTGACCGCGGCGGTTTGGCCGCGGTCAGAAGAGGAAAACCAGCGGTCTCCCGCCGGTTTTCCGCTGCCCTGGGATGCGCCGCCATGGGGGATTCCGACCCCCTCACCGCCATCCTGTTCCTGGCGGCTCCGGCCGCCAGGAACAGGATGGCGGTGAGGGGTGTCGTGGGGCCCCTGGGGGCCCCTGCAGTGCCCATGCCAATGGCATCCCGTAAGAGGGCCCCACTTTGTATTTCAGAGTCTGCTTTGCAGACACTGAAATACGCGATGGGTGCCACTGCACCCGTCGCACAAACCCACTCCGCCGGCTCCATTCGGAGCCGGCTTCCTCGTGGGGAGGGGTTTCCCGCTGGGCTGGCGGGCGTCCTTCTGGCGGTCGCCCGCCAGCCCAGCGGGAAAGCCAGAATGGCCTCGGCGGCTCCCTCCAGGTGGGCGGCGACCGCCACCTGCGGGGGTCAGAATGACCCCCATAGACTTCAAGACGAAGCACATGTTCAACCATAAATTTATAGGTCCTTACACTGTTCTTCAGCAAATCAATCCTGTGACCTATAAACTACAATTGCCAAAATCATTACGGATTCATCCAGTGTTCCATACTTCCCTCTTAAAAAAGGCAGTCCAAAAGGTCCGCCCTCATCCAGCTCCTGTTCTAGTACAGGGGGAAGAAGAATATGAAGTCAAGAAAGTGTTGGACTCTAAACTGAGAGGGCGTAACCTATGGTACTTAGGCCCGTATTTATACTCCGTTTGCGGCGAATTAGCGTCGTTTTTTTCCACGCAAATTCGGCGCAAAACTAACGCCATATTTATACTTTGGCGTTAGACGCGTCTAGCGCCAAAGTATGAAGAAAGAGCGTAATTTTTTTGCGTGAACGCCTTCCTTGCGTTAATGAGATGCAAGGAAGGCGTTCCCGTCTAAAAAAATGACGGCGACGCAAATGCGTCGTATTTATACTCCCGGGCAAAAATCACGCCCGGGAGGTGGCGGGTCAAAAAAACCCGCATTTGCGCCTGAATTTAACGCCTGGGTCAGGGTAGGCGTTAAGGGACCTGTGGGCTCAGAATGAGCCCACAGGTGCCCTCCCCTGCCCCCAGGGACCCCCCCTGCCACCCCTGCCCACCCCAGGAGGACACCCAAGGATGGAGGGACCCATCCCAGTGAAGTACAGGTAAGTTCAGGTAAGTATAATTTTTTTTAATTTTTTGATTTTTTTTGTGGCATAGGGGGGCCTTATTTGTGCCCCCCTACATGCCACTATGCCCAATGACCATGCCCAGGGGACACAAGTCCCCTGGGCATGGCCATTGGGCAAGGGGGCATGACTCCTGTCTTTACTAAGACAGGAGTCATGAAATGGCGTCTGGGCGTCGAAAAAATGGCGCTAATCGGGTTAAGACAATTTTTTAGCGTCAACCTGACTTGCGCCATTTTAAGACGCCCTAACGTCATTTTTTCCCAACGCCGGCGCTGCCTGGTCTACGTGTTTTTTTTCCACGCACACCAGGCAGCGCCGGTCTGATTGCGCCGTCTAACGCCATTCCATAAATACAGCGCCCGCATGGCGCTTCAGAATGGCGTTAGACGGCGCAACATTTTTTGACGCTAAACTGCGTTAGCGCAGTTTAGCGTCAAAAAGTATAAATATGGGCCTTAATCTCATGGAAAGGTTATGGCCCTGAAAGTAATTCATGGGTTTCCGCATCTGAAGTTCATGCTCCAGTACTTGTGAGACGCTTTCATCGTCTCAATCCAGATAAACCAGGCCCTAGAGTGCGCCTGGGAGAGGGGAGTACTGTCAACACCAGGACAGTGCGCGCTCTATGGGCATCTAGAATGCAAAACCCCAATACTTGCAAGATAAAGTAATTTATGCATTGTGATGATATGTTATTGTTTAACCTTTTGCATTGCAGAATTCCATCCAAAAGATTTATTTTTAAGGTGCTTATAAATACTGTACATTTACAATGTATTGCTGCAGACATTCAGAGTGTGTTAGGGTGTGGTCCCTTTCCAGGGCCTTCTGGAGACTTTCCCTGCAACATGCCTGGGCGTGGTTCTAGGCTGGGCCAAGACTCTATAAAAGAGAGTCAGCCCAACTTCCAGTGCTCACTATTCAGAGGTCCCGGTGCAGAGCAGCAGCTTCTTCCTGAGCTCCTGTCCCGGCGGCCTATTTGGATTTTCCAGTCTTCTGCACTCATCTCTCATTGGTGATCACTGTTTCCAGGCGGTAAGACGGTGTTTGGACATTTCCCAACACCATAATTGAGAATCTTCATATTCTTGCTTTTAATTCTTAAATGAATAACAGATTACTTGTGCGCTGCCATTTTTTGACATTTGTACAGTGGTTTGCAAATAGGGAGGATGCGCAATTTATTCCATAAAGATTTGACTTCGTTATTACATTATTGTTCATTGCGCGCTGATATTTCTTGACATTTACATGATGTTTTACGAGTTGGCAAGACTTGCAACTTGTTTCATGAGCATTTAACTTTGTTGTTCATTGCGCGCTATCTTTTCTTGACATGTACATGGTGGCATTCGAATCGGCGAAACGCACGATTCTCTTCTCGTGTGTAATTCATGCTGTTCATTTTGCGCTATCATTTTCTGGCATTTACATGGTGGCATTCGAATCGGCAACACGCACGATTCTTTCCTTGAGTGTTTTTTCATGTTGGTCATTGTGTGCTACTATTTCTTGGCATTTGTATGGTGGCATTTGAATCGACAAGGCGCGCGATTCTTTCCCTGAGTGCTTTTCATGTTGTTCATTGTGTGCTACTATTTATTGGCATTTGTATGGTGGCATTTGAATCGGCAAGACGTGCAATTCTTTCCTTGTGTATAAATAATGTAAGTTACTGTGCGCTACCATTCTAAGACATTTTCTAGGTAGCATTTCAAGTTGACACGTCGCGTGATTTATTCCTTGAATCTACGTTGTGTGATTTCATTTTGCACAAACCTTTATGGTGTTTAATACTCATATAAAAATCTGCAATGTGCGCAATTTACTTCCAAATGTTTTTTCTGAGATGAACACAACAATACCAGAATTTTAGATGTAATGCTGTGTGTTTCTGATATGTATTCATAAAAGGAGATTCATATGGTTGTTTAGAAATTGCTCAGAGTGTTTCCTGATTCTCATGCTAAAGAAAGTACTTGAATCTGAAAGTCCTATTTAACTTTTCCTGTTTCCTCCTCAGGTATTCGGTCATCTAAAGTCTAGTCAGTTTTAGGATTATTCCAGGGTTGTTTATGTTTTTTCGGAAAATACGAAGCTTAGAGTTGTAGCATGGTACTGATTTCATGAGATGTAATTTTGATGTTGTGTTTTAACCTTTTGCTTCCTACAGGTCTTCTTCCCAGCTGTTCCCGTCCTAATCCCCTTTTCCCCACTTGGACTCTCTTAGACTCTGTGATAAATCTAATCAGAGTATTGGAGCTGTCTTGTGGTGGAAGTGTTGGGAACGTGCACGGACCTCGAGGATCTGGTGACTCTGACAGTACAGTGATTTCACTTAAACATTTACTTTACAGTCTTTTTGTCTGAGAATGTAGAGGGTGTGTGGAGCTGGTCGAGGAGTGGTGGTTTTTCCGAGTTTTGTGCTGTAACCTGTTGCTGTCCTGTCAATTTTGTCATTTTTCTAAGTCTTGTGTAGTGTTTTTTCCTGTCATAGTAATTGTTTTGTTGGGTGTTTGGGGTAGGTGGGGGTAGGTGGGGTAGTGTTGTATTTTTTGGGGGGCTATTTTATTTCCAGTGGTGGGAAACTGCATTATGTCAGGGAAGGTTAGAGTGCAACAAATGAGTGGAGATGAACTGAGAGGGTTCATCTGGTTCGTCAAGCACTACCTCCCCATGGTGTTGAGTATGGGTGGGCGTGTTATCTAGGGTTTCTCAACGGAGGCACAGAGCTGCGTTGGGGCAAAGTGCTTCACCCCCTATGGAGGATTTTTGGTGTTTTGTGGACAAACGACCAAATGAAACACCATTGTGCAGACCTCATTGCAAGAGAGGGAGATCTACTGGATCACGTGTTGATTTGGATTGGTGGACCAACTGGTAAGTTTCCCTTCTGCATTGCAATATGCTCATTGTCATGTGCATGACAGGGGTACATAATGTTGACTGCAGCATGTTTTGTCAAAGGTCAGGACAGGATGTTTAGTGTCTAAACAAAACAACATTTAAGAGAGCTTAGCTATGTACTGGTTGCAGACAAATTGCACATTTCTCTTTGTGTACATTGTGTATCACATATACCACATAAAGACCATCATTATGACATTGGCGGTAAGTGCTGCTTAACGCCATGCTGACTGCTGTCAACATACCGGAACCGCGGCTGTATACCGCTACCCGTATTATGACCCACACATAGAAATCTGCCACTATAAAGCCACACACACAAGTCCGCCAGCCTAAAGGTCAGTGATAAACTGGCGATACCAAAACCCACACTGCCACGCCAACAGAAGTACGCCACCAGCATTATGGCCCACGAATCACCGCGGCAGACATTCAACCGCGGTAAACCATTGGGTGTACATACCGCCGCGCTCAAAATACACACACATAGAAAACAACATCACATTGGACAATTCAAACTACACACACCTGACACACATACACACACCACGCCCACACTCCCACACCACTATAAATCACACACACACATTACCCACAACCCTTTACGACTACAAACAATTTACAACTGAGAGAGAGCCACACCAAGAGCACCCACAGAACCAGTACCAAAGAACACCATTACCCATACACCATCCATGCACCTCACAGCACACGACCTAAAGCATCACCCCACACACCCTCACACACACCACACACACTACACCCATGGCACCACAAAGACACCCCAGATTCTCTGAGGAGGAGCTAAGGGTCATGGTGGAGGAAATCATCCGGGTAGAGCCACAGCTATTTGGATCACAGGTGCAGCAGACACCCATTGCAAGGAAGATGGAGCTATGGCGGAGAGTCGTGGACAGGGTCAATGCCTTGGGACAGCACCCTAGAACAAGGAATGACATCAGGAAGAGGTGGAACGACCTATGGGGGAAGGTGTGTTCCATGGTAGCAAGACACCAGATAGCTGTACCGAGGACTGGCAGTGGACCCCCACCTCCTCCCCCACAACTAACAACATGGGAGGAGCAAGTCTTGGCAATACTGCATCCTGAGGGCCTGGCAGGAGTAGCAGGAGGACTGGACTCTGGTAAGTCAACTCTCTATTTCTATCACCCCCCTACATGCATGCCATCACATACCCCCACCCTTACCCTCACTCCCATCACTCCACCACCTCCCACATACCCCACCATCACAACCCACCCCTCTCTCATCCAAACCCTGCATGCAACACCAATGCATGGACACCCATCACAGACCTGCATGGACAACCATCACCACTGCATGAACACTAGAGACAATCACCTAGCCAACCAAACAACAACTCAGACTATGGCAAATCAGCCATGGCAATAACAACCATAGAGGGCAACATACCCATGCACAAGATGTCACATGCCGAAACAATAACACTGCATTTACATCCCCACAGGTCCTCCACACAATGTCACCAGCGAGTAGGTGCCAGCAACATCCAGTCCCCCCACAGAAGAGGCTCACAGAGATGACAGAAGCTCTGCTCGCCTGGATGTGGATGATAACCTGGCCCATCAGGGATCTCTGGACAGTCAGTTACTGAGGTACAGTCCCATACCACCACAAAGCCTCCCCCCTCAGGAAACACCACCACAGCACCCACCCAGCGGACCCATACCTCTGTCCCCAGGACACGTCAATCAGCAGTGTGTCCACCACTACAGGGACCCCAGGCAACCCCACAAACACAGGACGATCAGGGACCTGCAGTCAGTGGCAGTTGGCACACGGTTCAGGGGACAGAGGCACATGACAACAGGGAAGCTGGGAGGGCTGCTGTGCGACGGGGGAGGACAGACCCATGGAACCAACTCTCCAGGAGGCACTCACCAAATCCTGGGAGCATGCCACTATTCCCAGGAGACGATGGGCCAGACACTGTACCTGGGGATCAGGGAGAACCTGAGGGACATCCACACCACCCAGGTCACCATAGCAGGGGTGCTGGCAGACATGGACAACACCATGAGGGAGGCAGTGGCACACAAACAGGCCTCTCACATTAGCCACACAATGAACAGCCCTCCACCTCCGCTGATGCTAGTGGACAGGAGGCCCTACCGCAGGAACAACAGGCCATCAGCACCCCACTCCCTGCAGAAGGAGAACCACCCCACAAACGGTCCCTGCGATCCAGGCAGAAGTCAGAGAACATTGCCAAGACCCCCGCAAGTAAATAAGACTCTCCCGATTGTCACCCTTGTGTCCCACTATGTCACCTTGTCCACCTTGAACTGCCATTGCTCCACTTCCAATGCCCCATTGGACAATGCACCTGTGATACCAATAGACTGGAACCTATCCTGGACTTTCCTCCACCATCACCCAAGCCCATTGCACATCCTCATTTACTTCTCAGCACTGAAATAAACACCCTTGGAAAAATACAAGTATGGAGTATGTCAAATGATTTAAGGATGTATTTGTTTAACAATCTGTAGACATTGCAAATAGACTGTACAGTTATGTATACATAGGTGTGGCCTGTAATGTGCTGCAGTCAATACACCAGGAGCCAGAGTAGGGCACAAATGCCTGCAAACAGACATGTTAAAGGGTACAGTAATTGGCTATAGTAGTGGGAACAGCAGCCAGCCAGAGAAAATTCACGAGACAAAACAGCAATAGAAGGTGAGGTTACAGTGTCTTACCTGTGTGTCACTGGAAGTACTGTCGTATGAAAGTTGTTCTGTAGTCCACATCCTCATCCTCATCCTCGTCACTGTCCACAGGCTCCACTGCTGCCACACAACCATCTCCAGCCTCATCCTCCTGCAGAAAAGACACCTGGCATCTCAAGGCTAGGTTGTGCATCATGCAACATGCCACAATGATCTGGCAGACCTTCTTTGGTGGGTAGCACAGGGATCCACCTGTCAGATGGAGGCACCTGAACCTGGCCTTCAGGAGGCCAATGGTACGCTCAATATTCCTCCTTGTTCGCCCACGTGCCTCAGTCAGTAGCCATGAGAGGTTGGGGTAACCAGAGTCACCTGCAAATACCGAGGGATACCTGTTAGCCAGACACTCACCCTTAGGGCCAACCCCACAGCCATATACCAACATACACTGGGTGGGGACCATGGGCTCACCTATTAGCCACACCTGATGCCTCTAGAGTTGCGCCATCACATATGGGATGCTGCTATTCCTCAGGATATAGGCATCATGCATAGATCCAGGATACTTTGCATTCACATGGGAGTTGTACTCGTCCGCCAGGCACACTATCTGCACATTCATAGAGTGAAAGCTCTTTCGATTTCTGAACACCTGTTCATTTCTCCAGCAGTGGGACAAAGGCAATATGTGTACCATCAATTGCACCAATGATGTTGGGGATATGTCCCATTGCATAGAAGTCAGCCTTCACTGTGGCCAAATCCTCCACCTGGGGGAAAGCAATATAGCTGTGCATGTGTTTCATCAGGGCAGACAACACTCTGGTCAGCATGTTTGAGAACATAGGCTGTGACATCCCTGCTGCCATGGCCACTTTCACTTGGAAGCAGCCATTTGCCAAGAAATGGAGCACTGATAGGACTTGCACAAGAGGGGGGATCCCAGTGGGGTGACAGATAGCTGAGATCAGGTCTGGCTCCAATTGGGCACACAGGTCTTGGATTGTGGCCCTATCAAGTCTGTAGGTGAGGATAATGTGCCTGTCCTCCATTGTTGCCAAGCCCACCAACTGGGGTATGTCTCCATCTCCTAATCATCCTCAGCAGTTAAAAACGGTGAGCAGCTGGTCAAATTCAAACATATACTCAGAGTAAAATGCCTTTTATGTTGTAACAGAAGCAGTATGTTTACGTGTAGTCCCGTAAATGTGCCTATGTCTGCTGTGATGCAGTTAGGTGCCATGGCCTGCCCCCCCTGAAATGGTGGCCACCTGACCTGTGTTGAGGGACAAGTGGAAATGAGGTAATTCTGCTGACGTTGTGCACCTTTGCGGGAGGCGGTCGAGGACCACCATGTAACTCCTCATTGGTTATTATTGGTCCCTGTGGGTTAAGGGAGCCAATGGTGATGTACACCGGCGGTGACGGTACGCAATGCAGCGGACGTGACCACCATTTTCTATCTGTTCACTCACTTGCTACCTGACCTTAAACATGAGAGAACCTACACTGCAAGTGCTGCTGTGACCTGTGTCTGGAAGTGACCATGGCTCGAGTCTCTGGGGAAAGGGGCCCAGCCTTCACTTCGGAGGAGTAGGAGAGACTGGTGGATGGGGTCCTACCCCAGTACTGTTTACTTTATGGTCCTCCAGACCAGCAGGTAAGTACACTGTGAGCATGATGAATGGGGCCTGAATGCATGGGGTGCTGTGTGTGTAGGCCTCATGTAAGGGGTTGGTGGTTGAGGGGTTGAGTGCTGCATGTATGGTGGTCAATGTATGGGCATAAGGGAATGGGAGGGATATGGTGGGCCATGAGTGTAACAGGCCGGATGGTATGGCTGAAACCTTTTTTCTATGTATCTTTCTCTGCAGGTCAGCGCCCATCGGATAAAGGGTATTTGGCGTGCCATCGCCAAGGACGTGCGGACCCTGGAGGTCTATGGCAGGTGGAGCACCCACTGTTGCAAACAGTGGGAGAACCTGCAACGTTGGGCAAGGAAGACGGCGGAGGCCCAGCTGGGGATGGCCTCCCAATGAGGAAGGGGTGCCTTTCGAACCTTGACCCCCCTGGTGTTTGGCATACTGGCGGTGGCCTATCTGGAGTTGGATGGGAGCTTGAAGGCATCACAACAGCGATAAGGGGGTGAGTACACGTTCCAATTCAGCCAATTGCGCGTGGTGAGGTGTTTTCAGGGTGGGGGATGTGGGTCTGTGGGTGCCCCTAGGCCAGGATGAACATGGCAGTGTAGGTTCCATGTTGAGCAGGGTCTGAGGCACTCCATGCTAGTGAGCATCAACTACTGGGCAGGGTCCTGTGGGTCTCAGTTATGCTGCTATTGGAGTTAGGCATTATTACCCATGGTCTGGTGACTAGCATTGTAACTGTTAGTGCATGGCCTAGTGCATAGGGCTGTCCCCTGTGTGTTGTGTATGCCAACGGTGGTGTTGTTGCTGGCATTGACCAAGTGTAGCCTCTGTCTCTTCCCCCCTTTTTGTTTTGTCACCCTGTCCTTATGTGCATTAGCATCATCTGGCAGAGGAGCAGAGACACCAGCGACGGAGGGAGCTGCATCCCACATGGCCCATGAGGCTGAATCCACAGACGGTGAGGGCACCAGTGGGACGGAGGGCGAGGGGAGCACCACGGCAGAGAGTTCAGACAGTGACACCTCCTCCGATGGAAGCTCCCCGGTGGTGGCCGACACCTCTGTGCCCACCCCAACTACAGGTACAGCCGCCACCCCATACCAGCACCGCGCTCCCAGCAGACCCTCAGCGAGTTTCCTGTGCCCACTCACCCAGGAGGGTGGGCATCTCCGTTGCCCCAGGCACCTCAGACCCTCCCCAGTCAGCGCTGCTGCCCTCAGTGAGGAGTCTATTGATCTCCTGCAATCCATCTCTGTTGAGCAGCCAACCATAGTGAATGCCATCCCTGGGCTGGCAGGGCATTTGCAACACACAACTGCATTCCTGGCGGGCATTCACTCTGGCATGGCAGCCCAATAGAGATCCTTACAGGCTCTGGCCTCCTCCCTGATGGCAGCCATTTTTCCTGTCTCTAGCCTCTCCCCACCAACTTCCTCTACCCAGACACATGGCCCTCAACCACAGCCTATCCCAAGCACACCATCAGACCAGCATGCACCCAAGACAACACACAGGAGTGGCTCAGGCAAACACAAGCACCACACTTCATCCCACAGGCACTCACACAAGCACCACCCAGATGCAGACACACCAACATCCACTACCTCCAAAGTGTCCCCCTCCTCCTCCTCGTCCACCTCCCTCACAGTAGCGTCTACACTCACACCTGCATGTACGACATCCACACCCACTGTCTCCATCACCATCACGCCTATCACTACACACCCCTCACTGGCAGTCATCACCAACACATCCATGCACACATCCCCTGTGTCCTCTCCTACTGTGTCTGTGCCCCCTCCTCCCAAAGTACACAAATGCAAGCACTCAGACACCCAACAGCCATCTACCTCACAACAGCATCCAGGCCAGGCATCTGCATCCAAACACAAAAGACAGACACCTCCTACCACCACTCCCTCTTCCTCAACTCCCAAACCTTCACCCTCTTCCCACCCCAGTGTTCCTAAAAAGCTTTTCCTATCCACCCTTGACCTATTCCCTGCCCCTCCCCCCGTCTTTCACTTCGGGCCAGGGTTGTCAGAGCCCAGGCTAGCACCTCATCCACCCAGTCCACAGCCACTGTAGTTTCGGCAGCTACTGCAGTTGTGAAAGGCTACAAAGGAGACACTCGTCAGCACAGCCAGTGGGCCTGCACCAGCTGGCAGAGGCAAGAAGGGACCACCAGCTGTCAAGGGCAATGACAAAGGCCCGGACGCTACAGGCAAGATGGAAATGAGGCCTGGTGCTGGAGCAGAATCTGTGGGCAGCCGTCAGAAGCTGCAGGGGATGGGCTGGAGACTCCCCTCACCTCTGGCAGCACCACTGCCAGCACTGCCATATGCACCGCCATCTGCACTGCCACCAGCACCACTGCCAGCTTCAGCAGCCCCAGTGGGCAGCCATCCGAGGCTGCAGGGGATGGGTTGGAGACTGCCCCCACCACTGGCAGCACCGCTGCCAGCACTGCCACCTGCACCGCCACCAGCACCACTGCCAGCTTCAGCAGCCCCAGTGGGCAGCCGTCCGAAGCTGCAGGGGATGGGCTGGAGACTCCCCTCACCACTGGCAGCACGACCGCCAGCACCGCCAGCATCGCCAGCACCACCATCTGCACCGCCATCTGCACCGCCACCTGCACCGCCACCAGCACCATTGCCAGCATCAGCAGCCGCAGTGGGCAGCTGTTTGAGGCTGCAGGGAATGGGCTGGAGCCTCCCCCACCACTGCCAGCCCCGCCACCAGCACCACCACTGTCACCACTGAGCAGCCGTCACCACCTGTGGGCAATGTCTAGTCGTGCCTCCATGGGCTGTAGTGCATCCTGGCCCCTGCAAATCCTGTAGGTGTGACACCCAGGTGTGAAACTGTGACCTTGCACTCCCCAAGTGCTGCATCACTGGGCACAAAGCCCCCTCCAGAGCCAGTGGAAGAAGGCATCCACTACCCTCCTCCTTGCCAGGATGAAGCACAGCGGGCACAATGACCCCTCCAGAACCAGTGGAAGAAGGCACCCACTCACCTCCTCCTTGCCAGGATGAAACACCCCGGGCACAAAGCCACCTCCAGAACCAGTGGAAGAAGGCATCCACTCACTTCCTCCTTGGCAGGATGAAGCACACCGGGCACAAGGCCCAATCCAGAACCAGTGGAAGAAGGCATCCACTCACCTCCTCCTTGCCAGAATGAAGCACACCGGCCACAAAGACCCCTCCAGAACCAGTGAAAGAAGGCATCTACTCACCTCCTCCTTGCCAGGATGAAGCACTGGCCACAAAGCCCCCTCCAGAACCAGTGGAGAAGCCATCCACTAGAGAGACTGTGGCTTTGCACTCCCCAGGACCAAGCAGTGGGCAACCCAACGACTAGAGAGACTGTGGCTTTGCACTCCCCAGGACCAAGCAATGGGCAAACAACCCACTAGAGAGACTGTGGCTTTGCATTCCCCAGGACCAAGCAGTGGGCAAACCACCCACTAGAGAAACTGTGGCTTTGCACTCCCCAGGACCAAGCAGTGGGCATGTAGCCCCCTCCAGGAGCAGTGGCGTTGTACCATCTTCCAGCTGAGGTGCCCCCACCTTCCCCTTCCCCCTGATGTGCCTGTGTATTTTCGACCTGATGCCCCAGCAGTGTTCTCTCCGTATTGAGGCAGGATTCAAGTGGGGCCTTGGCCTATGTGATATGGCCCTGCGGCCCACAGACATTATGGACTGAGCAGTGTCCCTCCATTTATGTATATATATATATATATATATATATATATATATATATATATATATATATATATATATATATATATATATGTAAATAATGTTTTGTGATTTGAGGACATATTTCTAGAACTTTATATTATTACACTCACTTTACTCTATTCCTTTTGTCCTTGCATTATTCCTGAGGGGTACGGGGTGGATATGTAATGTTATTGCATCTGTTTGTGTGTATGTTGTTGAGGGTGGGAGTGTTGCATGTTGCATGTGTGTGTCACTCTCTTTTTCCTCCCACTACCCCTGTGTGCTAGGGGCGGTACTCACCACAGTCATCTTCACTGCCGTTAGTGTTCCTGGTGTAGGAGGAGGTAGACCAGCATGGGTAACACCTGTAGTTTGGGCTCCATGGCATTGTGGTTCTTCATTGAGTGTCCAGAGGTGAGTCATTTCCCTTCTGTGTACTGTTTCCACCATGCTTTTGATGGCGTTGGTACCGCCCTGAAAAAGGTGGTGGATTGGTGTCTCACAATACAGTGGGCGGAACCTTGTCGTAGGCCTGGCTGTTGGCGGTTACCGCTGTGGTGCTTGTTGCTGCCGCCGTGGCGGTCGGTGTGTTAAAGTGGCTGTCTGTGTTGCCGCTTTCCGCCGTGGTCATACTTCCATTTTTTTACCGCCGGCCTGTTGGTAGTATTATCGCCACTTTATCACCGACCTCCAGGGTTGTAATGAGGGCCAAAGTGTCAAATATCTGACACACATGCAATGGTGTAAGGGTACATGTTTCCCATGCACAAACTTACATGTCCATTATGGTCAATAAAACTGTGTAAATGGGGTAAGTAAAGTTGAAGTGATGGGAAATATGAAGCTGAAGTATTATTAGCCATGTGTGTGGGTGCCAAGAGTCATGTATGTGCAGAGTGGCATGACCGTTACACAAATGTAAGCAGGATGGATTGCCTCATGATGCTACATCTATGTATACATTTTTTGAAGATAATGTTGCCAATGGAGGCAACTTCTACCTAACCATATGTCAAAAACTTGACAAGTGCAAGCACTGTGTCAGTGTGAATCTTGTGCCATATGACATCAGAACCAGGCCTGAGGAATGCAAGCTGTGTATTCCTGCTGTAGGTGTCATCCTAAAAATATAGCCTTAACATCAACTTGGTAACACTGTTCATTTATTTGAGTCAACCTATATTTCTGCCAAAGGCTGGTTGGTAACATGGCTGTTCCCTTGTCATCAAGAAGTCAATTTCCACTTTGCACGTATAGCATGTTCGGTACCAAACATGCCAAGTGCAACTATACTGACAGGGTTCCCAACATCAGTGTCCTGACATCCACCCTGGTAGGCCATATGTTACATATGGCATGCACATGTTGGAGGTATGTGTTGGTGCTATGTGATTGAAAACAGGGAAGCATCTGAGTGGTTGCCTATTTCTTCACATAGATCAACTACTAGAGTCAATGCTTTAGCCAATGGCCAGTATCCTGTCTCCCTATATTTATATATATATATATATATATATATATATATATATATATATATATGTATCTGAAACATGTACATATGTCTGCCACCAGAATCTGTGCATGTTAATGGTTGATAACTATTAGCCACATATTTGAGAAGCGTGCAGCGCAGTGCTGTACCAACATCAGCAGCAGCACTGTATTGTGCTGAATTTTAAACACAGGCCTGCCCCCTATTACCTAGATTACATGGCAGGCCTGCATCTGTGCCTGCACAAAACTCAGCAGCCAGAGCCAATGCAGACATAATTGGACCACAGTGCAAGTAGTTGTGTTGAGGGGAGTGTCTATGTGCAGGTAGGTATCCCTTCCTGGACATAAACAGTCTACAATGGCAATATGCCACTTCTATGTGTGCAGCAGAATGAAGCCCACATAGTAGTGCCAGGACATCCGTTATATTCTTTTGTAAATGTGTAGGAAGGGATGCCTATATTCATATAAGCAAACATCCATGGCATTTTACCTCGACTGTGTCTGCCTTCAAATGGTGCACACATATAAGAAGCAAGAAACAAGGTAGTATTAAAGCATTCCTCAACTCTTTGCTATGCTAACAGCACCCCTAGGCCGTTGTTAGTCTTTTGGTGCTTCCAGTAACTACGATATCTTTCAAATCTGGGGCAGCATCAAAATCTACGGGTATTACAATGGGACGGCCACTGCAACAAGCATTGCATGCCCTCTGATGCAGAACACTGAGTCATACTGCCCCATATGAAAATGGAGGCTTTACGCTACAAAAAGCAGCATAACAGCTCCTTATACATATGGTGCAGTGAAAAGTACCACAGGAGCGTCAAGGAAACTAAATCTCTGGTGGTACCAGGGCCTCTTTAATCTGGCCCTTTGTCCTGCAGACAGAAATGTAATGGTTGGCGGTTGTTCATTCCTAACACAAAGTTGACTTCTTACTCAGCTTAACAAGTTGAATGTGTAACAGTTGTCCATGCTCATAAATGTTCAAAAATCACTAAGCTATGTGTTCCTGTCATGTCTTGAAGGTGGACCTCCATCCTGCACAATTGGAGGGGTGTCCCAGTTTGAAGACCCCTATGCAGCCAGTTAGTGTCACTTTGTGCATCACATGTGTCAATCCAGGGTTTTGTGTGAGAGGGTATGATGTGTGCAATGCAATGCTGAAATTTAATGTGTGACCAAAATAAGAACATTATCTGAGTTAGGGTATTGACATAATGTCTGATGTAATATTGAGGATGAAGATTAAGTTGATTGTTGCACAAGTGCCAACCTGTGCTGCTATGGGACTGTGGGTGTTAGGAAAAGGAAAGCATGCCCACATACACAGTGATGTCAGTCAAGATATGTATCAGAGGTGCTGTTTATCTGATTAGCATGCCTATTGCCAACATATTTGTCACAGCACATTTTACAGCACTGTGTGCTAAACATTGCTTTAATTTACTCAGGACATGTTACAAATGATGTACATGTGTTAAGGTGTCTAGGGGCTTATCAAGGAGACACATGCACCACCCGTGCCTCACTACTCGTCAAAAATTAAGCTAGGCAGGGGCTGTGAAGGGAGCCTTATTGTGCTGGGCAACAGTCAGTTGAGTACACAATGATATATCAATTCTGTTCCAGATGGATGTGGGACATGTCTACGGATTGTAGCCAACTAGACGTGTGCAGATTAACAAACATGATCTACCCATCATGATAATTGTGAGTGAGCTTGGTCATATCACATGTGTATAGAATGTGGATGCTCAGTGTATACCTGGTACTTAGGAGATGTAAAACATGCATGTGCACAGGTAGTTCAATAGGAAAGAATACTTTCACTGCATCCAGTGCAGCGCCACTCTTCCTTTGCCCCTTAGGGCACCGATGCACACCATGCCAAAGGGTAGGTGGCTATAGGTACAAAATATGTAGACAATATGAATGTACAGTTCAGGCATAGGGCAAATAATATGGGCACAAACCTGAACTATACATATCCCCCCCTTGTAATGCCTGCTCTGAGCAGGTGCTAACTGAAGAAAACATGAATGATGCATTGGCATTCCTTAGAATCCCCGGTGGCATTTTCCTGCCCCCCTTACCAGATGAACTTCACCTTGCATCCATGATGCCTGGCCACGGCTTAATGTAGTGCAAGGGTTTCAACGTGGTGGAATGTATGCATTGTGCCACTTCGTTACTATGGCACAGGGGTTTGGGACTTGTTGGCCCCCTTGATCCTCACAAGTATGATGACAGAAATGTGGCACAAAGAGGCACTAGTCCACTTATCTCTGGGCCCTAATGGTCAACAACGGATAGCTGTTAACCCAGTGACATGAACATGAGACCGTAGATGGCTGGTAGGAAGTTTTGTCTTGATTTGGTAATTTAATTTGTTTTGGAATGTCTGATGGACAGCATGTGTAATTTGAGGATGATGTGTACATTGCATGTTTGTTCTGCCTCTACCCAATGCAGTATTTGATGCCATGTTCTCCTCATGTTTTAGCTGCCACTATGACCACAGCACAGAAGCATGCTTTTGATAAGAGGGCAGCGCATTTCCACCACATCATGGAGGTACAGGCAGCGTGCTGGAAGATGGCCAGGAGATATCGGTGGGAAAAGTCAGTGGAGGCTTTGCTCATCTTCCCACATGGAGGACTTCCTAAACAGGCCGCAACAGTGCAGAGCACATCGGGCACAACATCAGGCATCAGCGGTGCCTCAGCTGGTCCAAACCCCTCCACATCAACAGCACCTACAGCAACACAGCCACCACAACAGCCACCTGCAGCAGCCACATCCTCCAACTTTGAGGCGGACATGAGGAGGGACAAGGCAGCCATTATGGCAAGGTTGGACAAACTTGAGCTGGACAATTCTCACAAGTTCAAACTGTTGAAATATTGCAAAAATATGCTAAAGAAGCTGTAATCATGTAAATGCATAGCCTCCCAGTTCCTTCCCTTCTCCGGTTGTATTTTGTAAATAGTTTTAGTGGGTTTTAGGTGAGCAGTGATTAGGTAGGTTAGGTAACATAGATTAGGTTAGCTGTAGGATAGAGTAGCTATAGTTGGCGGTGGGTTTTAGTATCTTTTTTTATTTTGAGGGATTGGGCTGGGAGTTATGGGGGTTATGTATGAGGCTCTATGTTAAGGAAAACATAACAAATATAAATAGAAAATATATATTTGTTTAGGATATAGGTTGTTAGTATATGTGTTGCTTTAGTTAATGTTGTCCTCCTCATATCTTTTCTCTTAAGAGGGGTGGAGGGGGAATGTTTATTGTGTGGCATTAAATGCATAAGATAAGTTTATATTAGGATAGACAGCTGTAGGGGTAAGTTTTGCTAAGTTAGCATAGGTTAGCTTAGTGTAGGATAGTGTCTAGTTAAGGTTTTAATAAGGTTTTGTTTTTAAGTACCAATAAATCCTGTTAGTTGTAGACAAGTAGGTGTCCATGTTGATTGAGTGTCTGGGTGCGCTCATGCGTGCACCAGCCAAGTTAGAGGAATGCCTTATGGTATGTTTTCTGTATTGATTTACACATATGTCTATGTGTATCTCCTATGACCAAGGAGCTGTCAGAATGGCTGCAATATGACACCAGCTACTCAAAACATTTGTCATCCTCAGTCCCTGACAATCACATTGTGTATGTATATGAAATCTTTAACAGGTAAGAATGGAACATCAACTGTCATCGCTGAGGTCTGTCACAAATAATCTTGTAAAGTGTAGCACATATTACTTCACCTTATTTTGGGTTTGTATCCTGGAACACTGCCCGCTGCCCATCACTGATCAATTTTGCCTTTTCTGTTCTGTATATATTAGTTGTACTGGTGCTCTCATCAGGGAAAATTCCAGACACTTGGTTCTGACCCATACATGCCAAATGTCAACTTGCATGGATAGCAGTATGCATGTTTTCACTCTGTAAGTTGGTTGTAGCCCACAACACCATCAGTCACCTTTTTTATCCTACAGTCCTAATGCGTGGCTTTGTGTCTGACAGTAAGCCAGACATGAAATTAGGTTTGGTTCTCACTGACATTGCTTCACACAATGCATACATTTAGATGAGTTGATGGATCACAGTAAAAGATGACACGATGAATGTGAATATGGAGATTTATTTACATGTGCAAGTGTATTTTCCAATGCAATACAATGTCCAGTTCACAGACCCCATGAGAGATCCTGAGCCATTTGTTGTTAATTTAAGTCCAAGGGTGTGGGACATGCAATGAGACATGGGCAGGAGAAGTTTGCATTAGTGAGGAGGTGTCCAAATTGACAATAAATAGGAATTGAGAAAAGGACAGTTTATAGCAGATATGGCAATACAAGTTGAGTAAAGAGAGCACATTGCCAGCTGCCACAACACTGGCATGATCTTAAGCACAGAACTAAGGAAATACTGTCCATGTGGCACAGACTGATGCTACTGGGTGGTTTTACATGTAAATGATGTTCCTTCCACATCTTCATCCTCTGATGTGTGTGGAGCCTCCTGTACCATAGGTGGTACTGTTGTTGAAGTTGAGGGGCCCTCACACACATCAGGAGATAGAGATGTGGAATCAAAGGTCCAGGTAGCTGCTATTTGTGTGAACACATAAGGCATCACTGCAGCAAGGAGGAACTTCTGATTTCTCAACACCACAGCTACATCATGGTGGTAGGCAGCCATGTTTTCCCTGAGGGAGGCCACTTCCCACTGTTTGGACTCCAGGCCATTTTCTATTGCTCCCAGCCTGTTATCTCACATGCTGCTACCACGTAGGGAGGGCAATTGTTGAAGCATCTGCCTTATGACAGCAGCTAAGGCGGCCAGGGACTTCTGGTGACTATGTAGCAGCGAGTGGGTGCCTCTGATGGAAGCTGAGTTGTCCTTATTTGGACTGTGGCACCTCTGCACTCCATCTAGGCTGCCTGCCATGGTCTCCATCCCCACCCGCACCTGCTTGGCCAGCTCCCGCTGGACTCTTTCCACTGTCCTCTGAAAAGAGATGTCTGAGTCCTCGGAGTGCAGGGCTGCGGCAGGTCTGGTTGGTGCTGTGTGTTGGTAGTTGAGTGTGTCCTCCCTGCGACTGGAGGTGGTGTCCGGAGGGAACCTAGGACATCCTGGAGAGTCTCTTCATTGATGGTCGGCAACAGGTCATCCAAGTCATCTGTAAAATCCAGGACAGGCAGGTCCGTAGGAGGTAAGGCATCATCCTCTGCAATGAGATAGTGGAATTTCAATCTTTGACTGTAGTGGCTGTTGATATTGCTCATCATTTACTTGCTACTGGAGACTCAGTGACATGTTACAGACCCCGCGTTGTAGTTGTTAACTATATGTTGCGTTGTGCATCACACCTGGGGCAACCTTTCAAGGTATTTTGTGCATTGATTCCACTGCACCATATTCCTTGCATGCCCCTTGCCTCAGCCAATGACACCATGGTAGCACGTCAATGACATTCCTATTCACAATGGTGGACATTCCCAAAGTAGTGTAATGAGTGTTGTCACGATGTTGGTGCTTTACTGCATTGGCACCATGAAGGATGGCATCAGTGCAGGAAAGCACAGAGAGGTCCATTGCTTACAATGCTTGTAAAACTTTGTCATCTTCCTTTAGCAGGCCCAACACAGGTGCTAATTGGATGGCACAGTGCAACCATAATGGATTGTCAGCCTCATTAGTTCATCACTCCCTACTACAGGGCCATTTCCTTGCATAAAGCAAATCTGCCACAGGCATAGGTTGGTGTAAGGATGTACAAAGTGGATCAATGCATACATTTTGAGAGGTTTTTTTAATGTGGCATGAGGGAAATGGGCAGCTTGGATCCACATTGGCAACTATTTGTATGGTGGTACTGTTACATTATGGGCTAGTGACATTGTACCCGTAGTGCAACACTGATATCACTTGTGCCTGTTCTTATGCATGAAGGTGTCCCTTTATGCAGAACTCCAACCATTTACACAACACAGACAACCTTGTTAAATGGGGAAATGTAAGCTACTTGTACAGCAGCACAAATGATGATCAGAGACATGCCCCAAATGTTGTATCTGGTCACTTTTGTGCCCATTCCCAAATGGTGCAAGAAGGTGTGTGAGAGTTGTTGTTGGGCCAGACTGTGCTGGTTGCTTACCACATCTCGCACACTGAGGCCATCATTTTTTCGTAAGTGCACTGACCTGTGTCACTTTTGAAATGCAGGGATGCAGCATATTTTCTGGAATATTGCACAATGCTGCATTTCCCCCAGTGCCTGTGCAGATTTAAGCTCCCTGCACCAATGTAGGCATCCTTGCACCATAGTGCAAGGGTGCCTGTTATGAGGGGATAGATTGTTTATATGCAGGAGGGTGTCCCTTCTGCACATAAATATTCTATTATGGTAAGGTGACATTTCTATGTGTGCTGCAGGATGCAGCAAACAGGAGAAGAGCAATGTCACTAGGAGGATGGAAAGCATTTTGCCTTGTTGCACCATCCTGACACCACCCCTGGGGTGGTGTTGACTTTAGTCACAGTCTCCGGTGAACATGTTGTTTTGGATCTGGGACAACAACAATATGCAATGGGTGTTGTTGTGGCACAGCCACTGATTGCACGCCCCTTCCAGGCAAAGTGCTGAGTGTGTAGGGACCATAATTAGGTGGTGTTAAGCCACAGTAAGTGACTTAAGACCACATTGTGTATATGTTGGAGTATATTGCACCACCAAAGCGTCACTAAAAGTGAGGCTCGGGTGGCGAAGGGACTTTTTAATTCTGGCCCTATGTGTTCTGATGCAACCCTTTTGCATGCATTCAGTGTGTGTCCTTTTTGCCACCCCCTTCTGCCATTTGTGAAATTTCAGATAGTCCCCCCTCTGCAACTTACCCTGTGTTATAAATGGGGTCTTTGGTGGGCAGTCAGGTTACCCCCTGTTCAAGCAAGGACCCTCAATCTAGTCAGGGTAAGTCACACACAATCCAAATTATCCTGTGCCCACCCACTGGTAGCTTGGCACTGAGCAGTCAGGCTTAACTTAGAAGGCAATGTGTAAAGTATTTGTGCAATAAATCATGCAATAACAGCACCACAAAAATACACCACACAGTGTTCAGAGAAATATATAATATTTATCTGATAAGATGCACGTCAAAATGATTAAAGTGCAATAAGTATATTTTGAGGTATCACTCTAAAAATTATAAAAAGTGTCTTTAGTCTGTTCAAAACAATAAATGTATCTTGCAAGCACAAAGTACCTGGTTTGCGTTCAAAATCTCCGCAAAGAACCGCAGAGGATGAGATGCAAGGAAAACAGGGAGGTGAGCGTCGGTTTCTTGGACCGCACAAGGCGATGTGTCATTTATTTTTCATGCAGGGACGGCTTTGTGTCGATTTCCGGCGCCAGGTCTTGGATCCTCTTCGGGTTGCGGGGTTTTCAGATGCCCTGGGGATGATGCTTTGAAGTCCGGCGCTGACAGGACGAATTTACAGGGGCTGCTTAGATCAGGTGGGCGTTGCATGAAAATTTTTAACGCACTGCAGGTGCTGCATCCATTCCTCTCTGGAAGTTGGGCTGCATCATTCCGGCTCAGCTGTGCGTCAATCCAGTGGGCCGTCAGTCGAGTTTCCGGTCGCTACGCTGCGTTGATCTTCTTGTTGCAAAGTCGGGCTGCGTCATTATGGTTTGGGTGCGGTGAATTTTTCACTGCAATGGAGGCTGTGCGTCATTTCTGGCAGGCTGTGTTTCGAGTTTTGCTGAAGAAGGAGTTATTCTTGCAGAGATGAAGTCTTTTTGGTCCTGAGACTTCAGGGAACAGGAGGCAAGCTCTATCCAAGCCCTTGGAGAGCACTTCTCAGCACAGCCAGAGAGCAGCAAGAAAGCAGAGTAACAGCAAGGCAGCAGTCCTTCACAGAAAGCAGTCAGGTGAGTCCTTTGGGCAGCCAGGCAGTTATTCTTAGCAGATTGCAGGTTCAGGGTCTCTTCTCCAGGAAGTGTCTGAGTTGGTAGGGGCAGAGGCCCTGTTTAAATACCTAGATGTGCCTTTGAAGTGAGGGAGACTTCAAAGAGTGGCTTAGAAGTGCACAAGGTCCCCTTTCAGTTCAATCCTGTCTGCCAGGGTCCCAGTAGGGGGTGTGGCAGTCCTTTGTGTGAGGGCAGGCTACTGTCCTTTGACATGTAAGTGTCAGGCCCTCCACCCTTCCAGCCCAGGAAGACCCATTCAAAATGCAGATGTATGCAAGTGAGGCTGAGCATCCTGTGTTTGGGGTTTGTCTGAGTGAATGCACAAGGGAGCTGTCAACTGAACCTAGCCAGACGTGGATTGTAAGGCACAGAAGGATTTAATGGCAGAGAAATGCTCACTTTTTGAAAGTGGCATTTCTGAAATAGTAATATTAATTCCAACTTCACCAGTCAGCAGGATTTTGTATTACCATTCTGGCCAAACTAAATATGACCTTCCTACTCATTTCAGGTCAGCAGCTACCACTCAACCAGTATATGAGGTAGCCCTAATGTTAGCCTATGAAAGGAGCAGGACTCATAGCAGTGCAAAAACAAATTTAGACGTTTTACACTACCAGGACATGTAAACTACACAGGTACAAGTCCTGCCTTTTGTCTACACAGCACCCTGCCCTATGGATTACCTAGAGCCTACCTTAGGGGTGACTTCTATGTAGAAAAGGAGGAGTGTTAGGCTTGGCAAGTACTTTTAAATGCCAGGTTGAATTGGCAGTGGAACTGCACACACAGGCCTTGCAATCGCAGGCCTGAGACATGGTTAAGGGGGTACTTAAGTAGGTGGCACAATCAGTGCTGCAGGCCCACTAGTAGCATTTATTCTACAGGCCCTGGGTACGTATAGTGCACTTTACTAGGGATTTATAAGTCAATTAAATAATCCGATTGGGTATGATCCAATGTCATCACGTTTAAAGGGAGAGAGCATATGCACTTTAGCACTGGTTAGCAGTGGGAAAGTATGCATAGTCCTAAAACCAGCAAAAACAGTATCCAAAAAGTAGAGGGAGGCAGGCAAAAAGTAAGGGGTGACCCCCCTAAGGCTGTTGGGTCTAACATGTGTCATTGGAAGTAAGTTCTGTCAAGGTTGACACAATGGATCCATAGCCCTTGACAAATCTACTGTAGTATCCGGTGAGCCTAAGAAGGATCTCACCTCTGTCTGTGTTCTAGGTGGTTGCCAGGCCTTGATGGTTTCAATCTTGGCCTGGAGTGGCTGCACCTTGCCACCACCTACTAGGTGTCCCAAGTACACCACAGAACCCTGCCCAATCTGCACTTACTAGCCTTGATGGTTAGGCCTGACTGTTGCAGAGCCTGAAGCACCTCCTTGAGGTGAAGCAGGTGTTCCTCCCAGCTGGAACAATAGACGCTATGTCGTCTAGCTAGGCTGCGCAGAAGGCATCCTTGCCAGCTAGGACCCGTTAACCAACCTTTGGAAGGTAGCGGAGGCATTTTTTAACCCAAAGGGCATCACCCGGAATTGGTAATGGCCCTCAGGTGTGGAGAATGAAGATCTCTCTTTAGCCTCCTCAGTCAAGGCGATCTTCCAGTACCTTGATGTGAGATCAAAAGTACTGACGAATTTGGCAGCACCTACACTGTCTACAAGCTCATCAGTTCGGGGGATGGCATGAGCGTCTCTCCGTGTGATTGAGTTGAGACCCCGGTAGTCCACGCAGAACCGGATTTCTGGCTTGGCTCCGGGTGTAACAGCCTTGGGTACCAGCAGCACAGGGCTGGCCCAGGGACTACTAGACTTATCAATAACCCCTAGGGCCAGCATCTTGGCGACTTCCTCCTTGATGCTGGGCTTCACCTTATCTGACAACCTGTAAATTTTGTTCTTTACTGTCTCCCATGTCAATATCGTGGACACACAAGTGGGAGAGTCCAGGAGTAACGAAAAACAGGGAAAAGAACTGTTCCAACAACTCGTAGTAGTCTCCTCTCTGATCTAGAGTCAGGGAGTCAGAGAGATTGACACCCTCCACTGAGCCATCACCTTCTTTGGCAGAGAGGAGGTCGGGGAGAGGCTCACTCTCCTCTTCCATGCCCTCATCTGTCACAAGAAGCATACTGAACTCAGACCTCTCAAAATGAGGCTTGAGTCAGTTGTGGTGGAGAACCCATAGGGGGTGTCTAGGGGTCTTGAGGGCCACTAGGTAATTGGCATCCCCCTTCCTCTCCTTGATCTCAAATGGGCCAGTCCAGTGGTCCTGGAGAGATCTAGATTCGATTGGCTCCATTACCCAAACTTTGTCACCAGGTGAGAATTCAGCCAGAGTGGCCTTGCGGTCATACCACTCCTTCATCACCTCTTGACTGGCCTCAAGGTTACTTTTGGCCTGCTTTCAGAAGCATTGTGTCTGGTTGCGGAGGGCCAGCATGTAACTGACCACATCCTGGGGAGGGGTCTTGGGAGCTTTCTCCCAGCCCTCTTTCACTATGCTTAGTGTTCCCCTGACCCTTGGGGTCCAAGGGACCAATGACATTGATGCCCACCCTTTCAAAGGCAGTGCCGGGGAGTGGGGTCAGGGGGGCCCTAAGCCTTTTCCCTGTCTTTCCACTAGCCTGGCAGGTGGGGCAAGCCCTGCAGAAACTATCTAAGGCTACCTGCATTCTAGGCCAATGGAAGTGGGTGACAAGCCTGGCAAAGGTCTTGTCTTGGCCCAAATGTCTAGCCAGGGGGATGTCATTGGCCAGGCTCAGTAGGATGGCCTGGTAAGACTGGGGGACCACCAGCACACGTGCTGCTCCAATGGCCAGGGCCTTAGGCTCACTGTAAAGGAGATCATTCTCCCAGTAGATATGGTGATCGCCAGAGGCTTCACCTGCTGCTTGGGTTGCGGCCTGTTGCCTCAGTCCCCCTAGAGTAGGGCACTCTTTCTGCGCCTTGCAGAATTCTTCCCTGGTTGGCCAACCCTCTACTTGCCAGCCAATAAGTTCAGGCAGGTTACCCAGGTCAGCGATATCCTCTCCAGTTGGCTCAGGGGCCTGCTCCTCTGGGACCCCATCCACCACCGTGGGAATATCTGAGGTGGGTTTCCCGCACCTCTTGCCCTTCCTCTGGGCAGCTGTCTGGGCCATTGTTCCAGGCTCCAGACGCCCTTGACTCGCTTCCCGGGCAGCCATGGACCTTGTGGTCATGCAGACCCACTCAGGCAAACCTAACATCTCCAGGTGGGATCTGACCTCTACCTCTTTCCAAGCAGTATGCTCAGGTCGAATTAGCGGTGGAACTGCACACACAGGCCTTGCAATGACAGGCCTGATGCATGGTTAACGGGCTACTTAAGTGGGTGGCACAATCTGTGCTGCAGGCCCACTAGTAGCATTTAATCTACAGGCCCTGGGCACATATAGTGCACTTTACTAGGGACTTATAAGTAAATTAAATAATCCAATTGGGTATGATCCAATGTCATCACGTTTAAAGGGAGAAAGCATATGCACTTTAGCACTGGTTAGCAGTGGTAAAGTGCGCAGAGTCCTAAAACCAGCAAAAACAGTATCAAAAAAGTGGAGAGAGGCAGGTAAAAAGTTATAGGTGACAACCCTAAGGCTGTTAGGTCTAACACCCTGCATTTGTAGTAGTTCTTGGTACTTTGCGCTGTCCTGCGATTCAAGTGACCAGCTCCTCTGGGATAATGGCTGCCACCATCTCCTCCAGGTCATCCAGGTCCTCCTGGATTGCAGGACTTCGACCTCCAATATGCAGTGCTTTCTTTTGATTACTGGCCAGTTTCTCCTTAGTTCTGTGCTTGTAATTGTACCAGTGCTTCTTACAACCAGTGACAGTCCTCTTCAACTCTGCTATGCTCTTGACTTTATCTATTAATGCCTGCCATGTAGCCTCTCTCCTACCTATTAGCAATTTGGAGGTGATGAAGAACTGGTGTTGGTGCTCCGTCACCTCTTTGATCAAGATGTCATTCTCCTCCTCACTAAAGTGACACTTCTGCTTCCTCTTCTCCTTCTGGGACTTTGCTGGACCATCCTGTTTGGTACTTGGCTGATTGGGATCTCCATGAGGGTCTCTCCTGTCCTGCATTCTCTTGTCTTCCCATTTTTTTTCTTGCTTTCACGCTTTTTTTACTCTCATGCTGTCAAAGATGGCGCAAACACATATTGCTTTAGTGCAATCATGCATCATTTTGTAAATATGGCGTACAGATGGCAGTGGGGAATGGTGTTACCTCGCGGTAATTTTTTTGATGTGCATCATTTTTATTAAATATGGGCCTCGGTTCATGAGCCAGTAGTAATTTCTTTTCTGCCAAGGCTCCCTTAGCTTCTCTCTCAGCCTTCCTCTCCTCTGCCTCCATTTTTAATCTTACCAACTGTAGCCTGAATTCTCTCTCCTCTCTCCTCTCCCCTGCGGTCAGGCCGTGACTTGAGACACTGCTCCTTGGTCTTGCAGGGGGCACAAATCCAGGGGTGTCACCCCCCACTGCTGTTGGCAGTTCCTTGGGAGAGCCATTCTCTTGCTGCCCACACTCATCATGCTCTTGGGAGCAGGATTCTGCCCATGCCCTCTGTGCCTTTTGGTACTCATCCTTCTTGGGGGGTCCACAGGTAGGCACCCCATCCCCTTACAAAAGCCCTTCAGCTGGGTAACTGTGTACTCCTCCAGCTTAGCCAGGTCAAATTCTCCAGCTCCACTTGTGGACCCAGCCAGAGACATGATGTACAGGATTTAAAATATGCAAATCAGAAAAAATTGCAGAAAAAAGAAAACAACTTAAATTGACCTTTAACTGTGGGTGGGTAGTGTACATGTAGCTATTGTATAGTACTGCACAAACACAAGTCCTATCCTCACCGCTGATAACCAATGTTGGAAATTGAGCTCTCTAGTTGGCAGAGGTATCACCCTGTCCAGCTAGGGACCACAACCCTAGTCAGGGTAAATCACAACACAACACAAATTATCATGTGCTCACCCTCTGGTAGCTTGACAAAGAGCAGGCAGGCTTAACTTAGAAGGCTATGTGTAAAGTATTTGTGCAATAACTCATAGAGTAACACAGTGAAACATCCCAAAAGCATTGCACACCAGTTTAGGAAAATAGATAATATTTATCTGAATAAAATATGATAACCATGTAAAGAATCCACTGTGTACAAGCTAAGATATGATTTTTTAAAGATTAAATCCCAATAAAGCATTTAGAAATGCAATTGCTCCAACTGGGGATATCAAGACGCTGCTGACGGAGTCGTTCCCAATAGTCCGACTCCACCCAGCACCAGTCACGGAGTCGCACGGACCCCCTGGCACAGTACCTTTGAAACCAAAGAAGCAAAGATGTTGCACGGAATCATGGAGGTGAGGCGTTGCTTGAACTTGTGCGGCATCAGTCCCTTGTGGAGTTTGGGGAGATGAGGTTTCAGTCTCGTACTGTGAGGCAGGGGAGACAAGGTATCCATTCTGTCTGGTTGCAGGGGAGCTGATGCAGCGTCGGTGGTAAGGAATCGCTTACTTGTGACCCGGCGGGGTCATGAATCAGGTTGATCAAGATGTGATGAGCCGACTTCGCAGTACCACGATCACACTGAGGGACGTCAGCGGCATTGCAGTGATGTCGGATTTGCATTACAAGCCATGGTTGTTACGTGCAGCGGGGAGCACAGTACAGGCAGTGGTGTGGCATCGGCCAGGGGCATCAGTGCTGGAGTCTGTGAAGTCAGTGAACTAGCTAGAAGCTAGTAGATGAAGTCTTTGTTGGCCCCAAGACTTCAGAACAGGAGGCAAGCTCATTCTTAGCCCTTGGAGAGCACTGGTGGGGAAGGCAGAGTCCTTCCAGCAGAGTCAGAGGTCAGCATGCAGCAGAGCAACAAGCATGGCAGCAGTTCCTCTCAGCAAAGAAGTCCAAATGAATCCTTTGAGCAGCCAGGCAGTACCTCTGACAGAGTCCAGGTGTAGATCCAGAAATGTCTGATTTGGTGAGGTCAGAGACCAAGTATATGTACCCAAAAGTTCATTTGAAGTGAGGGAAACTTCAAAGAGTGGTTTTGAAGTGCCCCTTTCAGTCCAGTCCTGTCTGCCAGGATCCCTGTGGGGGGTTGTCAGTCATCTGTGTGAGGGCAGGCCACTGGCCTTTGAAGTGTAAGAGATGACCCCTCTGCCCTTCTTGCCCAGGGAGACCCATACTGTCTGCAGATGAATGCAGATGTGACTGAGTGTCCTGTATTTATGGCTTTCTGGGTGGAATGCACAAGGGGAGCTGTCAACCTACACAGACCAGAAGTGGACTGGAGACAGACTGCAAGGCACAGATGGCAGTAAGTGCAGTGAAATGCAAACTTTCTAAAAGTGGCATTTCTAAAATAGTAAATAGTAATATTAAATCCAACTTCATCAGCAAGCAGGATTTTCTATTACCATTCTTGCCATACTAAACATGACAGAGCTACTCCTTTCAGACCAGAATCTACCACTTAAAAGTATATAAGGGCATTTCTAATGCTGGCCTATAAGAGGAACAGAGGTGAAAAACTAAGTTGGGAGTTTTCCACTACCAGGACAGGTATAACACATAAGTACATGTCCTGCCTTTTACTTACGTGACACCCTCCCCTATGGGTTACCTATGGCTACCTTAGGGGTGACTTATATGTAGAAAAAGTGAAGTTTAAGGCTTGGCAAGTAGTTTTAAGTGCCAAATCGAAGTGGCAGTGAAACTGCACAAACAGGCCTTGCAATAGCAGGCCGTAAACAGGGTTAAGTGTCTGCTTATGTGAGTGGCAAAACCAGTGTTGTAGGCCCACTAATAGCATTTAATTTACAGGCCCTGGGCAGCTCCAGTGCACTTTGCTAGGGACTTACAAGTAAATTAAATATACCAGTTGAGTAGGAACCAAAGTTACCATGTTTAGGGGAGAGAGCACATGCACTTTAGCACTGGTCAGCAGTGGTAAAGTGTGCAGAGTCGTAAAACCAGCAAAATCAGGGTCAGAAAAATGGAGGAAGGTAGGCAAAAAGTTGGGGGATGACCACTCTAGGGATGTTAGGTTTAACATTAACTATCTGAAAATTGAATGTATCTGTAAAAATCATGCGTTACAGGAGGAAAAAGCAAACAAAGCAAAGTCAACCTTTGCATGACAATTCTCCAGCAACTATGTTGTGAGATAAGTCTTCTGAACAAAAGATCTAAGATGGCCAAATTTCACCCTCAACTGAATTAAACATTGGCTGAAACACTACACTTTATTCACTTTTGCCTCTGAAATTGTAGCAAAACACATCCTAGGTTTCCTGCCTTGAAACAAATCAGTTTGATTGCTTCAAACTTTGACAGAGAGGAGAGAAAAATTTAGCTGGAACCGCATACCAAGTGAACTTCAAACTTCAGGTTCAATTTCATTCCACAAAAGCATGGCTACTAGCAAGAAATTATTGGGGAACATTGAATTGACCTTGGTCAGTATTCTTTGTAAACCAAATGCAGATTTACTAGCACGCTGTACCTGGTTTGCCATGTTTGCTTTACCTTTGTAACGCATACGTTAATCAAAGTGACGTGGCGGTATTTACATTACAACACAATGTGGATTTACTTTTGAAAGCTGGGCAAAATATCTCAAAGTGGAAATATGTGCTACTTTGCACCAAAGAGGTGTTTATTAGGTTGCACATTGGTTACAACTCAACCACACATTAATTTTGAGCCATATCCCTAACATTGGTAGACAGAGTTTTGTGCCAAAATGTACTGCAAGGAAGGTGTATGGGGGAGCAAGTTTTAAAATTCACCAATTTTTTTCAACGTTGCTTGTGTGTTGGACTGTACAGAACACCTACAATGTGGGAAAGTTATTAAAACATAGTTCTTGGACCGATCCCCTTCAAGTGCAAAATCTATGGTTGATAGAACACACACCTACACTGAGGTGCAAGGAAGTGTACATTGGTGCATGTCAGCCTGAAGTGTGCTAGCGCAGGGAGAGAGAAGAACAGTGTCCTATGTTAGTAGATATGGTATTATTTTGCTCTCTCCCTTTCATGCAGTGGTGCACAGCAATAATGTTTGCTGCATGCTCTTTATGAAAATGTAGTATGTCTGTCCCCAAATGACTCTACAAACTGAATTCTATAGCGAGTCAAGTTCCCACATCTTTGTTAATGTGTGAAGATATATTGGCCTTACCATTCAGACCCTGGAGTGCCAAAGGTGATCTTGAGTGTAGCTCTCTGGTGAGGCAAATGTATCGCAGAAAGAGCAGTATGCCAAGCGTTTTTATCCCACTCTGGCATATATTTTTTAGTTTTACTGAAACACAAAAATGGGAGTTTTCCCAGTAAAAACAAAACGTGATGGTCCTGTCTAGGCAATTTTATAGCAAAAATGTAGATCCACCCTGCAAAGTAAGCTGGGCGGGCCCCATCCGACAACATGTAACTCATCTGCCACTTCCACAATCACCAAACCTCACAGCCTGAGCTACCCCATGTACATTGACCCTCCTCTATTCTCTCATTCTCTGTTTTGGCTTGTCTGTACTCTTAAACATCTTCCACACTTTTTCTACCTCTCCACCGCAGTTTGACTTGCCTCCTATTTGTCTTCTTCCTCTGAATACTTTCCCGCTGACCCTTTTCTATTTTACTTGTTCTTAGGTTACATTTCTCCCTTTTTCTTTATTAGCTGAATCTTTCACACTTGTTTCTTTCTCCTTCCCTCTTGTTTCCTATCTTTCACCCCCTCTCTGTCAGCTCTATTTTTTTCCTATGTTTCTTACCCACCTTTCTAACCATTTTTAAAAGTTACCCCTCTATTTCAGCTATCTCCATATAACATGCTTCTCAAAGCTGTTCCCTTTTCTATCACCTCTGTCATCATCTCAACTATTCTTTATCAGCATCTGTGTTGTCATTTTATCACCTCTGTGTGTTACTTCTCTGCTCCCAAAGGAGCAACTAAAGAGGTAATAGTCCCCACAGTTACAAATGGGGCAAGGTGTGTGAGTATAAATTCACTAAAGGAGTCCCTCAAGTCACCCACGCTTCTATATACACACTCAAAAAGAAATGTGGACATCGCAGGTCGGTAAACTTGTGGTAATAGTTCCTTCCTCATATTCCATTCTAAAAACCCAGTCTTAGCAATGTCTGTATGAAACACTAGACTTAAGGTATAGACACTGAACACCAGCGAAAGATGCGTATGCTCCAATATCCAGACTTTGGCCCTCATTATGACTTTGGCGGTCTTTAAAAAGACCCCCAAAGCCACGGCACCAGAAGACCGCCTTATTACGAGTAGTGCTGGATTTCTGCCACATTTTGGGCTGAAATCCAGCATTAGTTGCGCTGGCAGGTGAAGGCGTTGGGGCGGTTCCACCACTGGCCCCGCCCCACCAGAAAGACTCCGCCTGCCGTATTATGTGCAATAATATGCCTAGTGGTGTCTGCTGGTGGGGCGCTGCCAGACAACCTCCTCCCCGGACTAGGTAAGTCGATCGTCTGACAGGGGAGGGAGTGGGAGAATAGGGGGTAGTGTGTGTGGGTAACTGGGTGTTGTCTGTTTGTGTGCATGAATGTGTGTATGCGTGGTTGTATGCCTGCATGAATGTAGAAGTGATTGTGTGTGTGAATCTGTGTATGTCAGTGTTGGTGAATGAGTGTATGCGGGGTGCGTGCGGGTGTCTGTGTGCGTCTACATGTATACGGAGGGATGGGGGTGAGATCTACTTGGGGAGGGGGGGATTGTGCTTACAGGGTGTGGGCGAGTCATCTACCAGTGACAAGGAAGCTTTTCTGCCAGGGTTTTCGTGGCAGTGCTCCCACCGCCGAAACCCTGATGGAATGGGGGCTCCTAATACCGCCAGTGGTCTTCTGTGGACCTCCGGGTCAAAGAATGCTCATCTCCGGCCCATAGGGTCCAACCGCCCTGGCGATATCAGTGGAGATGTGGATGGTGGGCAGTGGCTAACCTGCCACACTCCTAATGTGGTGGTCTTCACTGCCACCCTGTTGGTGGGGAAACTGCCACCATGGCCCTGGCGGTCAGTAGACTGACAGGGTCATAATGAGGGCAGATATCTCCAAAGAACCTTTTGACATTCTGAATCGGGGCAATATCCTGAAGCACTCTACTGATTCCCTCACTAGGTGGTGTTGCAATTAAGGACCTAGGACCTGATTTTGAATTCAGCAGACAGGTTACTATGTCACAGCAGTGACAGAAATCCTGTCTACCTAAATCTAAATCCCATTATGTCGTATGGAATTTAGATTTCGGCAGACAGGATATTCGTCACCAGTGTGACGCAGTAACCATCTGCCAAGTTCTAAATTGGACCCATAGTATTGATTGAGCTCTTTGATTCCAGCCTAGGGCTCCAAAATGAAACCACAAAAGTCACCTGGGGCTCCCTCGACCTTGCTCTTAAAATGCTAAATACGGTAAGCACCATAAAAAAATGTGGAATTTTAATTACAACCAAAAGGAACATCAGTTTCTTGAAGATCTTAGGGCAGGGGGCGAACCATCGGGCCAGTTAACAAGACTACCTTCTGTCCTGACAAATGTCTTAAGCAAGTCTTGAAGATCTGACAGCAAAATGACTGGAGAAAATGCTCTCAAAGCACAGCTTTCCAGTCAGTGTTGAAAGTGATTAGGGTTGGCTATCAGGAGCCTTGAACTCGACCTAGAAGCCATGATAAACTGAATTAAAACAATAAAACAAATGCTCTCAAGTGGCTAAAACCTTTCTAGTGTGTTCCTTGAATATCAACATTCTGTTTAGCAAATTGGGTGATCTGGAGATCTGCAAACGTTTCAAGTGGTGGTGCTACAGGAGACATGGGCCCTTAATGCAGTGCCATTGGAGAGCTTCACAAATGTTTTTGTCACTGCAACCAAAACCCTCAGACCTGGGCATTTCAAGGGGGCTTTCACAATCTATATTTCATCTGCCCTTACAATTGAAAGCAAGGAGGTTGGAGGCACCACTGTAGGTCTGCAAACCATGAAACAGCTCTTGGAATAGCCAGAAGGCCCCATTATAATCACTATAATGAATGTTTATAGCCATCAAAACAAAAAGGCAAGGACCGAGATTTCAGCAAGCGTGGTAGACAGAATTATAAATTTACGTAACAGGAGATCCAGGTTTGAACATATGGTTAACACGTGGCTTAAGGGCTCATCATCCCTGAGCGATACACTGGTAGCACAAGAATCACATTTGATCATACCGCAGCAGGAAAGAATGCACAGGCAAAAAAGAGACAAAAAGGTACGGTCATTGCTTGGAAATCTAGAGCATCTGGGCCTCTGTGTTTTAAATGGCCGTTTCAACCGAAATAAACCTCCTGGATTCTGTCATCATTCAGAGACAGGAGTGTCTCAGATTGATTATACCTTTCTGAGTCTCCCTTTAATTTAGTGTGTACTCTTATTCAGACTAGGAGATAGGTCTGACAGTGACCATCTCCATCAGGAGACAGAACTATCAGTCAGAAACAGAGAGAATGAGGTCTCCGCAGGTCAAGCAATCTCAAGCAATACAATTGAAAACAAGCAGAGAAAGTGCCTACCTACCTCCCTACAAGTCCTCACCTATGATACCAATCAAACAATTTAAACAGCAAAGAAGGAGGGGCAAAGCCCCATGAGGAACTGGGAGGACTTCAGTGACCAGTTCTCTGGATGACATACCAAACCAGTAAATCATCGAAGGGAGAGGACCGGCAGTATAGTCCAATTCCAATACTCCTGGGAGGGACTTTAAAAATATGAATAAACCAAAAATGGAGGGTGCTTCGGAGAGCCCTAAGTAACCCGATGATATGTCTTGAACTTAAGAAAAGCCAGGAAACCCTTAAAAATACAAATGTGGGAGCTGGAAAGGAACCAAAATGACTAATTCTGAGCAAAACTGTGGTGGGACATCAAGAGGAAAAACCCATACAGTTTCTGGTGGGCAGTAAATAATGTTAACAGATCCTTATCCAGGGCAGTAATCTCTCGGAATCCATTTGGGTGCACTATCTATTGGAGCATTTCCAGACGGGGAGGAAAAACCCAATCAGGAAAACTAACCATTCACCCAATCACCCTGGGAGGAGAACACTGAAGCTTAAAACCTTGCCTGAGGCTTTACTTTTTTTTTCATTTATTTATTTTTGCATTTAGAAAACAAGAACCATCAAACAGAGTAAAGTGCCATTCACATACAATGTTCAGTAAGCATAATCTGCAAGGAGGCCTCATATGAATAACACCAACGACCAATCTTCCAGATAATTAATAGGATAGAGTACTCCTCTATTTGGGTGCCCATATTACAGGTCACTAGGGAACGTAGAAAACAGAACCTGGGGGGAGAGAAGAGGAAAGAAAGGGAGGAGGGGAAAGAAGGCTGTCAAGGGGGCCCATATATCCCGCGGGCGGGAACCCTCTGGCATTAATTCAAGGTAAATATCCAGCTGTACATGGCAGTACGCAGCGTCTTTCAGCTATTGGCCACATCGTCTGGATGCAGAGGGGATCTTCTCAACGTATCCCAGGAGTGCATCCTCAGGGGTGCACAGAAACTCAAGTTCAGTCATCTCTTCAAGCGCATGCAGTACCAAGCGAAAATCCAGCAAGGTGGGCGCACGGCCCAGCACCGCCTCTGATTTCCGCTTGCCGACCGTTGCTCCTACCAGCGAGCCAGTAGCGCCTCTGGTACCCGCAGCATCCAGCAGCCTCCCCACTCAGGGAGCCGCTTCGGGCAGCACCGGGCAGCCTGTCACGGCAGGAGAAATGGCAAATGTAGGCTCCTGCCCTGCAGAGCCTCACAAGGTGGTGCCCATTTGCAGACAGCCAAGCCACGCCCCCCGGCTGAGGCTTTACTTAATAGCTGCTCTCAAGAAAGCTCTCTTGAAAGGGGCAGACAGAACATTGCCCATCGAACTCCGCCCAACAACCCCACATACCCCAGCAATATTAAGCTTTCAATCATTGCGGGGGCCATCCAGGGACAAGTCTTTAAGGGGTAACGTGAAAGGTCCCTAGGCCCAAATGAAATCCCCCCTGTGATTTACAAGGAAGAACCTACCTTACGAGCAGATCAACTATCCCCACTTTTCAATCACATCTTAAGCAGTAATGGCATAGGTACCTCATGGAACGGCTCAATTATTTCACCAATATACAAAGGAGGCAATACAAGCAATCCAGGAAACTATCACCTGGTGGCCTCTATAGACAATGAGATCAAATATTTTGCTGGGACCTTACTTAAATAACTTTTGTTGTGGTCTGTAGATAATATGATAATCTCACAGGATCAAACCGAGTTCGCTAAGAATCTCAGAACAACAACCAACATTATGGCCCTCTCCCTGCTGACGGTACTTAACAACAATGTATAAATAACCGGCGCATATGTGTTCTAAAGAATACAAATCCGCCTTTGACAGGTTCGACCAGGAGGAACTACGGAAAAAACGAACATAATGTGATATCACAGCACACCTGTTAAGGGTGAATTAAATGGTCCGTAATGACGTGTTTCTGGTACAAGCTGGGGGTGGCTCCCATCTATTTAGGGCTATAATAACAACACAGGGTAGAACACCTGTTCATTCTGTTTCTCTCTGATCTCCCATCATGTCTAAAAAAGGTCAACAATCATACCACAAAACGGGGAGGAAATCGACTTTTCAATCTTTTTTATGCTGGTGATTTAGTACTAGTCAGCAGGAAAAATTAGGCGTACAACAGCGTTTAGATGCAACTTTAACCTACTCCAAGAATAATGAGTGGTGAATAAATAAGAAAGGCTTAGGAGCCTTATAAAGAAAACTGAAGGGCCCTACTTTAACCCTAAGTCACCCAAGCTAAGGTTCTTCACACTCAGACTTATGGGAGTGAGGCCCTGAGAGGCCAGTACAGCACCACTCTAGATATTACAATAACAAAAGTTTTTAGGACCGTCTTTCTTCTGCCAGCATACACGTTCCTTGCTCAGATGAAATTATAATTTGGCCTGTGAAGTTATCTTTGGCACCGCAGGCAGCCTTTGTCAACTGCTACCACTATTTCAAACTAGCAAGGGAGAGTTCTTTGGGCCACCATCTCTGGCTTGAAATACAAAAGGGAGCCCGATTACCATCAAGAGCCTAACCTGGGCCTCTCCGCTGCATGTGTTTCACCAGTGGCAAGGACTGAACTCAAAACAAAATCCGATATTAAAACCCTGTCTCTCTCTGGGGACAAAATCGTCCTAGTCAGGAACTATCATTCATGGCTAACTCTTAATAGCCATATGAAGTGAAAGCCGCAGTGCTATCTAAGAGGATCGTATAGCAATGAGAGGAAACTAAATTTCCTAAAATATAGACTGGGCGTCCTACCAAACTAAAGAACCTCCCCCGTGGAAAAAAATCGAAGTGCAGGAAAATTGCAGGCTATGCGGACAAGGGTTTGAATTCATTGTTCACGTGCTGTGTCTGTGCAAAGCTACTTTGGTTGACCTCTGGCCGCTCCTATGCAGGAAATTCATTGAAAGAGCAAAAAGAACATGCAGAGATGTGGTGGTAGCTTGCTTTAAACCAAATGACCCTCGTCTGAACTGTACGGTGGTAAAATGCTTCCAAAGGGTGGAGAAAAAGGTGCAGAGAAATAAAACAGAATGATGCCACTAAGGAACGAGTTGTATGATTCAGGTGAGGTGTATCCTCGGAGAGCCGAAGGTCCAACTGGGCAACTTGCACGTTATACATTACGAACTAACCATAGAATTGTGCCTGGCTGGGGATAGACACCATAGCACATTATATTTTGGGCATTGAAAGGTTGTTCCTTTTCACTTTTATAGGACCAGCACTTAGCACTCAACGTTGCTAGTATTGAAAGATTTCCCTTTCCCTGGTGGCTAGTCAGTCGTTGAGAACACTGCAGTTAAGGAACAATTTGGAAGAGCTGCGTTAAGCGGAAATTAGGTACACTAGCACTTTACTAGCATAGGCATAGTCATATTAATAGCTAGTCGATTGTTAAGAACACTGCAGTTAAGGACAACAGTTGCTATTAGCGGATATTATGTGCACTAGCAATTCACTTTTGCGGCTACCTGAGCATTGCAAGATCTTTGTTGCTAATTGCTATTTCAAACTCGGTGTGACTGTTCAATTTGGAAGCCCTCCCGTTAAATTACAGGGCGATTTATTATTGAAGAGCATGCCATCAGCATAGTCAGTATCAGGAGCGTTCACCACATTACTACACTTTATAAAATGCTGGTGTAGGTTTTGTTATAACTACGCCCATGGAGGCATAAATGCTTTGCTTTTGTTGTTTTTATATTGCTTAATCGTATCTGTACTTTCTTGAAAATGTATTTATTTAGTGAGAATGACGGCTTAACTGTAGGTATTGTATTGGCTTCCTTTTTCTTCTTTTTAATAATTAATTTGACAGCTTTGCTTACGTATTGCAATAGTTTTCATTAATCAAACAAATAAATGCATTTAATTCTATCACGTTCTTCTATCTGCTCTGTCTTTCTAGCCTGTCTGCTTCTTTTCAACCCCTTCGCTGCCAGGACTTTTCCCCCTCCTGTGCCGAGCCCTTTTTTGGCTATTTGGGGCAGTTCGCACTTCGGCCTTCATAACTTTTTGTTCACATAAGCTTCCCACGCCCAAATTGTGTAATTTTTTTCCAACATCCTAGGGATTCTAGAGGTACCCAGAATTTGTGGGTTCCCCTGAAGGAGACCAAGAAATTTGCCAAGTTACAGTGAAAACTTTGTTTTTTCAAATAAATGGGAAAAAAGGGCTGCAGAAGGCAGCGTGTGATTTTTTCCCTGAAAATGGCATCAACAAAGGGTTTGCGGTGGCAAGATCACCACCTTCCCAGCTTTCAGGAACAGGCAGACTTGAATTGGAAAACCCAATTTTTCAATACAATGTTGACATTTTACTGGGACATACCCCATTTTTACTATTTTTTGTGCTTTCAGCCTCCTTCCAGTTAGTGACCAAAATGGGTGATAAACCAATGCTGGATCCCAGAAACCTAAACATTTCTGAAAAGTAGACAAAATTCTAAATTCAGCAAGGGGTCATTTGTGCAGATCTTACAAGTGTTTCCAACAGAAAATAACAGCTGAAATAAAATTAAAAAATGAAATTGAGGTAAAACAAACAGCCATTTTTCTTCACGTTTTACTCAGTAATTTTTTCCTGCGATATCATATTTTTGAAAGCAATATACTGTTATGTCAGCTGGACTCTTCTGGTTGCGGGGATATATAGGGCATGTAGATTCATCAAGAACTCTAGGTACCCAGAGCCAATAAATGAGCTGCACCTTGCAATGGGTTTTTATTCTATACCGGGTATACAGCAATTCATTTGCTGAAATATAAAAAGTGAAAAATAGATATCAAGAAAACCTTTGTATTTCCAAAATGGCCACAAGATAAGGTGTCGAGAAGCAGTGGTTATTTGCACATCTCTGAATTTCGGGGTGCCCATAGTAGCATGTGAATTACAGGGCATTTCTCAAATAGACGTCTTTTTTACACACTGCCTTACATTTGGAAGGTAAAAAATGTAGAGAAAGACAAGGGGCAATAACACCTGTTTTGCTATTCTGTGTTCCCCCAAGTCTCCCGATACAAATGGTACTTCACTTGTGTGGGTAGGCCTAGCGCCCACGAAAGGAAATGGCTCAAAACACAACGTGGACACATCAATTTTTTTCACACAAAAACAGAGGTGTTTTTTGCAAAGTGCCTACCTGTGGATTTTGGCCTCTAGCTCAGCCGGCACCTGGGGAAACCTAGCAAACCAGTGCATTTTTGAAAACTAGACACCTAGGGGAATCCAAGATGGGGTGACTTGTGGGGGTCTGACCAGGTTCTGTTACCCAGAATCCTTTACAAACCTCAAAATTTGACCAAAAAAACACTTTTTCTTCTAATTTCGGTGACAGAAAGTTCTGGAATCTGAGAGGAGCCACAAATTTCCTTCCACCCAGCGTTTCCCCAAGTCTCCCGATAAAAATGGTACCTCACTTGTGTGGGTAGGCCTAGCACCCACGAAAGGAAATGGCCCAAAACACAATGTGGACACATCACATTTTTTCACAGAAAACAGAGGTGTTTTTTTACAAAGTGCTTACCTGTGGATTTTGGCCTCTAGCTCAGCCGGCACCTGGGGAAACCTAGCAAACCAGCGCATTTTTGAAAACTAGACACCTAGGTGAATCCAAGATGGGGTGACTTGTGTGGCTCTGACCAGGTTCTGTTACCCAGAATCCTTTGCAAACCTCAAAATTCGACCAAAAAACACCTTTTTCTCTCATTTCGGTGACAGAAAGTTCTGGAATCTGAGAGAAGCCACAAATGTCCTTCCACCCAGCGTTCCCCCAAGTCTCCTGATAAAAATGGTATCTCACTTATGTGGCTAGGCCTAGCGCCCACGAAAGGAAATGGCCCAAAACACAACATGGACACATCGCATTTTTTCACAGAAAACAGAGGTGTTTTTTACAAAGTGCCTACATGTGGATTTTGGCCTCTAGCTCAGCCGGCACCTGGGGACACCTAGCAAACCAGCGCATTTCTGAAAACTAGACACTTAGGGGAATCCAAAATGGGGTGACTTGTAGGGCACTGACTAGGTTCTGTTACCCAGGATCCTTTGCAAACCTCAAAATTTGACCCAAAAAACACCTTTTCCTCTCATTTAGGTCACAGAAAGTTCTGGAATCTGAGGGGAGCCACAAATATCCTTCCACCAAGCGTTCTCCCAAGTCTCCCGATACAAATGGTACCTCACTTGTGTGGGTAGGCCTAGCGCCCACGAAAGGAAATGGCCCAAAACACAATGTGGACACATCACATTTTTTCACAGAAAACAGAGGTGTTTTTTACAAAGTGCCTACCTGTGGATTCTGGCCTCTAGCTCAGCCGGCACCTGGGGAAACCTAGCAAACCAGAGCATTTTTGAAAACTAGACACCGAGGAGAATCCAGGATGGGGTGACTTGTGGGGCACTGACCAGGTTCTGTTACCCAGGATCCTTTGCAAACCTCAAAATTTGACCCAAAAAACACCTTTTTCTCTCATTTCGGTCACAGAAAGTCCTGGAATCTGAGAGGAGCCACAAATTTCCTTCCACCCAGCGTTCCCCCAAGTCTCCCGATAAAAATGGTACCTCACTTGTGTGGGTAGGCCTAGCGCCCACAAAAGGAAATGGCCCAAAACACAACCTGGATATATCAAATTTTTTCACAGAAAACAGAGGTGTTTTACAAAGTGCCTACCTGTGGATTTTGGCTTCTAGCTCAGCCGGCACCTGGGGAAACCTAGCAAACCAGTGCATTTTTTAAAACTAGACACCAAGGGAAATCTAAGATGGGGGTGACTTGTGGGGCTCTGACTAGGTTCTGTTACCCAGAATCCTTTGCAAACCTCAAAGTTTGACCAAAAAAAACACCTTTTCTTGTCATTTTGGTCACAGAAAGTTCTGGAATCTGAGGGGAGCCACAGATTTCCTTCCACCAAGCGTTCCCCCAAGTCTCCCAATTAAAACAGTACCTCACTTGTGTGGGTAGGCCTAGCGCCCACAAAAGGAAATGGCCCAAAACACAACGTGGACACATCACATTTTTTCACAGAAAACAAAGGTGTTTTTTTACAAAGTGCCTACCTGTGGATTTTGGCCTCTATCTCAGCCGGCACCTGGGGAAACCTAGCAAACCAGCACATTATTGAAAATTAGACACCTAGGGGAATCCAAGATGGGGTGACTTGTGGGGCTCTGACCAGGTTCTGTTACCCATAATCCTTTGCAAACCTCAAAATTTGACCAAAGAAACACCTTTTCCTCTCATTTCGGTGACAGAAAGTTCTGGAATCTGAGAGGAGCCACAAATTTCCTTCCACCCAGCGTTTCCCCAAGTCTCCCGATAAAAATGGTACCTCACTTGTGTGGGTAGGCCTAGCGCCCATGAAAGGAAATGGCCCAAAACACAATGTGGACACATCACAGTTTTTCACAGAAAACAGAGGTGTTTTTTACAAAGTGCCTACCTGTGGAGTTTGGCCTCTAGCTCAGCCGGCACCTGGGGACACCTAGCAAACCAGCGCATTTTTGAAAACTAGACACCGAGGAGAATCCAAGATGGGGTGACTTGTGGGGCTCTGACCAGGTTCTGTTACCCAGAATCCTTTGCAAACCTCAAAATTTGACCAAAAAAACACCTTTTCCTCTCATTTCGGTCACAGAAAGTTCTGGAATCAGAGAGGAGCCACAAATTTCCTTCAACCAAGCATTCCCCCACGTCTCCTGATAAAAATGGTACCTCACTTGTGTGGGTAAGCCTAGCGCCCACGAAAGGAAATGCGCCAAAACACTATCTGGACTCATCAAAATTATCAAATACAAAACTACCTGTTGATATTGAGGGGGAACAAAGGGAGTCCAAAAGGTCAGTTTGCAAAAAAACATTTTTAGGCTGGCAAGTGCAGCAGACTTTTTATCGGTATAGATGAGACAATGCTGGGTGGTGGGAATTTTGTGGATTCCTGCAGATTCCGGAAGGTTCCATCACAAAAACGTGGGGAAAATGTGTGATTTCCAGGAAAGTTGGAGGTTTGCAGGGGATTGTGGGTACAAAAATAGAACACACCACCCTGGAATCACCCAGATGTTTAGTTTTCAGATGTGTCTAGGTCTTGTGGATTTTTCTACATGGCAGTGTCCCAAAGTCCATAAAGTGGAGCCCTCACCATTTCAAGTGGGACGATTTTGAGAGTAAGCCAAGTTCTCATGGCCCAAATGTAAAACTAAAATCCAAAATAATCAAATGTCTTCTTGCTTGCTGTGGGATAAGATGTTTTAGAGTGCGGGGGAGAGCTGAAATACTGTTACCCCCTTCAGTTGAGGTGGGGGCGTAACCAGGCCCATACTGGTTGGTAGCCACCACCCCATTATTTTTTTTTTTTTTTTTTATTCCCTGGCATCTAGTAGACTTTCTACCTCCGCCCCAGGTGTGGATCAGGGGTAATTGCCCCATCTGCCCATTAGTGGGCAGAACAACTTTGGCCCCATTTATTTGGGGTGGGGATATGACCATACTCCCACCCTCTTATTTTTTGAAAAAAAACTTCCCTGGCCTCTGGTGGGCTTTCTGCCCCCCTTGGGGCAGATGGGCCTTCCACAAATAGGCCCACCTGCCCCCAATGGGGGGCAGATATGGCCAACAGTAATCTGTCCCCATGGGGAGCAACCCTTACCCAAGGGACTGCCTCCCAAAAGAAAGCACACGCAGACACACACACCAATCCCTGGTGCCTAAGTGGTTTCTGCCCCCAAGGGTGCAGATTGGCCTAACAAAAATTAGGCGATCTGACCTCAAGGGGGGCAGAAATGGTCTAAATACAATTTGCCCAACAGGGGAGCGACCCTTGCCTAATGGGTCACTCCCCATCTCAAAAAAACTAACAAACAAAAAAAACCACAAAATAAAAATTAGCCCTGGTGCCTAGAGGTTTCCCAGGGGGGGCAGAAATGGCCTAAATTACATTTGCCCCCCAACCCCCCCCCCCGGAGAGCGACCCTTGCCTACGGGGTCGCTCCCCTAGCGTGACATTGGCGCAAAAAAAAAAATACCCGGTGCCTAGTTGTTTCGACCTAAAATCGGTCGATCTGCCCCCAAGGGACCCTTGCCTAATGGGTCGCTCCCCATCTCTAAAAAAACACACACAAAAAAAATTGCCCTGGCGCTTAGAGGTTTCTGCCCCCCCAAAATCCCCCCCGGGGAGCGACCCTTGCCTACGGGGTCGCTCCCCTTGCGTGACATTGGGGGCAGATTGACCTAAAATCAGCCGATCTACCCCCAAAGGGGGCAGAAATGGCCTAAAATACATTTGCCCCCCAGGGGAACGGCCCTTGCCTAAGGGGTCGCTCCCCTTGCGAGAAATTCCCGAAAAAAAAACTCCCTGGTGTCTAATGGTTTCTGTCCCCCTTGTGGGCAGATTGGCCTCATAAAAATAGGCCAATCTGCCCCCAAGGGGGGCAGAAATGGCCTAAATATAATTTCCCCCTATGGGAGCGACCCTTGCCTAAGGGGACGCTTCCCACCTCTAAAAATAAAAAAAATAAAAAAGAAATACATAAAAAAAAAAGATCCCTGGTGCCTAGAGGTTTCTGCCCCATGGGGGCAGAAAAGGCCTTAAAAAAAAATTCTTAAGAGGTCGCTCCCTCATGCCAGTTTCATAAAAATAAATAAATCCCTGGTGTCTAGTGGGCATTTAAAAAACCGTAATGCTTTACAATCTGCCTTTTGAGACGCTCAGAGAGATTTCAAAGGGAAGGAAATTAATTTCCTTCCCTTTGAAGCCTCTCCGGCCTCCTCCACGTGATCGGAAGAGAAATGCTTTGCAATTCTCTTCCGATCGCACTGGAAGCTGAGCTTCCATCGCGATGGGAGGAGGCCACTGTGATTGTCAGTGCGCGATCTCGTGCTGACGTCACGGGGGGTCAGTGGTGGAAGGGGAAGGGATTCCCCTTCCATCCACGACCGGGGTGTGTGGGTGGGGGAGCCTCTGGTGGGAGCGCAGGACGAGGTGATCTTGTCCAAGGCACCCGGAAACCGGTGCTTGGACGAGATCACCTCGTCCAGGGCACCCAAGCGGTTAATTATCTGTCTCATCCTTTTCTTGTTCTGTTTTGCAGTTCTCTCATCTCTCTCTCATATGCTGCTCTCATTGTCACCTCTCACTTTCTGTCACCTGTTTTCATTTGACCAGCTTGTGAAACCTTCACACATGGCTCTGTCAACTCACACACTGTCCTACCCATCTCTCAGCTATCTCTTCCTCATCTTTCTGTCTCTTTATCAGCTATCTCAACTTTTCTCCTCAAAATTCTCTTTCTAACCTGTCTTACTCTTTAACATCCCTCTATCTCTCACCTATTTCCAGCTGTCAATTCTAGCGTGTCTCTAATTCTTTATCATCCGCTCTCGTACCTGACTCACCCTCTGTTTATAACAGCTGCTTTATCACTGGTTGTCTCCTCATAACTTCTCTTTCTTCTGTATTCCTCCATCACTTATCTGTCAGTCAGCGATCTCTGTTTTCCCCCTCTCTCTTCCACTCCCTCCATCTATAGTGTCCCCTTCCTATTCCCTATCTTCTTTCTTTCCCTTCATCTGTCTATGGCCCCATTTGCCTCTGTTGTATTTTTGTTCTCTTCTCTGTCTCCTCTCACTAACTAACTTGGTCGCTACACACCAGCAACAAATGAACTATTTAGATAGATTGTAACTTTCTGATCAGTGAAAATAGATAAATGAAGGTCTCAGCCAAGAGGTGGTTGCTGTTAATTGTTGTTCAGATCTATCAAAGGTAGGCTGTAGAAGTGGTGAAGGGGGCTCTTGAAAGGCAGGGAAAGTTGGATGTCTAAAGATACTTCAGACCGCAGGATTGCAAAGGTTTATTTTTACAACACTGGCTTGGTCCATACATTGATTTCACTGCTCTGTTCACTGTTGAGAAGAGTTCCTGGGCAGGGAGATTCACTGACAGGCTCCCTGCCCTAAATAGGATTGGCAGTGAATAATCTACCTTCTGGAGAGAGATTGGAGTATTGTCCAGTCACAGTCTGGATTCACAATAAAGATGCACAAAGTTTTAATATACCTGCCGCAAAGCACTTGTGGCACAGAATTGTATTTTATACACATAGGTCAGTGGGTTACACTTTCTCCTGTGTACTCATATCACCGTGCATGCTGATACCTCAGGCACAGACATGAAGGAAACTGGCCACAGTCCTAGTGCCAATGAGTCTCATGGCCATAGAAATGGGCTACAGAAAAACCCAGATCACATTTGTACCCTGGTATATAACAATAGAACTGATTTGTTACATTCCTTCCCTTCTCAAAAGGCCATTCTGAGTAGTATCATCCCGCTATAAAGTCCTCCAATATCACATTTACAGGTCTGATAAACAGCCTTCAGCTATGTCTCCATGGAAGGGGTGTAGTATTAGGCTAGTTCTTATGGATCTCCCTTCTGGTAAGGAGCAACAGACAGAACAGTAGGGCCCACTGTGAGCCATCCAAGCAATTGTGTTTTGTAATATCTACCCCGACCAGAACCAGTATGGAATTGACCATAACTGAGAATCCCAAAATCCTAGCCATGACCTTGTTTATGTTGTCCTAAAAGTTCTAAATTAAGATGCAGGAAAATAACATATGCTCATCATTTGCTTCAAGGTAACCACACCTACACCCAGGAACCTGTTTTTGTGACCTTCACAATCTTTTGGGGAGTCCAGAAAAATGTATTAAGTGTGAACAAGTGATTCTTCTTTAAATTAACAGGTTTAACACTATGGCATAATATCTTGAGTGATACTTGCCGCACATGCTTCAACTTTTGCCTTGACATAATGCTTTCCCAAATCATAAATGAAGCCTTCAGTGTACTTTCCTCAGAATCTACCAATGTCCAGTACCACATGGAGACCTCTTTTTTATAGGTCGTATATACTGCAGTTTTTACTCGATCTCCCAAGGGCCTCCAATTTCCTGATTTTCACTTAAAGACCACAAGAGCAAATGTACATATGTGTATTTTGAGAGCCAACCCTTTTTCTGAAACATCAATATCTCCTAAGATAGCAGCTCATGGACAGTAAGAAGCACCCCCCACATTATTATACCAGCCTCCCTCAAAGGGAGACTCAGACTATCCAGTAGGTAGTCTGGAGTAGAAGAAGAATCCCAAATGGGGAAACAAATCTGAATAATATTTGATAATTAAGGACTTCCTGATTTTATACCATAGCCTGAGAGGAGCTTTTAGAACCTTCAGTCTGGCTTTTTAAAAATATTTTGGAGCCCCAGATGTGTATAGAAACCAATGGGTTCCCAGATCCTCAACCATTGCTGTCAACAGCTGGGCCCAAGTTTAACTACCCAGGGTCCCTAACAATGTCCTATAATTCTTAAACTGGAAGGCATGGCAGTCATTCTTTAAATCAGGCGAAGTCAGGCCTTCTTTCACCAACTTGAACCTCATTTTCTTCCAAGCCAGTCTAACAGCACCAGACGTCCTGATGAAGTTGTTAACTTTCCCAGGATGTTTGCAATTAGTGTTAACCTGGAAAGGAAGCGGAATACAATTAAAAAGGCATGTCTACTTAAGTAAAATAGTTTTTTTAATCAAATTTACCCACCCTTATATATTTAATGGAAGGTCCCCCCACTAAGTGAGCAATAAGTCAATTTCTTTAGCGCCCTACCCCAAATTGTAAGTCAAAATCATCTCCAGAAGTTGGATGATAGAGATGCCCAAATATATGAATTTTAACTTTGTCCTTGTCTCGGGGCCTAATATATTCCAACACATGATGTCTGATTTATATTTGTTTTTTATTTTTTATTTTTTATTTTATTTATAAGAGTTTTCTATAGCGCTAGCAAGACCGAGAGGGTAACAGCGCTTTACAACAGAACAGGAAATAAACATAAGAAACACACGAGTCAAGAGTCACTTTGTACAATGAGGATACATATGGCTTCTCATGAATAGAAGGGTGGCAATTCGAGGAAGGGGGGGTGGTGAGGGAGAGACCCCTATTAATGAGAGGGTTGGTTTAGGAGGAATTCTTTCAGTAGTTTCTTAAAGGTCATGTGGGAGGTGTTAGATCTGATGTGGATGGGTAAGGAGTTCCATATTCTCGGAGCGTTGTTTGAGAAGGAGCATGATCAAGTTTTTTGCTTGTTGGGTTTCGGAAGGAGGAGGAGGAGAGAGTTTGTGCTTCTCAAAGATCTGGTTTGACCAGCTTTCACTAGCTTGTTAACGAGGTATTCAGGTTTCCAAGTGTGAAGGGCTTTGTGTGTCAGGCAGGCAATGCGGAACAGGCAGCGGGCCTCAATCGAGAGCCATTTCAGATTCTTCAGGGCTGGGGAGATGCGGTCAAATTTTTTAGTTCCTGTCACTAGTCTAGCTGCTGCATGAAGAGTGGACCTCATAGGGGCGAGTCAGGATTTGGCCGTGCCAGTGAGGATAGAGATCCCATAGTCTAGTCTTAAGAGTGCTAGTGCTTGAGTGGCCTGTTTGAGGTCATCTTGGGGAATGAAGGATTTGATTTTGTGAAGAAGTTTAAGGCTGCGGAAGGCATTATTAGCGTTTGACTTAATATGGTCCTGCAAGGTCAGGTTGGAGTCCAGAGAGATTCCCAGGGATTTGACCGTGGTAGAAGGGGAGAGAGTACATTTGAGGGCGTCAATAGATTTTAGCCATTCTTGCAGTTGAGGAAGCTGGTTAGATTTCGAGAGGAGGAGTATTCTGTCTTGTCGTGATTGAGTTTGAGGTGGTTATGTGAGAGCCAGCATAGGGCTTCTTTAAGGGTATTGTTCAGACGGTGGATGTCATCTAAGGAAGATAGTTCAATATAGAGTTGCGTGTCATCAGCATAGAGGTGGAAGGGGATATTAGCTCGAGTGAGGATAGTGGTAAGAGGGTCCATGTAGATGTTGAAGAGGCTTGGAGAGAGGACAGAACCCTGGGGGACCCCTCTGGTAATGGGGGAGGTGGGCGAGGTCGAGTTAAGAAGTTTTACTAGCCGTGTACGGTTTTGTAGGAAGGAGGAAAACCAGCGGAGGACAGTGCCTTCAATGCCTACTCTCTTTTGGAGGGAGTCGAGAAGGAGTTTGTGGTCGACAGTGTCAAAGGCTGCTGTAAGATCAAGGAGAATGAGTAGGCAGGGTCTGTCAGAGTCAAGAGAGATGAGGAGGTCATCTACAATGTTGAGGATGTCTGATTCAGTGCTGCAGCCTTTCCGGAAACCAGATTGAAGAGGGTTTAGGAGGCTGTTGGAATAAATATGTTGGGTTAATTGTTGGAGAGCACATTTTTCGAGAACTTTGGCCAGGAAGGAAAGGTTGGAGACATGTCTGTAGTTGTGGAGGTTGTTCGGGTCTGCTCCTGGTTTCTTTAAAATTGGCCTGATTTGGTCTAGTTTTAGGCAGTCTGGGAATACGCCCGTCTGAAGGGAGCTATTGATGATCATTGTCCAAGTAGGGGAGAGGGACTGGTGGAGTTTTTTTGCCAAGGAGGAAGGGAGGGGGTCAGCTAGGTGGGAGGAGGTTTTGGAGGAGGACATGAGTTTGGAGATGTCCGATACCAGGAGGGGTTGGAAAGAACTACAGTTAGCGGAGGCCGGCCAATGCGTCTGGGCGGGGAGAGTGATTTCAGTTAGGGGGGAAGGGTTGTCGGGGAGGTATAAAGCGGGGATTAGATTGACAGTGGATGGGAGGAGGGGCACAATGTTGGGGGGAGAGTCCCTTGCTAAGGAACGTTCAATCTCAGTGATTTTATCGTTGAAGAAATTGGCAAAGTTAACGCAGGTGGCCTCAGTAGTGGGTAAGGGGTTGGGAGCAGGATTGGTCGTTTGCTGTTTAATGATGTTAAAGAGCTCTTTTGGGCGGTTTATGGCTCTGTCAAGGGTATTCTGGAAGAAGGATCTTTTTTCATTATATATGTGTTTTTTGTAACTTCTCCGTGCACTTCTGAGCTGATCTAAGTGGGTAGAGGAGGAGTCAGATCTCCAAAGTCTTTCCATTGCTCTGAGTTGTCTTCTCTCTGAGTTGAGGTCATTGTTGAGACAAGCTCTGGATGGGATGTTTCGCAGTCTTTTCAGTTTTAGAGGGGCAAGCTGATCCAATATGGTAGTTATAGTCGAGTTGTAGTGGGTGGTTAAGTCCGTCGTGGAGAGGATGGTCGAAGGGGGGGGAAGAAGAGAGGTGATTTTTTCTTCAAAGGTAGATAGGGAGATTTGGCTGACATTTCTTTTCCAACTAAAGGATTTTTGGGGATGGGGAGTGAGTTGGGGGATATAGTTGAGATGGAAAAGGATGATATGATGATCTGACCAGTCGACAGGAAGGATATCAACGACCTTGAGGGAATCTTTATGTGCTATAATCGCATCTAGTGTAGCGCCTTTGCTGTGGGTTTGGCCCTTGCAGTGTTGGGAAAAGTTGTTGCTGTGAAGGAGGTCATGAAGGGATTGAAGGAGTGCATTGTTCTCATCATTCCAGCGAAGGTTGAGATCGCCCAAGGTGATAAAGTTGGGGTCAGAGAGGGAGCAGTGAGTTATTAGGTCAGCTAGGTGATCCACAAAAGGTTGGGTATTACCCGGGGGTGGTAGAGAAGGTGGAAGGTCACCTTAGAGTTGACGCAGGTCTTCAAGGAGGCGTTCAAGTGTTCACAGGAATTGAAAATGAGAGCTTCTTTGAAATCAATTTCTATGGTATTTTTGTGGATGATGGCAATACCTCCCCCCGGTCGGTTCTTTCTCTCTTTGTTGTAGATAGAGTAGCCGGGAGGGACAAGGGTGTCCAAGATTGGTTGAGAGAGTTCGGTTAGCCAGGTATCTGTGATGAAGGCAATGTCAATGTTATGGTTGAGGATAGCGTCAGCAAGATCCGTAGCGTGTTTGACTGCTGATCTACAGTTTATGAGCATGCAGTTGGTGCGAGGATGGATCTTAGGCTCAGGTTTGGAAGGGAGAGGGGGGATATTAACGAGGTGGGCAGGGGGTCTGGGAGAGGGAGGTTGTATACGTTGTCTCCTGAAACCGGTGATGACTTGTATGTTAGAAGGGGGGATCAGGGTGGGGAAGGACGGGTTATAGGAGAGAGCAAGTATGGTGGCTTCCTTGTGGGATAAAGGAGGGATGGTTCTTCTAGGTCTCGAGGTGTTACGAGGAAGGGGTCTAGAGGGCCAGTGGATACTCTGTGAAGAGTTGTTGGCCGACAGAAGCGTGAGTGTCTGGGTCGGCACTGGGGGAAACAGTGAGTCGATGCTTTTCGCTAATTTGTTAATGCCTTGAATGATGAGTTTTAGTTGGGATTCAAGGTTGGAGAGCCGTGAATTAATGTTAGTGGAGGGAGAGGAATTAGGGGTGGAGGAGTGGGAGGAAAAGTTCTTCTTAGGTAGGGGCTGGGGAGATTGATTCAGATGGGATATAGGATCATTGGGCAGAAGGTTAAAGGAGGCTGTCGAGGGGTGGGAGGGGTTAGAGTCAGAGTAAGGGTTAGGGGAGAAAGGTGGGGCAGGCTTGATATGAAAGTCTCTACAGGTCACCAAGTTGGGTCTAGAGGGGATCCGGGGGAGAGGGGGGGAATGAGGGGTGATGGGGGGGGAGTTGAAGGGGGGTTCGGGGAAAGGAGAGGTGTTGTGGGGGAGGATCAAGGGAGTTTGGGAGGAGGAGACAGAGTGGGCGTAGTGACAGAGGGTATTGAGGTTAAGGGAGTAAGAGGCATGATTGAGGTGAGAGGGGAAAATGGGGATGAGTGGGTCAGACAGGATAGGGTTGTCGGCACTGGGAGCCGGGGGGGTAGGGGGTGGTGGTGGGGGGGATAATGGGGGTGGGGTGTCAATGGGCTGGGGGTGGATGGGGGGGAGGGAGTGTAGACTTAAGGGAGGGGAATAAGGATTCAAAGGCACGGAGGTTGGAGTCATTAGCTTGAATCATGATGGTTCCTTTTCTGAAGATGGAAATGATGACATTTCCCTGGAAAGCCGGGGAGCAGGAGATGGAGAGTTTGCAACCGTAAGGGATATTAGTAGTCTTAAAGGGGTGGAGGTGAGTAGTGAGGAGGGTGTTCCATTTAGCCGGGCGTTTAGTGAAGAAGATGAGATCAGTCTTTTTCGGGTCTTTATGGGCAGTGAAGTAGGTGTCCACAAGAAGTAGCTCCAGATGTTGCCTGGAAAGTTTGCGTTTGAAGTTTTTCAGCGCAGAGGGGGAGAGGTGATTAGGGGGAGAAATGGAGAAGGAGTTGGGCCCATGGGGTTTAAGGAAGGGGGAAATGGGAGAGGAGGTGTATCCTGTGGGGGGCGACATCAGGAGGACGAGGTGAGGCTAATGCTCGTGAGGGGGTTAAAAAGGAGACTCAGGGTAGGGTGGAAAAGGGGAAGGGGATAAGGCGGGAGGGGTCAAGAAGGAGGCCAAGGATCTAGGGGGGGTTGACAGGAGGAAAATCAAGGGTAGGGGGCTCGAACTGAGGTAGAGAAGCTCAGCAGATAGCGACAAGGAGGGAAAGAGGGGAGATCTAGAAAGGAGTGGACTTGTAGGGAGATGGGCGGACACAAAGGGGGGAAGGGTGGGAGGGAGACCACTAGTTAAAGGAGGAAGGAAAGGTGGGGCAGGCAAGGGGGTAGGGGGCTCCACTTCAGGGGATCACTTAGGACCAACACACAGGGTCAGGATAGGCAGCCTCACTGCTAGTAGAAAAGTTGGGTGAGGAACGCATGAAGATGGTGGACGAGAAGATCAGTCAAATAGCAGATCACCCAGATCCAAGGGTCACAGGGAACATGCAGAACTCGATGCCCGATCTAAGCCCATTGGTGAACACTGGTAAGCATCAGAAAGGGGTGGGGCCAACTCACTTGCCTCACGCAAAACGCTGCACGGAAAGGACACACATGGGAAGGACAGAAGAACCCGGAGCTCCTGCCCCTCCGGGACCTCGGGGAGTCAGCCAAGCAGTCAGATCAAAGTTCAGGGACACTTCCTATCTCGGACGGGCGGGACCATATGGAAGATTCCTCCCAAGCTAGAGTCAGGGGTGGTGAAGCAGCACCTCCTAGAGGTGTAGTTCCTCCCGTAGTGCAGGTGGTGAAACTAAACGTCCCCAATAGCGAGTCAGGGATGGCGAAGCAGCGCCTCCTGGGTAAGAAGCTCCTCGCAAGCTGCAGGCGGCGCAAGACAACCTTTACAACGAGGAGACTAGTGCCTAAGTCGGCCCAAGATTAGCTCCAGTAGACTACCCCAGGTTAGGGGTCTTCAGCGTCAGCAAAGATGGCTGACGGGCAGCTCCTCACAGGTGAAAGCCGGAGATGGGGGCTCCTCCAAGGCTGGGGCCAGAGAAGGGGCTCCAGTAGACCAACCCAGGTTAGGGGCCTCTAGGGACGGTGTAGTCAGGCGGCTCCTCGTGGGTCAGAGTCGGGGGAGGTGACTCCTAAACAGTTGGAGCCAGAGATGAGGCTCCGGGAGGTGGGAGTCCGGTCCTGCCTTAGACCCGAACTGTTCGGGAAGGGCAGCACACGCCGGCAGCGGGATCAGGGACGCAGAAGAATGCCCATTTGCTGCCTCAGTACAGATGGCGGTCGGGTAGGTTCCCACGAGCAGGAGCCGGCGATAACAGCTCCTCAGAGGTAGGGGCAAGAGACAAGGCTCCGGGAGAGCAGAGGCTTAGACCAGTGTCTGACTCTCCCGGCGGGACCAAAGACACTGAAAAAGATACCCTCAGCTGCCTCAGTGCAAAGACAGCCCGACTGGGGGGGCAGGTGAGGCTCCGGGAGAGCGGAGACCAGGTCCGGCATCAGTCTCATCCGGTGGGACCAAAGATGCTGAAAAATGCCCACGGCTGCATCAGTGCAAAGGCAGCCCAACTGCGGGGACGGGCGGGGCACCGGGGACCTGGGCGCCAATCGATCCTCAGTCCTTGCGTGCAGGGCTCAAAGGCATCAACTAACCCCCAAAAACCCTGTCTGAGTCAGGAGGATCAAGGGCGGTCAGTGGTAGAGGGGGGGGCACCAGAGGGAAGGAGGAGAATCAGGACTTACATCAAAAAGTGATCCTAACCCTCAGGAGCTCCTCGAGGTGCGTCCGTTGCGGCGGCCATCTTGTTAAAGCTGCCAGGATCTGCGGTGAAAACCATACATCCAGGGAGGGCTCCCCAGTGGGCAAGGGGCCGACAGAGGGCCGGAGGGAGAGGCGGCTCGTAAATGAAGGGAAGCAGCGCCAGGGCGGTATCATGGTCTCAAGCCCGAAGGAGCTGCCTTCCTCTGTGGCTGCCAGGAGAAGATGCAGAGCAGTCCTCAGCCCTGCCCTGATCGATGGCTCTCAGAGACCAGCGGCGGATCCTCCACTCCACCAGGACTCGGGGCCAGCAACAGCTCTAGTGCCTTGCTGGATCCAGGGACCTACGGCCCCAGGCAGGGGGGTGAAATCCCGGGCAGCCCTTGCTGCCACCCCAGGACTGAAAGGACTGGAGCTCCGGAGAGGCTTTCCCTGAACCCAGCCCTCCCGCTGGCCGTGTCTGGGATGCAGGACTGTACCTGATCGCTCCCCGGTGCTCGACTGCGTCTGGTGCCTTCCCCGGACAGACGGACGGAGGCTGTGTGAGGATGTCGGATCCCAGCCGAATCCCGGATGCCCGACTGCTCCAGGTGAGGACGCTTACTCGGCAGCAATCCGAAGCTGCGGACGCCGCAAGAGATCGGGCTCTCCGCCGGGAGCGCTGCCCCCCTGAGCTCCGGCCCCGGGACGAGGCGATGTTCTGGTAAATCTTGATGGTTGATGATATATCTGGAAAAGGACCCGAACTCTTCTGCTAACTCCTCCTGTCTGGGAATGGTCTAATTGTGTCTGCCATGTCAATAATCAAATCATTTGCTTTTAGAGCTATCTTAGGGCCAGATGCATGTAGACATCCATTTGCGATTCGCAATTAGGAAATTGCAAATTACGATGCACAACAGTGTCTCAGACACTGTTTGAGATTCCGAAATGTGTCGCAAGGGACCTGCCTCATTACTATTCATGAGGCAGGTCGCAATTTGCAACTCATTTAGGAATGGCTACAATCACAGGGATGGTGGCCTGCTGGGGTCAGCAGACCACCAATGTCTGTGATTGCTTATTCAAAAAAACTAGTTTTTTTGTAATACATTTTATTTTCCTTAAGGGAAAATAGGATGCATCACAAAAACAAACATCAAAAGTGTTCTTTTCATTTTTTAATAGTAGGCAGTGATCCATGGCACCACTGCCTGCCCAAAAATAATGTTTGCGCCCACATTTGCAAAGTGAAAGGTGATCCCTCGGGGACCCCTTTCCATTTTCAAATGGGATACCTCCAACTTGAAGTTGGTGGTAAACTGTGAATGTTTTGCGACCACATTCCAGTATCAGCCTTTTTCATACATCCCCCTGTGACTCTTAGGCAAGCCCTCAACATAACCCTTCCTAATATTGAATTGCAAACCTCTTTTGCGATTCTGTATTGGATTACCGAATTGCAAAACAGTGTTTTCACATAAAAAAGTTTTTATCCAGTTGCAAATGGTCCAATTCTGCAAATCAGACTGATTGCGACCAGAATGAAAGGTATGTACGCATGGCCCCAAGGCTGAAGCCCTCTGATGCAAAACAAATCTCTTGTTTATCTCCCTTAACCAACTGGACAAATGGCTCCATATAGATATCAAAAAGGAGAGGGGAGAGAGGCAACCCCACCTCATTGGGCAAAATTGAGGCCAATGGAGCTCCATATAGCTTTTAAAGGGTTGAGATGAAACTCGGACCAAATTACAGCCCACTCAGGACCTCCCACAGGTACTTCCAGCAGGCACTATCAAAGGCTGCAGCTGCTACTAATGTAAATACAGCCAAAGGGGTGAAGTAGGCAATAGCACAATCAATTGTACCAGACTAGCCTGCCTATTTGTAAGAATACTGGCAAAAACACCTTATAATCTGTGTTAAATTATGAAATTATTGAATATGTCTTCTTGGGGTCTTTAGCAGATTTCAGTATTAACACCAAAGTGGCCTCTTTACTGGATTCAGGAATCTAGTGCCCGAGGTGTATAGAAATAAAAACCTTCTCCCATCTATAGTCCTTACTATTTCATAAAGCCCACAGGATATTGCATCTTGGACCGCTGACTTCCCATTTTTGAGTGTTTCAGATGTTCCTGGACTTCTGCCTCAGTAGTCCTAGATGCCAAGAAGTTCGGTCCACAATCCATAACCCAGGAATGTACCCATCTCTCAACCATCCCTAAGCTTTACTAAGTTTGGCTGAACCTTTTCCTTATAAAGAAATGAGAACAAGTCTACTAAATGTCACTCCATTACCTCCACCTTGTCGGAGACTTCTCCCTGAGGGTTGACTACCAATTCTATATTATTCCTGGCTCTCTCCACTGTCAATTTCCATGTCAGTAGTGTCTCGCTTCTCTCCCCATACTTGAAAACCCCTGCAGAATTTTCCTGCCATTCTTCTCTACACTTTCCCTTGAGCTTGATTTTATAATTTTTGTGTGCTTCTTCCAACCTCTTAAAAGCTTGCCCCCTGTCTACTAGCAGGTTCATCAATTTCAAACCACCTCTAGTTCATCTATCTCTTGCTTGAGGGAGCCTAGCTCTTCTCTAGCAAGCTTGTTCTTACAAGATACCCCGGCATAAAGGCATTATAACTATTCCAGATGGTGGCTAAAGAGGCAGACCCTATAATATCCATAAGGAAAGCCTGACTGACCTTCTTCAAAGTCTTGTCAAGTCCTAAATCTGAAAGAAGAGCACAATTGACAGTTCATCTGGCCTTTCCCTATTGGGCAGGACATACCACCAACCCAGTCACAGCTGGGTGTGTGGAATATGTCATGACAAATGTTTAAACTCCCTGTCTCCTTCCAGCATTGCATTATCTGTAAAGAGGTAGGCTAGTCTAGAAAAATGGCCATTCTTCATGCTAGTGTGTTTGTACCCACCCCCTGTGATGCCCCATTCCATATCACCATTATTCTACCATGTGCATATCCTGCAACATATCTTTGAGGGCCTGTCTGGTCTTTGGTTTTCTAAAACAATCTCTCCTTGTGGATCTATCCTGATTAGTATCTAATAATGTGTTAAAATCTCTCCAATGGATTAATGGCAGTGGAGCTACTAGTAAGTTCCACTCCAGAGTTGAGAGGTAGGATGGGTCATCTGAATTTGGGCCATGAAATCCAGCACACAAAAAGTTATAGTTGAAGCACCTCATCTGTCCTAAAACTCACCTTCCTGAATCATCACTTTTAGAACCCATCATTTCTACTCCTACTACTTTCTTTACAATACTTGAGGAGGTGAACATAGCAGCCAAACACTAGTGGGTCATGGACGCTGATGACGGCTACATGATTCTTGTAGAGCAGTGAGTGTTCTTCATCCCTCCACTCTCCCTCTCATTTCTCCATAAGTCCCCTACCACAGGTAGGCCAGCTCGTGTTGTGCATGGTTGGTGTGTTGGCCATGAGTCTTTGTTACTGGAGGCTGCCTGAAAAGTGCGGGAGTACTCGCTGGTATGTGCTATAGGTCTACATCACCAGCTTCACTGGGCTCTGCCGCTGGGAGGAAGCCCCACCGAAGCTGCAGAGTGGTAGAAGGGTGCTTGTAGGGACGGAAAAGCAAGCAGGAAGTGAAGGCAGTGAGAAAGCTAGACTGCACAGCTCAGCTTTTTGTCTAATTGAGAAGGTGTCTCCAGACAGAAGCTAGAGTGAGAAAGTCCCCGCTGCAGTTGCTGTGTTCTAGGGGCTTGAGGAAGGGGAGAATCTGAGGAAAATGTGTCCTTTGGGAGAGAGAGGTGCAGGAGGCTGGCCTGGCTTATAGTGGGTACCTGATGGTACTTACACCTTGTGCCAGGTCCAGTTATTAGTAGATTAGTATTGTTCTAGCAGCTTAGGCTGATAGAGGTAGCTATAGCAGAGCAGCTTAGGCTGAACTAGGAGACTTGCAAAGCTCCTACTATACCACTCATATCATATAGCACTAAATCGTAAGAATCACAATACTCAGAGTTACTAAAAAGAAAAGGTCTTTTATTTTAGTGACAATGTGTCAGAAATATCTCAGAGGATATACTCCCTTAGGAGGTAAGTAAAATACACAAAATATACACACAAACCCAAATCACGTAAGTAAACAGTTAGAAAAGTAGTGCAAACACTGTAGAATACAATAGGATTGTTAGAAATGGCCCTTTTTGCAGGGTCATCACCAGTCTTTTTGCCTCCTGCCTCCTATTGTTTTTGACCTGTTGATGTTGGCTTTTGAATTCTGAGAACTTTACCACAGCTTACCAGTGCTAAAGTGCATATGCTCTCTGTGTAAATTGTATGTAATTGGTTTATCCATGGTTGGCATATTTAATTTACTAGTAAGTCCCCAGTAAAGTGCACTAGAGAGAGGTGCCAGGGCCTGTAAATCAAATACTACTAGTGGTCCTGCAGCACTGGTTGTGCCACCCACATGAGTAGCTCTGTAATCATGTCTCAGACCTGCCACTGCAGTGTCTGTGTGTGCAGTTTTACCTGTCAATTCGACTTGGCAAGTGTACCCACTTGCCAGGCCTAAACCTTCCCTTTTCTTACATGTAAGGCACCCCTAAGGTAGGCCCTAGGCAGCCCCAAGGGCAGGGTGCAGTGCATGGTTAAGGTAGGACATATAGTAATGTGTTTTATATGTCCTGACAGTGAAATATTGCTAAACTCGTTTTTCACTGTTGCAAGGCCTGTCCCTCTCATAGGTTAACATGGGGGCTACCTTTAAATCAGATTAAAGTGTAGATTCCCTTTGTGAGCGGATGGACATGTGGAGTTTGGGGTCTCTGAGCTCACAATTTAAAAATACATTTTTTAGTAATGTTGATTTTAAGATTGTGCGTTTGAAAATGCCACTTTTAGAAAGTGAGCATTTTCTTGCTTATACCATTTCTGTGACTCTGCCTGTCTGTGGATTCCCTGTCTGGGTCAGTTTGACAGTTGGGATGGTTGCACCTCACACTAGACAGTGACACAAAAGGAGCTGGGCTATAGTCTGCATTTCCTGATGAGCCATCTGTGCTTAGAGGGAGGGCAGGAGTAGTCACACCTGAAAGGGCTGTGCCTGTCCTCACACAATGCCGTCTCCGACCCTCCGGTGAGTGTCTGGGGCCTGGCCTGGGAAGGGCAGGATTTCACATTCAAAAGAGACTTTACTTTGAAGTAGGCCTACTTCAAAGGAGAGATTAGGTATAAGAAGGGCACCGAAAACCACAGACTTTAGAACACTTCTGGAAACAAGAGGAAACTCTGCCTGGAGAAGAGCTGAATAGCGTAGGAAGAAGAGCTGCCCTGCCTGTGACCGTGCTTGGTGGAGCTATCCTGCAGTTCCTGCTTCTGCCAGAGTAAGAGGGCAAAGACTGGACTTTGTGTGCCTTCCATCTTGTGAAGAAATCGCCAATGGCTTGATTTAGAGCTTGCCTCCTGTTGTTTGAAGTCTCAGGGACAGCAAATACTTCTCTCTGCCAGCACCTGTAGTCTCTAGAGAGACTTCTGCTCTGATAAGTGGTGCCCTATTCAGTCCCTGGGCCCTTGAAAGGAAAGCTGTTGGAAATCCAAGGAAATCGATTTTGGACGACTTCGGACCGACGCCCCTGCTGAATCCAGTGACGCCGCCTGCACCCGACTCCGTGATCTTCGCTGGCCCAACGCCGCTGCAGCCCCGCTGAAGTCCACGACCCCGTGGAAGTCGCCGCACCACGTCGTGACCGACGCCACGCGAAGTGCGCGGATTCAACATTTTGCACCGACGTCGTGATCCCCGACTTCGCGCATCGACTTGTTTTCTCTCTTCACCAAAGGTCCTGTATTTGGGGGTCTACACGACTCCGAGTCCAGTGCCGCTGGTGTCGGATTGTTGGGAACGACTCCATCATGTGCTGTGTTAACACCTCATCGAAGCATTTTATGTTTCTAAGCGCTATTTTTGAGTTTAATCTTTAAAAATTCATAACTTGACTTGTGTATGTCGGATTTTTATCATTTTGGTCTTGTTTTGTTTAGATAAATATTTCCTTTTTTTCGAAACTGGTGTTGTGCCATTTTGTAGTGTTTTCATTAAGCTACTGTGTGTGTTGGCACAAATAATTACACCTAGCACTCTGACGTTAAGCCTACTGCTCTGCCAAGCTACCAATGGGGTAAGCAGGGGTCAGCTGAGGGTGATTCTCTTTTACCCTGACTAGAGTGAGGGTCCTTGCTTGAACAGGGGCTAACCTGACTATCAACCAAATACCCCATTTCTAACAAGGATGCAATAGGCCTAGGGGCAACACAAACCATATACTAAGAAAGTAGAATGCAAACCACTTATGGACCCCAGGCCTAGTGTAGTGTTTAGAGGGTCGCTGGGAGTGTAAGAAAACACTAAGAGGGTCATTCTGACCCGGGAACCGCCAAATGGCCGCTCCGCGATCAGAAGACCGCGGAGGCCATTCTGGCTTTCCCGCTGGGCCGGCGGCGACCGCCAAAAGAGCGCCCGCTGGCCCAGCGGGAAAGGCCCTGCAACAAGGAAGCCGGCTCCGAATGGAGCCGGCGGAGTTGCAGGGGTGCGACGGGTGCAGTTGCACCCGTCGCGATTTTCACTGTCTGCTAAGCAGACAGTGAAAATCTTTATGGGGCCCTGTTAGGGGGCCCCTGCACTGCCCAAGCCAGTGGCATGGGCAGTGCAGGGGCCCCCAGGGGCTCCACGACACCCGTTCCCGTCATCCTGCTCCTGGCGGTAAAAAACGCCAGAAACAGGATGGCGGGAAGGGGGTCGGAATCTCCATGGCAGCGCTGCTTGCAGCGCCGCCATGGAGATTCAGCCCATGCAGGGGAAATCCGGCGGGAAACCGCCGGATCCCCTTTTCTGACCGTGGCTTTACCGCCGCGGTCAGAATGGGCTGGGAAGCACCGCCAGCCTGTTGGCGGTGCTTCCGTGGTCCCCGGCCCTGGCGGTCTTGTACCGCCAGGGTCAGAATGACCCCCTAAGGGTGTCCAAGATACCCCAACCCAAGATCCTGAAAAGTAGGAGTAAAGATACCCTACTTCCCCAGAAACACACTAAAGTCGTGATAGGAGATTCTGCAACGACAACAACTGACTGCAAAGCACTGAAGAGGGATTCCTGGACCTGGGGACCTTTAAAGGAAGGGGACCAAGTCCAAGAGTCACAAAAGTGTCCGGGGGGGCTGTCCAGCGGGGGCAGGAGCCCACTAAACCCCGGATGAAGGTGCAAAATGGCTGCCTCTGGGTGGAAGAAGCTGAAGATTCTGCAACAATGGAAGATGCCAGGAACTTCTTCTTTGCACAGAAAATGTCCCACGGCGTGCTGGAGGATGCAGAGTTGTTTCCATGCAGAAAGACCACAAATAAGCCTTGCTACCTGCAAAGGTCACAGTTGAAGAAAATGGGTGCTGCCTGGGCCAAGGAAGGAACAGGAGGTCGCCCATTGGAGGAGGAGACAGAGGGGGCACTCAGCAGCACAGAGAGCCCACGCAAAAGCAGGCAGCACCCGCAGAAACACTTAAACAGGCATTCAAGAAATCTGAGCACGGCGGTCGTCTCAACACTACAAAGGAGGGTCCCACAAAGCCAGTGGTCAACTCAGCGAGTTGAGCAATGCAGGACAGAGTGCTGGGAACCTGGGCTATGTTGTGCACAAAGGATTCCTTGCAAAAGTGCACAGAAGCCCTAACAGCTGCAGTTCACGCAGTACACAGGATTACTGTCTGGCGTGGGGAGGCAAGGACTTACCTCCACCAAATTTGGACAGAAGGACCACTGGACTGTCGGGATCACTTGGTTCCAGCTCCTGTGTTCCAGGGACCAGGCTTGTCGAGATGAGAGGGGACCCAGAGGACTGACGATGCAGAAGTTGGTGCCTGCGTTATCAGGGGGAAGATTCTGTTGACCCACAGGAGATTTCTTCTTGGCTTCCAGTTCAAGGTGAAGGCAGACAGCCCTCAGAGCATGCACCACCAGAAAACAGTCAAGAAAGCCGGCAGGATTAGATGCTACAATGTTGCTGGTAGTCTTCTTGCTACTTTGTTGCAGTTTTGCAGGCGTCCTGGAACAATCAGCGGTCGATCCTTTGCAGAAGTCAAAGAGAGAGATGCAAAAGAACTGTGATGAGCTCTTGCATTCATTATCTGAAGAGAATCCCACTGGAGAGACTCTAAATATCCCTCTGAGGAGGATTGGCCACCTAACCAGGTAAGCACCTATCAGGAGGGGTCTCTGACGTCACCTGCTGGCACTGGCCACTCAGAGGCCTCCATTGTGCCCTCACACCTCTGCATTCATGTCTGGGACACACTGGAGGAGCTCTGGGCACCACCCCAGGGGTGGTGATGGACAGGGGAGTGGTCACTCCCCTTTCCTTTGTCCAATCTCATGCCAGAGCAGGGGCTGGGGGATCCCTGAACTGGTGTAGACTGGTTTATGCAAGGAGGGCACCATTTGTTCCCTTCAAAGCATTCCCAGAGGCCAGGAGAGGCTACTCCTCTCAGACCTTAAACACCTATTTCCAAAGTGAGAGAGTGTAACACCCTCTCTCAGAGGAAATCCTTTGTTCTGCCTTCCTGGGACTGGGCTGCCCAGACCCCAGGAGGGCAGAAGCCTGTCTGTGGGTTGGCAGCAGTGGTAGCTGCAGTGAAAACCCCAGAGAGCTAGTTTGGCAGTACCCGGGGTCCATGCTGGAGCCCCAGGGATGCATGGGATTGGCACCCCAATACCAGATTTGGCATGGGGGGACAATTCCATGATCTTAGAAATGTTACATGACCATGTTCAGAGTTACCATTGAGAAGCTACATATAGGTATTGACCTATATGTAGTGCATGCATGTAATGGTGTCCCAGCACTCACAAAGTCTGTGGAAATTGCCCTGAACAATGTGGTGGCACCTGGGCTGGTGCCAGGGTGCCCTCACACTTAGTAACTTTGCACCTAACCTTCACTAAGTGAGGGTTAGACAGATAGGTGACTTATAAGTTACTTAAGTGCAGTGTAAAATGGCTGTGAAAGAACGTGGATGTTATTTCACTCAGGTTGCAGTGGCAGTCCCATGTAAGAACGGTCTGAGCTCCCTATGCTGCAGCCCATAGGGATCTCCTGGAACCCCAATACCCTGGGTACCTAGGTACCATATACTAGAGAATTATAAGAGTGTTCCAGTGTGCCAATCAGAATTGGTAAATATGGTCACTAGCCTGCAGTGACAATTTTAGCGACAGAGAGAGCATAAGCACTGAGGTTCTGGTTAGCAGATCCTCATTGACACAGTTAGGCACCACACAGGGAACACATTCAGGCCACAAACTATGAGCACTGGGGTCCTGGCTAGCAGGATCCCAGTGAGACAGGCAAAAACAAACTGACACACAAGTAAAAATGGGGGTAACATGCCAGGCAAGATGGTACTTTCCTATAAGAGGCCTAAACCTGGATTCCAGGTACTCACCCTGCCAGTTAAGCCCCCTCCAATTCCTGTCTCGGAGGTAAGTCTTGGTCCACAGATTAGTTCTAGCCACCATCAAGTGGGCCCACAAAGTACTTTAAAGAAAAGAGGAGGACCTCTGCAGGGAGTTCCAGGCCATAGTCAGAGGGTCCCAAACACCAATAATGTAGAATCATCAGTAGCCAGTGAGGAAGCCTATTCTGTAGTGGAAGGTGTTACTTAATATGATCTCCAAATACCATTTGTTTATAGGTTTTAGGCTTTGCCACTACCTGCGGGGATTGAGGAGGGTGAGCGTGGCTCAGGTGGTAGAAACAGGAACAATCTACCTCCTCACTGGGTGGTGAGGGGGCTGGTGAGACCAAGGACACTAGGCAACCTGAGAGATCATTATGTTCAATTTTTCTGGGCTTTAGGACCAAGATGAAAAAAATCCTCAAAATGTCAAAGTCCAACCAAATTGCTATCCAAACCTCTCTTTAGGCCTTCAGTCAGAAACTAGATGAAATACTTGAGCATACCAGAGTTTTGGAGGAGACAGTAACACAGGCCAAGCATGATATACAACCGGCATGACTATGTTGACAAAGCAAAACCAAATTTTGAGAGAAAACCTGGAAAGGGTAGAAAATCGAAGGAGCATCTGTGGATCGTATATATATATATATTTATTTATTTATTTAATTGTTATTAGCCTATCCGGCCTTAACAATAATCACACAATAGATATCAATCCCTCGAACTCAATAAAAATCACATTAAGATAAAAACATCTCAATAAAAGGAACTATGCTTGAATTTTAGATTTAACATGTGCCAAAATGTATCCAATTTACCATGCATTATCGTAAAACCTGATTTGACCATAATTTACATAAAAACTTAACTTATTCTAGAAAAACATTATGAATCTAATATTTAAAATGTCTTATTATGGGAGGAGTCATTTGGGGCCTTGCGTTGCCTTCCAGCCATTTAATAAAAGACCGAGGCCTAACCCAGTTTACATTGCCCTGCACAGATTTCCCAAGCTAAATAGGTACGGGATAACATAGGCTATTGTGCCTGTGCCAACTGTAGGTGCATTGATAGACGTAATTTCCATGCTTCCAAGATATAAGTTGAGACCTTTGTCACAATGTATTTCTCATCTGAACGCATACATAGCGCTTCCGCCTCCTTGCACTTCCTAACTCCGAAAGTTCTGAAAAGTGGACGAAGGTACAATTTACGGAGTCTGAGCGTAAAGTGACATAGTAAAAGGAAATGGGAAAGTGTTTCCGGACCACCATGAAGACATGGACAACATTCTAAACTACCCGGAGGAGCGGATTGCCATCTGTTGACCACCGCTGTCACTGGTAGTGTGCCCGTACGGAATTTAAAGTAGAGAGCCCTTTTTTCCTCCGGATAAATACTGTCTATGAATATTGCTGGTTTAAGCTCTTGGTTAAACAAAATATACCGCTTGAATAAAGGGCTAAATGACTCGCACATAATCTCTGTCTTTCGCTCCCAATATGCCTTTTTTATGATAGCAAGACTAGGCCTTCCGATTTTTTCAGGATGGAGCCAAAAGTCATCCTGGCCAATGGCAGCCAGGATAGTTGAAATATGTTTGAACCAGGGCAGTTTCCGATGGTTTTGCAGTTTCATGATATCCTTAAGTACGTCTCTGAATGGTTTGAGAGCCTCTTTTGTCCAAATACGGATCCAGTATCTTACTGGAGCCAGAGCGATGTAGTCCTCAACCTTTCTCATCTGTAGATCAATTCTTATTGCGTTCATTGGTGTAGCATTACCTAGACAAAGTAATTGGCGTAAGAATTTGTTCTTGGTTACTTGTATTGATGGAATCTTTCTGAATCCCCAGATCTCTGCGCTGTAAAGTGCTGCGGCTCTTGCTTTTGTTTTGTATGCAAGCAGCGCGGAGCTCACATGGGGGGTGATTGCCTGTAGCCTTTGCAAATCTGAGTACTGCTCCGGCTTGTTGGGCCAAGGAAATTCTGCTTTTGTAGATTTGTGGTTTCCATGTCTGTTTTTCATCTAATCTGCAGTCCAGGTAATCATAGGAGGCCACTCGGGCCAAAGGCTTATTATTTACCCTAAAAGTCGATTGCAACGTCTGTTTTTGGTTGAGAATCATAAACTTTGTTTTCCCCTCATTGATTACCATGCTCCTTGAGGTACAGAAAGATTCGAAGCCCCTAAGTAGACCATGCATTGCTATCTCTGTTCTTGCCAGTAATACGGCGTCATCAGCAAAGAGCAAGATAGGTATACTTTCATTGGCTAGTTTTGGCACGTCCAGATTTAATTCCTTCAAAACTTGACTTACTTTATTTATATAACAATTGAATAAGGTTGGGGCCAAAACGCAGCCTTGTTTTACACCTCGCTCAATTGGAATTTTGGCCGTATAATCATTTCTCGTAGAATATCTGACCCTGGCAGTGTTTCCTGTGTGCAATAGAATTAGCAGCCTTAAGATTTTTCCCTGTATGCCCATGTCCGACAATAGCTGCCATAATGTTTGGCGATTTACGCTGTCGAAGGCTGTTTGGAGATCCACAAAGACCAGGTATAATGGACTGTTTTTAAGGGTGGCGTATTTAGCACAGATCATGTTTAGCTTAAAAAGTTGGTCTGTTGTACTTTGGCCTCTCCTAAAACCAGCTTGGTGTGTTGATATTAAATCTCCGTCCTCTAGCCATTGGTCTAGACGCGACTGAATCAATTTGGCAAAAATCTTTCCAACACTATCAAGCAGTGAGATAGGTCTATAATTGCTCACCATGTCCCGAGGCCCTTTTTTGTGAATTGGAACGATTATTGATTCCTTCCAAGAAGGAGGGATTACCTCGTAATGCCAAACACTGTTGAATAGACGGGCTAGAGCAGGTAACCATAACGTTAGCTGGTTACGGTAAGCATCTGAAGGGATGCCATCTGGGCCTGCAGCCTTATGCGGCTTTTGAAGGAGGATAACTTGTTTAATCTCTTTTTCACTAAATTCCGGTATTAACTTCATTGCACGTGGAATGACGTGGGCTACTTGCGTGGAATTTGTGCTGGAAAATTCGTTAGAGACTAGTACATTCTGGGTTCCATTTACCAATCTAAAAAGACAATTTGAAGATGCTGCGTGGGTCTTTTGAAGAGGAGATACTTTGCTTGATCTTTGATTTCTGCCTCCCAGCCCTTGAGTGAGGATGTTTGAGTTAATGGTCATCCCTGGTTCTGTCTTGGCCGCTTCCTGATACAAGGCAGTAAAGTGCTTTACCCAAAGTTGAGGGTTAATATTCAGTTCTAGGTTTTTCGGGGGGCCTTCGCATCCCCACCTGACTATCTCCCAAAACTTTTTGGAGTTCCCTGCCGTTATTGCTTGCAGTAAAGTTTTCCAAAGTTTATGTGGAAATATCTTCCTTTTGTATCTTAATAATTTTTTGTACTGTTGCCTACATCCATGAAAATGTTGCTCGTTGGAATCATTCAAGTGCCGGTTCTTCAGTGCTTGTGATAAGGTCTTTTTTAGCTTTAAACACTCTTCATCGAACCAGCCCTCCATCATTTTAGGATTGATTTGAGGATGCTTGATCTTTTCCTTTTTTGTTTGCAGTAGCAAATTATTAAAGTTATGCAGGAGGGGTATAGCGTCATTATCTGATGGGTTTAAGAACGTGCTAAGTGATGACAACCAGGTTTGGCTGGGAACACTCATATAAGGTTCATCCTCATTTGACCTTAATATGTTTTTCCTGTTTGGTCTCATAGTTATTGTTAGGCTATTTCCGTTGAATGGAGACTCCGCCTTCCCTGGGCTCGTGTCCGGATGGACTATCTCCATTAGCAGTGGGTCGTGATCACTCTCGATTCTGTCCCTTATTTCCATATCGATGACGTAATGCCAGGCTTCGATGTTTATTGCCATATAGTCAATTATGCTTTGCCTTTTTCCAGTTCGAAAGGTAGATTTAAAGGTTTTATCTGACTTTGTTCTCCCATTTAATGTGCGAAGTCCTCCTTCTATTAATGCTTCAAAGATTAATTCTCCTTTCTTGGAGTCATTACAACGTTGGATAAGAGGCGTTGGGATATTCCAAGCATAATCTTCCTCTGCTACTTGTTCGTCCCAGAGGATAGAATGAGGTTTAGTGTTGAAGTCACCACATATCAATAAAAAGGTTTTACAAGGTTGGAGATAGCGATTGTTCATATGACCTGGTACTAGGTTCCTCCGATCCATAGTTCTTTTGTTTAGGATATGTTCTTTAAGGAGCCGCACCCCTGGCGTAACTTGAGCCCGGCTGATAGGTGGGAAGTACACATTTACTATTTCAAGTGACCATTCCTCGTATTTGACTGCGAGCGTCTGGATTCCCTTGCTTTGTACGGTGTGAGTTACTACGGAGTTCCTCAGTAATGAAGTTCTAATCCAAATACTCAGACCTCCCGAGGGTCTTCCTTTTTTTTGCTTAATTGCAGGTGAGTGGAAGGTGGCGAACCCATCTAGGTCAATAGCATGTGTAGACCAAGTTTCTTGGAAGCAGCTGATGTCTTGTTTTTTAATGAATTCAACCCAGTCTTTATCTTCCATTTTGTTTTTTAAACCTGCTATGTTCCAGCTTAGAATTTTTAATATGGGACTGGTTTTATTTTTCATGTTCGAGTTATCCATTTTTTGCTACGAGCTTTTAAATGATTGCTCTTTGCAATTCTGTAACTGTGGGGAATTACCCCTACTGTTTCTAGGGGAATTAGCTACCAGGCAGAACCTCATGTTACTCAAGTTTATTCGTTCAGGGAGTTGTTGTTTGGAGCTGATATATTTATATATATATATATATATGAGCAAAAACATTTTTTGTTATGGAGGTGGTGGTGAATTATTTAATAGAAAGAACAACAAATATTAATAATGACTAAAAACACAGAATTATATAATTGCAGTCGCCATCACAAACCTTCAAACTTGCGTGAGAGACTACACAAACATATTAATGCACTGGTAAATACAATTTATATTCATTCTCTCTTTGCACTATCCGGTTGCTCTCGCTGGATGACAGGAGGACAACTGTCAGAGAAATGTTCAGCAGGAGCTTGCTACTCAGCTGAGCCACGAAACTATTGTGGTCATTGAGAAAGCTGTTTGTAGGCCGGTTGGCTTAGACCTACCGTGGCCTTCTGCGACCACCCACATTCACAAATCTTGCTCACGCTCTCCAATTTAGAGATTTCTCTAACTCACACTCACCAACTTAATGTTGGTGAGCAAGAGAAAAAACTCCACTATGCTTCACTTTGCAGATTTTTTTAGAACTCCGCAGTGGAGAAAACTCTGCGAACTCCGTTGCGGAATCCTTCGTCCACCCCTAATGGCAAGGTTTAATCTTTCTAAATGACAACTGTTTTCAAATACAGTCTCTTACTTTATTAGCATAACTGTTTGTTAAAAGTAGCATACTGGGTTATCCAGAGAAGGTGACACCCATCTACTTATAAAGGTCTGAAAATAGCCTATCATATGTTCTATTGCTCTGTCTCTAACTCTCTGTACATAAGAATTATTGCCAAACCACCTATCCTGAATGTGGCCCTCTGCCTTTCTTCAAGCCGTCTCTGAAATATGATAATTCCTATTTTTCTACTTTGTGACTTCTTTTAGCTCGAGTCCCATTCCTTTATTACTGGCTGTGACTCTCATCTCTGAAACCATAAAATAGATGATACATTACAACCACTCCCCCAAACCTATCCCTAGTTTATTAGAATATGGATGGCAGTCAATTCAACTTCATTGTGAGTTTCCTTTGATGCCCCAGTTTTGTCCAGATAAGACCACTTCAACAATGCTAGGTCTAACAAAATCCTACACATTGGACCAGTATGTTGTGGACAATTTGTTTTTTTAGTAAGTCATGGAAAAATGTTGTTGATGCCACAAGCTAAACATAGCACTCGTAAGTATCATTGATTTGCTATAGCTTTATCAATATTCCTGTCTTTGTCATTGGCAACACAACCAATGTGCCGACTTCTACGTCTACAACATTTTTAGATTTTGTATTGAATTCTTGAATTTCTCCAGACATTTTAACATAAGCTATACCAATAGCTTTTACATAAATACAAAGTCACTGTTTCCTTCTGGTGCTCAAAATTATATCTAAATGTATGTAAATTATAAAATGCACTCTTAAGTATCCTTGATTTACCATAGCATTAATAATATTCCTGCCTTTGTCATTGGCAACAAAACCAATGTGCAGACCTCTGGGTATACAACATTTTTAGATTTTGTTATTGAATTCTTGAATTTCTCCAGACATTTTAAAATACGCTATATCAATTGCTTGCACATAAATACAAATTCACTGAATCTTTCTGGTGTTTAAAATAATTTCCACATTTATGTAAATAAAATGCTGTAAATATTGGAGTGGTGTGTCAGTTTTCTAAATTTCCAAATGTTATCTCATATAACAAGAACAAATGATGTGTTGGTTTCTCAATTGCCTTTAGAGCACCATTGTCTAGTACCTGTGCATCAACCTTCGCAAATCTCATCTTTAGCTATGCAAGAGCTATGCAAGCATTCTTTCCATCAATAAGTGTGATGTTCCCAATCAAAATGCCACTATCCATGAGCAATGGTTCACCACCAGAGGAAAGGCATCAATATTTTGTTTCCTGAGTCCACTTAAATTGTATGGCATTCTATTTTGTAATCTCTTTAGGTTCTCACAACTGGTTTTTCATAATCAGCAGCTGGGCCATCCAGGGAGCCTTTCTGTTGAGGGAACTGAAAGCTGACCATCCTCCCGATCCCCTGAGTGGGACAGTGATACCATCAGTATTGAGGTTAGGGTTATCCATTGGATTTGCAATAGAGAACTTGTCCACAAGCTATAAATCAACTATTTGGAGCATTTCTTGAAGCATGAAGTTAAGTCTTCTTACCTGTAGGGTTTGAGGTGCTAATTTCATTGTTTGCCAGACTGTAGATTCTATGGTGTGGTAATGCAAATCTACGCAGACACTTATCCTACAGTGCTTGCTTCAACATTTGTAAAGGTTTCAAAAAATCATTGTATTGAACAGGGTAAGTATCTATAGAATTGGTCTCTGAAGGAGCTTATTATGCATATTAAGTTGATTCAGGATTTTGGAGCAAAGGCAAGTTTATTAGCTGAACATGGACTGGAACATCACAAAGTTTTTTTCTTTTTGATTCTATATTGTGAAGATGCAAACAGGGTATCTGCAGAATTATCCAAAAACATTGTACATCTCTTAGATTAAAGACAAAAGTCTTTATGTGGTCAACCTGAAAAGTTGTGATCATCAGAAGGGTTTGTGATGTAACAAATTGCAATTGTAAATTGTTCATACTTACTCTGGAGTACATTTTCTCAGGGCTATTCACAAAGGTAACTTAAACTTATAAGTAAATTTACATATGTAATTAACTCTTACAATTTTAGTAAATGTACTATTTTTGCCTAGTCAATAAATCTGAGTATTATTCACTCAGAACTGTAGACTACAAAATACAGTTAGTGAATAGGCCTCTCCTTGTGTAGGAACAACAGTCAACACAGCATGTAGGATATCCATGACATTTCCTGTAGCATAAGAATAACAAGGATTTGTGCTTGTTGGAAATGGCCCTTTCTGCAGGTTAATCCCCAAACATTTTGCTTTTCTCCTCCTATTTTTCTGACCCTTTCTTGCTGGCTTTAGGGCTCTGGGCACTTTACAACTGCTAATCAGTGCTAAAGTACATGTACTATCTCCCTTAAAAAAACATGGTATAATTGGATTACAGCTATTTGACTAATTTAAATTACCTTTGGGTCCCATGTAAAGTGTTATACTACTAGTAAATTAAATGCTACTAGTGGGCCTACGGTGCTGATTGTGCCACCCACAGAAGTAGCCTTTCAAACTTGTCTCAGACTTGCCACTGCAAAGCCTTCATGTGCAGTGTATTGCCACAATGACTTGGCAAGTCAAACCACTTAGCAAGGCCTGAACTCCCTTTTTACTACACCTAAGTAACCCCTGATGTAGGTCCTAGCTAGCCCTATGGACAGGTTGCTGTGTATTTAAAAGGTAGGACATTTATGTTACATGTTCTAGTAGTGACAAACAGCCTATTTAATTTTGTCTTGCTGTGAGTGCTTCTCCTCTCATATTTTTGGAATGAGAATTTCCTTATATCTGTTAAGTGGTAATTTCTGATATGTGAGGAGTAGCATGGACATGATTGGTATGTTTGGAATGGTACTGGAAAATCCTTCTTACTGGTGTAGATGAATTTTTGTATTATACGTTACTATTTTAGAAATGCCACTTTTAGAAAGTGGGCATTTTTCTGTGTTTATAACTCTGGTGCTTTACAGCCTGACGCCAATCCATGTCGAGGGCAGGATGACAGCTCCACTTTTGTGCGGACATTCCAGACAGCCATCCATCAGGAAGGGTTAGGCGTGACAGAGTTCCATCTGCATTCATCTATTTACTGATGGTCTCCCTGGGCTGGGAGAGAGAGAGGGTTGTTCATATGTTACACTTGAATAGGCTGCATCCAGCCCTTACACAAAGGGCTTGTTTACCCCCTACTGACATCTGGAGCCAGATAAAGGGAGAAGGAAAATTCTTGTAACTGGTCGATTCTGTCTGGAACCTTCTCCTTCCTTCTAGAAGCTTACCTCTTGGAGTATAAGTACAGAGGCTCTTTCCCCGTGATTTGTAGAGCACTTTTGGGACTGGGACTGAACCTTTGCAAGAAGGACTGCTGGACTGTGGTTGCCCTGCTGCCTGCTGCTGCTGGGTGGCATAAATAACTCCCTGTATTGCTTTTCTACTTGTTGCCCTGCTGCCTGCTGTACCCTGATTGTGGACTGCCAAAGCACTATGGTGGCACTAGGAGAAATCGCCATTGGAGTTGCTGGTTTTACTGTGCTGGTCTGCCTTTCCACTACTGTGTGCTTTGTGCCCCCTCCAAGTGAGCGCAGCATGGGCTCTATTTCCTGCTCCTTGGTTTATCTACTTCAGTGCGGGAAAAGCAGTTTCATAATTATTGTGTTAGTGCTGGGTGAGCGCTATCCGCACTCCCTTGGTTGCTCCTGCAAACTGCATGTGCTGAGCCCTTTACTGTCCCCTATTAGGTGCAGTGACCACCTTGACTGAACCTTACAAGCATGGCATTACAGAGGTCAGTATGGCCCGTGCTCAGTGGCCAGTGTGACAAGCTGAGGGTTGCATACCCAGTCCCTAGCCGAGCGGCCTGTGTGCTAGCTTCACAGGGAAGTGTTGTCCCTGCCTGGCCCTGACTACTGTCCAACCGGAAGGAGATTGGCGATCGCACACACTACAGGCCGTGGCATGTTGCAGGCCGGCCTGTGCAGGAATGGAGACCAAGAGTCTGCCTGCTGGTACCCCTATGGACTTGCACCCAGCTGCAACACGGTGCTCAAGAAAGCAGGGAGATTGCTGCAGCAGCCTGTCCTTGAGAAGGTGTGGTGCCTTTGAGGTAAGTACGGCCCCTGAGGGATTGTTTCACCGCATGGCTTTCATTAGCAGGCAGCCCTCCCCTATCTTCCAGGACTGGAGGGATGCAGCCTGAGAATAGCCAAGGAGCTGGTTGCACCTTTAACAGCTGTGCTGCAGGATCGCAGGCAGCTGCCTGTTGTCCATCCTGCATGTTGGAAGACCAAGCAAGACATCCTCGCACTCATGACCAGTTTGGGTGCTCCCTCCCTTTTTTATTTAACTCAGGGAGCCTCCATGCTGACAATGGATTGACACAGCAACACTGTAAAGAGAAGTGAGGGGTTTCCTAGGTGATGATTCTAACCAAATATCGTATTCCCTGAAATAGGGGTACAGCTGCACCACTACTTAAATTTTGCTAGATTGCATGCAGTGGGTAGCTTGCAAATTACTGTATATTGGTTACTAGGCATTCAGAGAGACTGTGCCCTTTCTTTACATTGTAACTGATGTGGTTTTCCTCCAACAAACCAGCATATGTTGAAGAGTGTATATACAATTCATGTGTTCTATTCATTACTTGCTGCATTTTATGCTTGCAGAGTTCACTGTGTTATGCCATTTTATGCTTTCACTGTTCAGGATAGCAAGTAATATTTATGGTGACTGCCTAATATACACAGTAGTGTTTTTCATGATGCTTGCAACATATAAGCTTTTTGTTCATATATTGTGACCACTACCTGCTTGGCAAGCTAATTATTGGTTCATGCTGTTTTGGTCTTGTGTTATATGCAATATGTAATAGTTTTACAAGCCTGTGTGGAGTCTCTTTTCTGGTGTATTGATTGTGTCACTGGTGTGTTGCACAATGCTTTACTCATGACCTCTGAGGATAAGCCTGACTGTTCTGTGTCAAGCTGTCAGGGGATGAGCACAGGTTATCTTTAGTGTGTAATTACTCGCCCTGGCTAGAGTGGTGGTTTCTGCCTGCCTGAGGTGCAAAACCTAACCAATCTGAAACCTCATTTCTAACAGTGCTTCAGTTCTGTTTGATAAAAAGTCACATGAGCTGGTATTAAAATATTGAAAAGGTAGTCATTCTTGGGCAGGCTAGACCACATCAGGTGGACCAGGAGGCATGGTCCCGACCACTTCCAAGTCACAGCTTTCCATGACTCTGATTGAGGAGCCACTGTTGTTTTGTGTCTTGTTCATTTGTTTATGGTTTTTTGGGTCCTCCGTCTGACCCCCTTTTCCAGAGTAAAGACACAGCTTGATAATTTTTTGTTCTAAAGTGGGAAACAAACTACTCCAATCTGTATAGGTCTGGGACCATCCATGTCTCTTTTAATAAACACAATGATTCTCATGTTGTTTCTTCCTTTTCTTTGTTTAGCTGCCAAATGATGGTCCAAATGAAATTCTACTTCAATCATCCGTAGAAGAGATTCTGGCCAATCTTCCTCTACTACTAATTGTAGTTAAAAGATGTAAAAGATGTCAAGCATGAGAGCAGATCCTGGCTGTTATGTCTAATAATCAGGGACTCATTTTTCATCAACTGAAAAAAAATGTTATTCCCACATTGTTCCTTAAATGCTGAGTTACTAACTGCACAATAATGGATCATTTTGGTCAACCAATAGGTTGCTGTTTTACCAGGTAATATAAAACAAAACTAACTTTGCACTGTTTGTTGGAGAACACAACTGATTGACAAAGAACACAACTGTTGTCCATATAAGTAATTAGACAAAGAGGTGATGCAAGCGGCATAGCAGTGGGAGTCAAAAAGTGTACCATGGGTAGCGTCCTTGGTGAAATAGTTTACGAGTGAATGAGTGGGAATGTTTCGAACACTCAGAGACAAGGGTCAATAGGCAGGAGGAAATACATCTGATCATGTGGAATTAGTGAGTTTCACCTCTAGGGTGTCCAGAAGTTGCTTCTTAGCAGCCGTGCCCCTTGTGATGGTGCCAGACCAAGCCAGATGTACTGGCTATTATTTTGTAGGGGCAAATTAGCCAACGTTAACCTTTTTGGATCCATACTTCTCAGGCAAGACAATACTCCTGGGCTTGCCTTTTTGCCAGAAAAGAAATGCACTAACGTGTATAGTACATTTGGATCTTTCACTGAAGAAATACTGTGAAGTAGATGCTCTATCTGGAATTCTTGACCTGATGACTCATGTGGGCATATTTATGAGCTCCTAGCACCACTGGAACATTATTTTTTTTCATGACGCTCCAGTGGCGCTAAGCACTGTGCCGTATTTACAAGGTGGCCACCTTGTAAATATGGCCCCTTCACATGCAGCCCTTTGCGTGGAAGGGGTGTATAATGGGTGATGCTGTGGGAGTGCCACAGCAACACCCATTGCATTTTGATGCTGCCTCAGATGTGTGAATTTTCATAAACCTAAGGCAGCGCCCAAACCTAACGCCACTGCGGGGGTGGCATTAGCAAGGCGCAACAAGGAGGTATACTTATATTCCTCCTCATTTTTTGCTTTTTCTGTGTGTGCTGCATTCTGCAGCACACATAGAAAGAGCAAAATGCCTGACATGATTGTGTATGTGTGGGAATATGTCCCTTCCTGCACATAAACAATTATTTAAAAATGACGTTTGGCATTTCTGTGTCTTGTATTCTGCCGCACACACAGAAGTGCTAAATCACCATTAGTGATTGTTTATGTGCAGGAAGGGACACCTTCCCACACATAAACAATCAAACCCCTAAATGCAGACATCCTTGCACTATGGTGCACTGAGCTTGCCTCCTGTTGAGAAGTCTTAGGGACACAAAAGCCCTCATCTGCCAGCACCTGGGCTCTCTTGCTGAGAGTCTTGACTTGCCAAGGGGGGCTAAACCCAATTCCTGTGCCTTTGGGAGTGAATTCTGGTGAAACAAAGAAGAAAGAAGGGTACTGACAACTTCGGTACTGGTGCCACACCCTGGTTCAGCTCTGCTGCCTGTACTGGGGCCATGTTCCTCGCAGAATGAAACCTCAGCTGCAGGCCTGATGCTACTGTAGCACCTCCGAAGTCCCACCACAGCGTTTGTCCAGAGCACTGTGTCACTGATATCTGTGGCACCGGACTCTGACTCCATCGCAACACGTGTGACCACGTGGGAGACTGCAACCCTGTGAAGACGACTGCTTTGCTGAGCTTCAAACTCAGATAACGAAGCTAAGGAAAGCAAAAATGCAGAACTCTTAGCCTGAGTAAAGAATGTATGAAGGCCCTTCCCAGATCTCAAACGAGGACATACAAACATATTAACGGTGCATTTAACTCGGATGCAGCAAAACATGTGCAAATGCTAAAAGAATCACAGCAGTTGAATAATGATAGACAGAAAAGTTGCAATACATCAACAATATGTATAAAAACAGTGAATATATATATATATATACATATATATATTTATATATATACACACGGCATAGCTAAGAATTAAAAATGCATCACCATGGAGTTTGAATCCAACATCATCCTTGTCCTTGCCAACGTCAAGCTGTGGAACCCTGGGAAGCCAGGACAACTGACACAGTATGAACATTCCCCAATGGGACTTTGTTTTTTTGAGCAGTGCACACACCCTTACAAGTGAGTTCCATCCACCTCAGTGCCAAGCTTCCCCACCTTAAATGCCTTAAACAAACCCAAGAGGAAGGTTCTGGTGCCCTTCCCCCTCTCTTTGAGTAAGTTGTGAAATTGAAGCGCTGGCTGTACTTGGTCTGTGTTGAAAACACACATAATTACTGGCCAGGTCCTAATGTGCATTCCAAGACAGAGCCATACCTTGCTCAGCTATAAACATTGTCATCCTGATGCAGTCTTATCACCTCCTCATCCCCCAAGATATGTTCCCTGCTCTCGTGAGAAGAATAAAAACATGTTCAATGTAGAAAAAAAGCTGTGCGTGGAAAAATACCTACAGCACAGATGTGACAGTATTTGAAGCTAAGCACAAAATGGAGTCAGTGGTCAAGATGGAGTTGGTGGTCAAATACAGATAGCATTACAGCAACACCTCACGTCTTGACCTGCTGTATACATGAACCTCGCTGTGTTGTACGGAACCAACGCCTCACAACTAATCCCGCATCAACTCCTGCAACTATAAGGAACCAATGACTCAACTCCCCCGCCTAGCAGTAAGGAACCGATGCCTCACCTTCCTAGTATCAATAAGAAATCAACACCACACAGGCTCTAGTGACACCTCACCTAACCAACTCCATGCAATGTCTTTGTTTCCTCATTGTTTCCCAGGTACTATACTCTGGGTCTGTGTGACTCAGTAACTGACCCACACTCTTCTGGGAGTGCTATTGGACTGTTGGAAGTGACTCTGTCACAATGTCGTGGTAGCCCCAGTTATAGATATTGTGTTTCTAGGTGCAATTCTGTATTGAATCTTTAAAAATGTGTATCTTGTCTTGTAAATGCTGAATTTTTACCGTTTTGGTCTCATTTTATTTAGATAAATATTGTCTATTTTTCTAAAGTGGTGTGGAATACTTTTTGTGGTGTTTTCACTGTGTTACTTTATGAGTTATTACTCAAATATTATACACATTGCCTTGTCGGCTAAATCTGCCTGCTCTGTTCCCAAAGCTACCACAGGGTGACCATAGGATAATTTAGGTTGTGTTGTGACTTACCCTGACTAGGATTGTGGTCCCTACGTGGATAGGGTTCAGATCTCTGCCAACTAGAGACCCACTTTCTAACACAATACTTATGAGGTTTCACTACCAGAACATGTAAAACCTAAATGCACAAGTGAAACTTTTTTAGTCACTGCACCCTGCCCTGTGGTTTTCTAGGTGCTACCTCAGGGGGGAAGCATATACATTAAATAAAAAAAGGGAGGTTTAGGCTTGGCAAACGTTTTATTTTGCTAGGATGAAGTGGCAGTTTAAAACTCCACACACAGGCTGAAATGGCAGGCTTGAGCCATGTTTTTGAAGACCGAATTAGCATTTAACTTACCAGCCATAGGTATATGGTACACCACTTTACTAGAGACTTGCAAATAAACTTAATATGCCAATCAAGTATAAGCCAAGGTTCTCATGTTTATAGGAGTGAGCACTAGTACTTTAGCACTGGTTAGCAGAGGTAAAGTGTGCAGAGTCCTTAGGCCAACAAAAACAAATTCAGTGGATGTCAATTGTTTGGGGAAAACCACACCAAGGAAGTTGGTTAACATGTTTGTGCAAAGTTTTCTTTTGACAACCATGGCAAACTTCTATTGACATCCTAAAGAAGCACTGCAAAGAGTAAACTCGTACAGAAAAACAATGTTTGCTATAACTCCTAGAAATGTTTTACAAAAAGGTCACCTCGCAGAGAAAAATCGTGAAACGTGTGACCCGTCCTAAACGTTGCAGGTTTCTCAAATCAAATTTGCCAGAACAGTGTGTTTTACTCATTTCAAAAATAATTTCGACTGTATAGCAAGATACTTTTCATTCTAATCGAACCAGCTTTTCCCGTTTTTTCTCTGCGAAGTGACCTTTTTGCAAAACATTTGTAGGAGTTATGGCAAAAAAAAAATTCTGTACGAGTTTACTCTTTTCAGTGCCTCTTTAGGATGTACACAACATTCCAGGTGGAAAAAACATTATTCACTCTGACCTTATTTCAATCAAAGCTTTTATGGAGAGAAAAAATATCAACACTGGCATAGCAGAAACCGAGGAACAAAGTAATAGAAAAAAACAATAGTTTTCAATTACAAAATGACATTATTTGTGTAACATAACTAAGCAACATTGAAGAATAACTTTATTAGCAGAAGAGATGATAAAAAGAAAATGTGTTTGCTGTTGCTGAATTTACTTATCCTTGTCTTCACTGAACATTTTTGGCTGCAATTATATGAAAACTGCACTCTTTGGCCAGGGATATTTGTTTGGTTCATCAATATAAGCTTACATTTTGGAAGATATTTAATTCTTCTGCAATAAGGTGTTAGCCGATTTAAAATACTTGTGTTCTATTGGTATGTTATCATGTAGATTAGGTACTATTTTCCATAGAATTGTGCCACTGCTTTCTCAGCACAGTTTCAATTGAAAAGAATTTGAATGAAGTGCATCTCATTACTAATATAAAAAGATGAAGCTTGAATAATTTGTATATTTATTTTCTTTAGATTGCTATTATATTGGGTATTCTAAATGCCTAAATTTCGGAAAAAAATGTTTTTATCAGCAGTAGAGCAATACACGTGTTTTTAAAGCAATGCTATCAAATATATTAAAATATGTATAAACTTATGTTAACATGGTTATTTTTATAAAGAGCGCAGCAGCCTTACCTTTGATTTAATTTACATACTTGATGTCCCTTCTGACAACATCTCTTCCTGACGTGTTGCCATTTGCATAACAAAAATGTGTATTTTTCTGATAAGTCAACTTAAAACTTTAATGTATTGTGCATTTTAAATTTGTGTTAAATATATTATGCATTTGCTAGTCACTACAAGCTATTGTTACGATTCCATCTATCTAAATATATTTTGCATGAATTAAACTTGACTACACTCTGGTAAACGCAGGCTGTTCTGTGAATCAATAGAACCTTGTCTGTGCAGATGTATCTTTTTTCCAGGGCTCAACTTAAAATGTAGTGTATCAGATAGGCAGCAAACTTAGACACTTGTGGAAGCAAATGTTTTCTCCCTTCATACCACAAAATACATGTTTATCAAATTGAAGGGTTATTACCGCTTAGTTACACAGCGTGCAATAATAAAAACCTACATTTGATAAACCAGTTATTGTGGTCTCAGCTCTATTTCACACTCCAAGAAAACTCATTGTCCATTTAAGCTGAACAACGCGTATTAAATACATTGAAAAGAGATGGTTCCGGTTCCTTCCGCAGCTCACATGCTGCCACTGTGTGACATCATCTTCATCTGTAGGACATTCCTGATTTTATTAAAGGAAGAACTGCAAATATTGTATTTAAACTCGACTTGTTTTATTCCTCTATTAGCAGAGTTAATGCAACCAGGCTATACTTTCTTCACTCCACGGAAGGAGAAAGCCAAAGAAACAGTCCTAATCCACCAATCATAAATCACCTCCCCTTCAAAATCTCCGACTGTGAACAGCAAGTCATCTTTTCGTGCAAGAGGTTTTTTTTAGAAGTGATTGAAGAACGCGTAAATAACCAAAATGATAGGAAATTCAGAAATGGAAATGACGATTTCTTGGCAGCTGTAAATTAAGGGGCATATTTATACTCCGTTTGCGCCGGAATTGCGTCGTTTTTTTTGACGCAATTTCGACGCAAAACTAACTCCATATTTATACTTTGGCGTTAGACGCGTCTAGCGCCAAAGTCCATGGAGTTTGCGTCATTTTTTAGCGTGGACACCTACTTTGCGTTAATTATAAGCAAGGTAGGCGTTCCCGTCTAAAAAATCGACTCCGAGGCATGTGCGTCGGATTTATACTCCCGGGCAAAATTCACGCCCGGGAGTGGGCGGGTCAAAAAAAATGACGTACGGCCGCTTTTGCGCCGTTTTTTAGCGCCTGCAAAAGGCAGGCGTTAAGGGATCTGTGGGCTCTGAAGGAGCCCAGAGGTGCCCTCCCATGCCCCCAGGGACACCCCCTGTCACCCTTGCCCACCCCAGGAGGACACCAAAAGCTGGAGGGACCCATCCCAGGGACATTAAGGTAAGTTCAGGTAAGTGTTTTTTTTTTTTTTTTTTTGTGGCATGGGGGGCCTGATTTGTCCCCCCCTACATGCCACTATGCCCAATGACCATGCCCAGGGGACAGAAGTCCCCTGGGCATGGCCAATGGGCAAGGGGGCATGACTCCTGTCTTTGCTAAGACAGGAGTCATTTCTATGGGGGTTGGGAGTCGTAAAAAATGGCGCAAATCGGGTTGAGGCGAAAAAATTGCCTCAACCTGACTTGCCCCATTTCTTGACGCCCAAGCCCCATATCCCCCTACGCCGACGCTGCCAGGTGTACGTCGTTTTTTTTAACGCACACCAGACGGCGCCGGTGGCTAACGCCGGCTAACGTCATTCAATAAATACGGCGCCCGCATGGTGCTTCAGAATGGCGTTAGCCGGCGCTAATTTTTTTGACGCAAAACTGCGTTGGCGCAGTTTTGCGTCAAAAAGTATAAATATGGGCCTAAGAGTCTTACGGATGTTGGGAGTAGCACTGGTAGTTGAGTCTGAAAAAAAATTAACGTGCACTTGCCGAGGAGGGAAACCTTGTACATATAAAAACACTAGGGTGGGATAATAATTGCTTAGTATTCATTAATAAAGTCTGAATTTCTCACATTAATTTGTGAGGAAAATCAGCCTTTATTGGCAATTCCAGAGTCTCATGTTGTGCTTGTTTAAATCACATTAACACCAGTCAAAGAAGCATGTGAAACTGGCTTTCAATGTAAGGCAAGGGGAGTCGTAGATTCGTTCAATCTGCCTGCCTCAGAATGTCTTCACAAGTATCCTATGCCTAAGATGTGTTAGAAGCCATAACACCTCCAGTGTCACAATATCTGAGAGACATCTAATTCACCAAATCCAGGGCGCTAATATAAGAGGAGAATAGGTCCATGACCTTTTCTTAATAAAATTAGATGTCAAAATGAAGAGGACACTGTTTTTATTGGGTTTTCTGGAAATCATTTTTAAAGTATGTTATGACAAACAATGTTGCTTGGTTAGCATATATGGCTAAACCGCATTCATTAGATTGGTATTCGTTCTTGAAGAAATATTACCAGAAACGCTTATTTGCGAACATGATCTAATTGAGATAGCAACAGTTCTGAATTGGAATTGGTTTCTTAGATAGTAAATATAAAAGAAGCATTAGTTGTAAACCTTTTGAGAGACAAAGGGTAAAATCAAGAAATTGTCTTAACTCTAGATATACATTGTACAAACAATACTACGTTGGAACGGGAGGATTAGAAAACATATTCTCCTTAAAAGGCAGCACACTAGGGCTTGTGGTTTGTGATGCAGCGATGGTGGGCTTTATGCTTTAGAGCCCCACGTCAGCACCAACTAATCCTTGCACACTGACACTGTAATAACATACACCCAGTGAAACTGGATGTGGAAGATTAGTGGGTGCCTCAGAATCTAGAGAGATGATGGGTGCTGAAGGAAAGGAGAATCGTGGCACCCTTGAGGAGGAGCAGTACCACACACATTGTGGAAGACCATGTAAGTGCAGCTGAGAAGAGGATCAGTGCTGGCTGTTGTGGAGGCGAAAGACCAGGCCCCGTTTGATGATGCAGTGAGTGAAGGAGCCACTGGCCTAGGATGCAGGAGGGAAGAGAAAAACTTCCTGGAACTGTATTGGAGCCCATCTGAAAATGGCAATGGGTGCGCCAGTGGTCCTGTAATGGAACCACACTGCCCAACAAGAAGGGGCATGCTAATATGGTCCTCAATTGAGTGACTTCCACTTTTTCCCAATCCACCTCCGCCTGTAAGATGACCAAAGTACAACATCTGCATTAAATGCTGGATTTCTTTTTTCAGAGCACCATTCACAGGGCGTAAAGCCTCTGAGAAGTGAATGCAGGAGAAGAGGCAGACACTCTTTGTTTTGGACCTAGGGCTTGCCTGAGTGAGGCAGGACACTCACCATGTGTGAACATGTGTAAAAGAATGGTGCAAAAAACTTTGCAATTCCTTACTGGGGACACTTATACGTCAAAAAGCCAAACCAAGATTTTCGCCTGGCACTTCCTCTGTATTTCACTGTGTGGACTCTTTATGCATTCCCTGGGCTGAGGCAGGCACTTTGGGCTACGGGCATGTGGGTCCTTGGGCAAGAGATACTGTTTGGTAGACTGACCTATTTGCACAGGATAAACGTTTCTCTCTCCACACATCAGATCCCCAAGAAGAGGACATTCTAAGTCATTGCCATGATGGTGTAAGATAATCCTGTGGAAGCTGCACATCAGGCTATCCCCAACAAAGTTACTACTTCCTCTCAATCATCTTCACTGATCGACTCCTGATGTGGAAGCCTGACAGACTCAAAAAACATGATGCCTGACAATCCATACACCAAAGATCTCATACTAGCCACACAATCATCCATAGATGGTAGGGAAACAAGAAGTGCACATTGTAAGAATTTTAAAGCCAGACTGACCACTGGATTACCCAGACTCATACCACCAATTATCTTCAATAAATATGAAGGCCATCATCCTGTCAAATATGCTTATGAAATGATAGGCTGCTGTGGTGACTGGTCTAATCCACCCTGATCAGAGTGGCTTTATGCCACAAATGGCTACTAGATACAATATCCAACAAGCAATTAGTAGGGCTGGTCAAAATTTAAGTAGGCTGCAATGAAATTCATGCAAAATTACAGCCTTACTCCACATTGCATATTTTTGGGGAGAAATGTTAACGCAACCTATACCATGTAGGTGAAATTCGAAGCGGAGCAGCACTTTAGGTAGACCAGAGCAGTTCATTGAGGTAGTTGTTGAGTGCAAATCTGCAGATCTGAATCTGGGCAAGTGTGTTTTGAATGTGAGCAGAAGTTATTTTAACATGGGCAGTCAACAAACATTTTAGGTACATTTTTTACCCAAATGGATCTTTCTTGCAATTTTTTAATACAAAACTACAAATCTGAATGTGAGTGACAGTATTTTGAATGCAAGTGCCTGGAACTCAACTTGAAATTACATTTTCAACGTTATTTTTTACCTAAACAGACTATTTAGGTCAATTTGTGAGAGCAAGATACATTTCATGCAATTTTGCCGTAATGTTTCTATAAATACGCTAGAACAAATTGACACATCACTAAAATTGACAGTGGGCCACAAATTAAAGCAGGGACCTCTAGCCCTACTAATCGAAGAGCTGAAAAAAGCTTTTGAGAGTGTATCCTGGCACTATGTCTGGGCCTATAATTCCTCGCATATACCCAAGCACTGTGCAGTGGCCTGAGATCTGGAGCCAGAGTGGGAAACTCACTGTCAAACTTGATACTCTGCTGCGGGGTGAGATAGGAGAACCCTCTTTCCCGTCTGATATTTGCCATCGCCATAAAACCCTTGGACGTATGGATCCAACAGTCCTAGAGTATTGCAGGCTTTAGGTGGTCAGAGAACATGGAAGATAGAGTATTGTATGCCGAAGATCTGCTAACCCAGTCGAATCTGGCCAGATGGTGATCCAACTGATGAATGATTTCAGTCGATATTCTGGCCTCAGAGCCAACTGGACACAAACACTTCCCTTTCCTCTATCTGGTGCAGGCCAATACAGGTCCTTGGTGGGAGAGAGAGGAATTTGAGGTAACACTAGTTCCATCAAATACCTGAAAATATGCATCACTAGGTTGGAGATGATAACTTTAGCTGAAAATAGAGCTCCCTTGCTTGACCACACAAAGGATACACATGTGTGGATACCTTTTCCCCCATTCATAATGGGTAGAATTGGAAAACTAAAAATGATCCTTCTCCCTAATGCCATATATGCCATGGAAAATTAAAACTTCGTCTTCCCAAAAGTGTATCTCAAAACCTTAACATCTCTGCTGAGCACAATTTTCTCGAACAAGGAGCATCCTAAAATCTACTTTTTGAAATGCTGTAAATCAACATACAATAGGGTTCTGTTAATGATTGTTCTACTTTTGGGCTGCTCATTTGATTGTGGCAAACAGCTGCATGCAAAGATTGGGATCAAAACAAACCTGGAATATGTGGTAGAACTATGGGTTATAGGGGAAAGGTCACCTGTTCATTTCCTCTCTATTGAGGAAACTACCCCTAGGGATTCCAATTCAACACAAGTATTTTCAGCAGCTAGAGAGTTCAGCTAGACACATTGGCTGGGTAAGACATAGCCCATCATAGGGGACTCCACTATGGACAGGGCTAATTAAAACATCTGCAGAAATAAGTAAGAAGTATGGGTTGTTTCAAAACCAGTGTTTTGGATATTTCCATCTTCAAAATGACCTCACAGTATACATAATTAATTAGGAGGAGAGCAGTTGTCGTGATGTCTCCCCTCCACCCAAGGGAAAGATGTTCCAAATAAACAAAATCCTACTAACTAATTTACCTGCCAACTTCAATAAACTTAAAGATGCAGTTGAGACAGAAATAAGCCCCTGCAGGAGGAGGGATGGCTTTTCCTGCTACCTCCACAGAATATACTTGACAATGGAATAAATTGTTAATAAATGGTTTATTCACTCACACGTCTTCATGTCCATGTAACTTTGTTTACATAACAGCATCATGGGGAAGAGATATGTGCCATAAACATGTCAAGTCATTCTGAGGGCCTCATTTACAAGTCCCGTGGCACAGGGCAGTGCAGCAATTGCCATGCTGTGCCACCCTGCACCACAGGGAAAGATACAGCGCATTTCTGTCCTCTCCCCCTGCACTGGTGCACAAGTTGCTCCATGAGCCAATGCAGGCACCCTTGCCATGGTGCAAGGGTGCGTAGATTTTGGGGATGATTATGTTTGTGCAGGAAGTGGCACCTTCCTGTACAAAAACTATTACAAGAGGTGTTTTGCTCTTTCTATGTGTGCTGCACAATGCAGCACACATAGAAAGAGGAACAAATGGGGAGAAATGAAGATATTTCTCCCCATTGCATCATGGAAAGCCCCTTTCATGCAGAGCTATGTGCCTTGTAAAAATGGGCTGGTACACTGTGTAACTGGAGTGTCAGAAATATGACACTCAGGTGGCACAGTGTGCTGCTGGGGCCTCATAAATGAGACCCTAAGTATTTGTAATGTTGTGTTAATATTTTGTATTTGTTTCCCAGTTATCCAAAAACCTTATATAGAAATGTATTTAAGAAAATATTGCAAAACACTGAATGCTGATCACCAATACGTGTGCCACGAACATACACCCGTCTTTGTTCTTACCATATGGTTGAACAATTCCAAACAATATGCGCTAACGTGCAAAGGAATACTAAAATCTGCCACTAATACAACATCAGCTGAAATATGAAAGACATATTTTTGATGCACCAGCTAGCCCTTTTGAACAGTATAGTTTTGTAGATATACTTGGAACCCAGGACACATGGAAAAGGTCTGTAGCTTCCACTAAAATTCCTGGAATTCACCAAGCTATCACAAAAAATTTCAGGTTAACAAGGATTACTTTAATATCAAGTCAAATCACTCCCTTGAAGATTCATCAAGAGAAGTGCCTAATTTGAGCCGGTGGTTTCAGGTGTGACCTACAGGAACTCATTTTTGGGCACCAGCACTTATTTTTTCACAACAGACTATGATGAAGAGAGCAAAGAAGGATGAAGAGAAAGATGGAAAAATTGTGACAAAGGAAAAAAGCAGGGATGAAAACGAACCTGTAAGAGTGTGATTAAGATGCGAGGTGTGTCTGGTGGTGGGTTAAAATGGTATGAGGTGGAATCAAGGCTATTTAAGACCCGAAACTTCAATAATGGTGGCCATGGACTTTAGAGTAAAACTTGGGTCCCGGGATCCTTTTGTTTCACAAATTAAGCACTGATCAGGAGATTTGGGTGTGAGGGAGTGAGCACTGAAATGTCGACTGAAAACTTACATATTGTTATAAAATATGCTTTTGGCACTCAAAATAGAATTCTTACAAAGAGTATTAGGGCCAGATGTAGCAAAGGGTTTTCCCCATTCTGTGTCAATGGGAAAATGTGTTCGTACATATGGCCCTTAGTTCCTGAAGCCTTACTTGTACCAATATTTAGGCAAGCTCTATGGAGGGTGAATAGCATAGTTTATCACTTCTCACCAATTTTATAAAAATGCATTTGTTGCCACCACTTGATGGTCTGGTCACCAATGTTAAAAGGATTGAAACTGAAAATTTTAATTGATCTAAATGTAACTATTGAAAATGGCCACAACAAAGAAAAAATGGGGTTCAATACAAAATGACAAAACCATCAATCAATGTTGGCATTAGAGGTGTTGGGAATATAGATGACATTTTTTCAATCTGAATGTCCTTCCACAAAGATTAAAGCTTAAACTAATAAAACCAAGGATATTCACCACCTACAGTTATCTCAAGTAATTATAACTCCCCCACCACACCCATATATACATATATTTTTAATGGCTATGAAATTCCCCATGTACAACAGGTAAGCACACAGCACCTTGATTGTCTTTTGTATAAATCTGAATATTCTGAAAGGTGACTCTTTCCTGGCTCTGCGTCATCCAATCCTGCTCTCAACCAATGAGGCTTTTGTCTGATTAAAAGACTAGGGGCCTCATTCTCACCCTGGCGGTAATTACCGCCAGGGCGGAGGTCGGCGGTAGCACCGCCAACAGGCTGGCGGTGCTCCGCCGGGCATTCTGACCGCGGCGGTACAGCCGCGGCCAGAAGCGGAAAGCCGGCGGGCTACCGCCGACTTTCCGCTGCCCGTCTGAATCCTCCATGGCGGCGGAGCGTGCTCCGCCGCCATGGGGATTCAGACACACCCTACCGCCATCCTGTTCATGGCGGCTCTCCCGCCATGAACAGGATGGCGGTAGGGGGTGCCGCGGGGCCCCTGGTGGCCCCTGCCGTGCCCATGCCAATGGCATGGGCACGGCAGGGGCCCCCGTAAGAGGGCCCCAAAAAGTATTTCAGTGTCTGCCCAGCAGACACTGAAATACGCGACGGGTGCAACTGCACCCGTCGCACTTTCCCACTCCGCCGGCTCAATTCTGAGCCGGCATCCTAGTGGGAAGGTTGATTTGCCCTGGGCTGGCGGGCGGCCTTTTGGCGGCCGCCCGCCAGCCCAGGGCAAATGTCAGAATCACCGCCGCGGTCTTTCGACCACGGTGCGGTGTTCCGACGGCGGTACCTTGGCGGACGGCCTCCGCCGTCCGCCAAGGTCAGAATGACCGCCTAGATCTGGGGGAAGCATAAATAGATCATTTAGATGACCCACTGCAACCCATTTCAGTATCCTGTTATGAAAGCAAGAATGATGTCTGAATTTGCTAAGCCATGCCTCAAATGATGGATCATCAGTCTGTGAAGAACTTAATCATATAGTGGGTCGAGGAAAGCTGCCTGGATGGAAGAGGATAAAAAACACATTGTTCTGGTTAATGGTTTTAAGGAAATGAGAAACTCTTGAAGAAACTTTCAAATTGATTTTTTAGCACCATAACTTTGATCTATGTAGATGAGAGAAGGGGTTTTGTGACTGATGTTGTTGAGATTTTAGTGCTGTCCCTCAGGTCACTGTAGTGGTCTATATGTGACAGTTTATATATTATGTTAATTAAAGCACTAATGGTTTGAATGTAGAAGATCACTGAGAAATCAATTTAAATGTACAATCGTTTAGATCAATTTTAGAAGCCCTCATGGTATTAAGAATACAGTAAATGTTTGAAGGATTAAATAGATATTGGTCTATAATTTAGACTCCAGACTAACAGAATGTACCAAAATTATATTGAATTTCTAATGAACAATGATATAAATACGTGTGCTAAAATAGAGAAATGCAGTTCCACATTATATTGACTTCTATGTGTTAACAGAGCTGTTCCTTTAAAGTTACTGTAACATGAATAATAATGAAAAACTTTAAATGAAGAATGAATAGTCTGCATATAATTTTTTTATTTTATTTGATGAAATAATGTGCTATATTAATTCTTTTGGCTTAGCCTAAGTGAGACCTGTTAGGTCCTGTCTTTTGTGACTGTACCGAGAATGCTGATTCATTTATTTAACGTGAACTTTCTTTCAGACTCCATTCTCATGAGAAGATTAGCTTTGGTAATAGATCCCTAGTGTTCTACACATAGAGAGAAGTGAAACAATGCACTTGAATGTAGAGCATCCTGGACTGTGGGCAGATATTGTACACAATTGTTTCAGACTTATGTGGAGCTACATGGTTAGATGATGTTCCCATGACAGCCATGGGAAGAAATATTTATGTTTCAACTTGGAGTTGTGTGATCGATTTCTATTGGATGTTGCCGCTCAACATAATGTGGACTGTCTCTTAGAGTGAATCCAATTACTGTATGAACTTTAATATGTTGGTGACCTCTTGGACTTTGTTCAGATCTATAGATTTTCTAGAACACTTGCACATGATGAGCTCTACATGCTGAGCCTTTTAGAGAGTTATCCTCCACTCTGCTTTGCTCCTTCCAGATGCCCGGATGAAACTTAGAGATTCTTTCCTTTACCCCTGCAGAAGACTCTTGAATGAGCTTCTG